>NC_057806.1:570902563-571233050 GCF_018294505.1 Triticum aestivum
CTTCCTCCTACCTCTCTTCTCTCCTCATTAATGGCACCCTCCTCCATAAATGACATCTCTCTTTCTCCTACACCTCTCTTCTCTCCCCCATTAATGCCCCCATCCACCATAACCCCTCTCCATTAGTTAGCTAGCTAGATTCACCTCTCCTCCCAACAACTAGATCTATCTAGCTATTTAGCCAACCACACGTGCTCCGTCGATCGTTCTCTCTCATCATCTAATTAACCGCGTGCTCTCGGTCTCTCTCTGGAGATATAATATATATATATATATATATATAAATATATAAATATATATATATATATATATTGGTGAGGAAAAAGTTGTTCATTTAAATAATGAGAATATGTGTGTGAATGAGAATATATGTGTTTGGGATATATATATGGAGAGATTTGTGCTAGTGACATGCCCTCGAGTTGCCTAGGAATTTTTTTTGCCAAGATGTCGATTTATTTCCATTTCGGTGAATTTCGAGCAAACTCATATGTCCTATTTTTAGGCAAGGTCATGCCAAAATTTTATGTATATGACTTTGAAGCATGCATTATTTATTTCATAACCCTTTTGCTTGTTATACCGTGCAGTCGTTCATGAAGGTGAGTGGATGGAAGGTGGAGCGGTACATGCAATCCGCGGTGATGGACATATATGCAAATAATCGGACTAGGATTAGATGCCCGTGTGCAAGATGCAAGGAAGGAGTCCTTTTGGACCCTTTTGATCGTGGAACTTTGAAGGCGCACCTGCTGATGAATGGTTTCATGGATGGCTGTACTCAATGGATAAGTGAAGAAGATGATGATGATGAGAACATCCACATGGCAGGGAATAACGACATGGGGCTAAACGAAGAGATGACCGATCGACAAGAAAACGATGGCGCCGGACATGTCGGCGGCGAAGAGTCCGGAAATGACGACGGCGGCGGAGAAGATTTTAGACACGGCGAAGAAGAGTCCGGACATGGCAGAGAAGAGGCGGCGGTCATGCCGCAGTCTTCGACGCTACTAAGTGCAGTCGTGCATGACCCTCATGTTCGAGACCTCCTTCACAAGAGTACAACTAGCGAGAGAGCTGCCTCTAGAGAGGAGGCCAAGCTGGCACAACTTGAAGTAGACTCGCTGATTCCATTGTATGACGGTTGCGATCCCGAGGTGGCCCGCTTGAGTTTCACGCTCGAACTTCTAAAGACGAAGGCCAAAAACAAATGGACAGACAAAATCCTCGATGAGCATTTGAAGTTACTACATAATAAAATTCTTCCCGCGGAGAACCTGTGTCCTACTAGTGTCGAGGAGGCCAAGAAAATCGTTTTCCCTTTCGATTTGCCGCACATTAGGTACCACGCATGCATCAACGATTGCATCATTTATTGGTGGGAGCACGCAGGAAAAACCAGTTGTCCAGTGTGGAATGCTTCTGGATACAAGAAGGCGGGAAAGAAAGCTCCTCGGAAAGTTGTATGGTACTTTCCGATCACTCCCCGTCTGCAGCGGTATTTTGTAGATGCTAAGGAAGCAAAGCTCATGCGCTGGCACGCGGAGAGGAAGAAGCCCGACGATGGAGATGATCCGAGGCTGAGACACCTCGTTGACGGTAGCCAGTGGAGAGCATTCAACGCCATATATGGATTTGCTGCAGAAGATCCAAGGAACATCGTGCTTGGTGCGAGTATCGATGGCATGAATCTGTTTGGAAACCAGAACACCAACCACAGCACATGGCCCATGTTTGTATGGATGTACAACCTCCCCCCATGGAAGTGCATGAAGACAAAGTACATACACATGAGCATGCTGATTCAAGGGCTGAAACAACCGAGAAATAGTATTAACCTGTATATGGGGCTTCTGCAAGAGGAGCTAGACACGTTATGGAAAACACCGGCATGGACATGGGACACCAGCAAAGGAGAATATTTCCATATGAGAGTCGCGTTGATGACGGGGGTGCACGACTATCTCGTTTACGGGTACACCTTAGGCCAGGTGTGCCATGAATACTGCGGATGCACGACGTGCATGGATGATACAACGTCTCAGCAGCTTATGTCAATGAAATATGGTGGGTCTGGGAAAATTGTGTACATGGGGCATCGTAGATGGCTCGAGAAGGATGGTCTGTGGAGAAAGCGTGGAGATCTATTCAATGGGTTGGCTGAGCTTCGAGGACCTCCACGTAAAAGGAGCGGCACTAAAATCGACGAGCTGTTGAGAAACTGGGAACAATGCCCCATGCTGGGAAAATCAAAAAGGCACCGGAGCCGCTGCTGAAGGTATGGAAAACGAGGTATGTTTTCTGGGACGAGTACTGGCCCAATCATGACACATCTCATTGCCTTGATCCAATGCATATCATGAAGAATGTCCTTGAGAGCTTGCTTGGCACAGTGATGAACATGCCGGAAAAGACCAAGGATGGGCCGAAGGCAAGGAAAGACTTGGACGATTTGAAGATCAGGAAAGATCTCCACTATAAAAAGTTGATGGAGGGGACGGAGACGAAGACGGAGGAGGGGGAAAGGGGTAGAAAAGTCAACAAGAAGGAGGAGAATTATTGCCCCCCTTCTTGCTTCACCTTAAGTGCGAAGGAGATCAATCAATTCATCAAGTGCCTTATGGGAATCAAAGTCAGTTCCGGTTACTGTGGGAAGATAAGCAGATTCAGCGGGATGAAGTCTCATGACTGTCATGTGATGATGACGCAGATACTCTCGGTTGCCATTAGAGGGATAATGGAGAAGCACGTCCGTGACACGCTTACTGTTCTCTGCAACTTCCTTGATGTTATATCTCAAGAGTCCATAAGTGTGAAGCAACTCCGAAGGCTATAGGAAGAGATCGTTGTCATACAATGTGAGCTTGAGATGTACTTCTCGCCTTCGTTCTTTGGCGTCATGGTGCATCCGTCTGTCCACATCGTGGATGACATCATCGACCTCGAGCCGACATTCCTTCACAGCATGATCTCGTTCAAGAGGATGAATGGGTTCATCAAAGGATTCGTTTGTAACATGGCCCGTCCGGAAGGGAGCATCGTCTGCTACCTCTTGAGCACTGTGTTGGTTGTCCTTGAAAAGGAAAGGGTGATGCAGTAAAGCAGCGTAAGTATTTCCCTTAGTTTTTGAGAGCCAAGGTATCAATCCAGTAGGAGACCACGTGTGAGTCACCTCGTACCTACACAAACAAATAAGAACCTCACAACCAACGTGATAAAGGGGTTGTCAATCCATTCATGGCCACTTGCAAGAGTGAGATCTGATAGAGTTAATAATAATAAGATAAATATTTTTGGTATTTTTATGATATAGATCGAAAGTAAAGATTGCAAAACAAAATAGATTGGAAACTTGTATGATGGAGAATAGACCCGAGGCCATAGGTTTCACTAGTGGCTTCTCTCAAGATAGCATAAGTATTATGGCGGGTGAACAAATTACTGTCGAGCAATTGATAGAAAAGCAAATAATTATGAGAATATCTAGGTATGATCATGTATATAGGCATCACATTCGAGACAAGTAGACCGAAATGATTCTGCATCTACTACTATTACTCCACACATCGACCGCTATCCAGCATGCATCTAGAGTATTAAGTTCATAAGAACAGAGTAACGCCTTAAGGAAGATGACATGATGTAGATGGATTAACCCATGCAATATGATGTAAACCCCATCTTTTTATCGTCGATGGCAACAATACAATACGTGTCGTTTCCCTTTCTGTCACTGGGATCGAGCACCACAAGATTGAATCCAAAGCTAAGCACTTCTCCCATTGCAAGAAAGATCAATCAAGTAGGCCAAACCAAACTAATAATTCGAAGAGACTTGCAAAGATAAACCAATCATACATAAAAGAATTTAGAGAATATTCAAATATTGTTCATAGATAATCTTGATCATAAACCCACAATTCATCGGATCTCGACAAACACACTGCAAAAGAAGTTTACATCGAATAGATCTCCAAGAGAATCCAGGAGAACTTTGTATTGAGATCCGGAGAGAGAGAAGAAGCCATCTAGCTACTAGCTATGGACCCGAAGGTCTGAAGTAAACTACTCACACATCATCGAAGGGGCCATGGAGTTGATGTAGAGGTCCTCTATGATCAATGCCCCCTCCGGCAGAGCTCCGGAAAAGGCCCCAAGATGGGATCTCTTGGGTATAGAAGGTTGCGGCGGTGGAAATAGGGTTTCGTGGTGCTCCTGGATGTTTGCGGGGTATATGGATATATATTGGAGGAAGAAGTAGGTCGGTGGAGCAACATGGGGCCCATGAGGGTGTAGGGCGCACCCAGGGAGGTAGGCGCGCCCCCTGCCTCGTGGCCTCCTTGATTGTTTCTTGACGTCCACTCCAAGTCTCCTGGATCATGTTCGTTCCAAAAATAATGCTCCCGAAGGTTTCATTCCGTTTGGACTCCGTTTGATATTCCTTTTCTGCCAAACACTAAAATAGGCAAAAAAATAGCAATTTGGGTTGGGCCTCCGGTTAATAGGTTAGTCCCAAAAACAATATAAAAGTGTAAAATAAAGCCCGTTATCATCCAAAACAGATAATATAATAGCATGGAACAATAAAAAATTATAGATACATTGGAGACGTATCAAGCATCCCCAAGCTTAATTCCTGCTCGTCCTCGAGTAGGTAAATGATAAAAACAGAATTTTTGATGTGGAATGCTTCCTAACATATTTCTCAATGTAATTTTTCTTTATTGTGGCATGAATGTTCAGATCCGAAAGATTCAAGATAAAAGTTTAATATTGACATAGAAATAATAATACTTCAAACATACTAACTAAGCAATCATGGCTTCTCAAAATAACATGGCTAAAGAAAGTTCATCCCTACAAAATCATATAGTTTAGTCATGCTCCATTTTCCTCTGGCTATGCTCTATCTTCATCACACAAAATATTAAATCATACAGTCTGGCTATGCTCTATCTTCATCACACAAAATATTAAATCATGCACGCCCCCGATGACAAGCCAAGCAATTGTTTCATACTTTTGATGTTCTCAAACTTTTTCAATTTTCATGCAATACATGAGCGTGAGCCATGGATATAGCACTATGGTGGAATAGAATTGTGGTTGTGGAGAAGACAAAAAGGAGAAGATAGTCTCACATCAACTAGGCGTATCAATGGGCTATGGAGATGCCCATCAATAGATATCAAGTGAGTGAGTAGGGATTGCCATGCAACGGATGCACTAGAGCTATAAGTGTATGAAAGCTCAACAAAAGAAACTAAGTGGGTGTGCATCCAACTTGCTTGCTCACGAAGACCTAGGGCAATTTGAGGAAGCCCGTCATTGGAATATACAAGTCAAGTTCTATAATGTAAAATTCCCACTAGTTTATAAAAGTGACAACATAGGAGACTCTCTATCATGAAGATCATGGTGCTACTTTGAAGCACATGTGTGGAAAAAGGATAGTAACATTGTCCCTTCTCTCCTTTTCTCTCCTTTTCTTTTTTTTAATTTGGGCCTTCTTTCTTTTTTTTCTTTTGGCCTCTTTTCTTTTTTTTTCTTTTTTTTCGTCCGGAGTCTCATCTCGACTTGTGGGGGAATCATAGTCTCCATCATCCTTTCCTCACTAGGACAATGCTCTAATAATGATGATCATCACACTTCTTTTTACTTACAACTCAAGAATTACAACTCAATACATAGAACAAAATATGACTCTATGTGAATGCCTCCGGCGGCGTACCGGGATATGCAATGAATCAAGAGTGACATGTATGAAAAAATTATGAACGGTGGCTTTGCCACAAATACGATGTCAACTACATGATCATGCAAAGCAATATGACAATGATGAAGCGTGTCATAACAAACGGAACGGTGGAAAGTTGCATGGCAATATATCTCGGAATGGCTATGGAAATGCCATAATAGATAGGTATGGTGGCTGTTTTGAGGAAGGTATATGGTGGGTTTATGGTACCGGCAAAAGTTGTGCGGTACTAGGGAGGCTAGCAATGGTGGAAGGGTGAGGGTGCGTATAATCCATGGACTCAACATTAGTCATAAAGAACTCACATACTTATTGCAAAAATCTATTAGTTATCGAAACAAAGTACTATGTGCATGCTCCTAGGGGGATAGATTGGTAGGAAAAGACCATCGCTCGTCCCCGACCGCCACTCATAAGGAAGGCAACCAATAAATAAATAATGCTCTGACTTCATCACATGACGGTTCACCATACGTGCATGCTACGGGAATCACAAACTTCAACACAAGTATTTCTCAAATTCACTACTACTCAACTAGCTTGACTCTAATTTCACCATCTCCATATCTCAAAACAATCATCAAGTATCAAATTTCTCTTAGTATTCAATGCACTTATATGAAAGTTTTTATTGTGCCTAAAAGCAAATTGCCATGTTGTTCTAAAGGACTCTCAAAATAATATAAGTGAAGCATGAGAGATCAGTTATTTCTATAAAATAGAACCACCGCCATTCTTTAAAAGATATAAGTGAAGTACTAGAGCAAAAACTATATAGCTCAAAAGATATAAGTGAAGTACATGGAGTATTCTAATAAATTCCAATTTATGTGTGTATCTCTCAAAAGGTGTGTACATCAAGGATGATTGTAGTAAACTAAAAAGCAAAGACTCAAATCATACAAGACGATCCAAGCAAAACACATATCATGTGGCAAATAAAAATATAGCTCCAAGTAAAGTTACCGATGAACGAAGACAAAAGAGGGGATGCCTTCCGGGGCATCCCCAAGCTTAGGCTTTCTGGTGTCCTTGGATTTACCTTGGGGTGCCTTGGGCATCCCCAAGCTTAGGCTCTTGCCACTCCTTGTTCCATAATCCATCAAATCATTAACCAAAACTTGAAAACTTCACAACACAAAACTTAACAAGAAAATCTCGTGTGCTCCGTTAGCGAAAGAAAACAAAACACCACTTCAAGGTACTGTAATGAACACATTCTTTATTTATATTGGTGTTAAACCTACTATATTACAACTTCTCTATGGTTTATAAACTCTTTTACTAGCCATAGATTCATCAAAATAAGCAAACAACACACGAAAAACAGAATTTGTCAAAAACAGAACAGTCTGTAGTAATCTGTAGCTAACGCAAACTTCTGGAACCCCAAAAATTCTAAAATAAATTTCTGGACGTGAGGAATTTATCTATTAATCATCTGCAAAAAGAATTAACTAAATAACGCTCTCCCATAAAAAATGGCAGCAATTCTCGTGAGCGCTAAAGTTTCTGTTTTTTACAGCAAGATCAAAAAGACTTTCCCCTAGTCTTCCCAACGGTTCTACTTGGCACAAACACTAATTACAGACAAAAACACAAACAAAACATAGGCTATATAAATTATTTATTACTAAACAGGAGCAAAAAGCAAGGAATAAAAATAAAATTGGGTTGCCTCCCAACAAGCGCTATCGTTTAACGCCCCTAGCTAGGCATAAAAGCGAAGATAGATCTAGGTATTGCCATCTTTGGTAGGCAATCCATATGTGGCTCTCTTAATAGATTCATATGGTAATTTAATTTTTTTCTAGGGAAGTGTCATTCCTTTCCTTAGCGGAAATTGGAATTTAATATTCCCTTCCTTCATATCAATAATTGCACCAATCGTTCTAAGGAAAGGTCTACCAAGAATAATAGGACATGAAGGATTGCAATCTATATCAAGAACAATGAAATCTATGGGCACATAATTCCTATTTGCAACAATAAGAACATCATTAATATTTCCCATAGTTTTCTTAATAGTGGAATCCGCAAAGTGCAAGTTTAAAGAACAATCATCAAATTCACGGAAACCTAGCAAATCACACAAAGTTTTTGGGATAGTGGAAACACTAGCACCCAAATCACACAAAGCATAGCATTCATGATCTTTAATTTTAATTTTAATTGTAGGTTCCCACTCATCATAAAGTTTTCTAGGGATAGAAACTTCCAACTCAAGTTTTCCTTCATAAGATTGCATCAAAGCATCAATGATATGTTTAGTAAAAGCTTTATTTTTGACTATAAGCATGAGGAGAATTTAGCACGGATTGCAACAAGTAAATACAATCTATCAAAGAGAAATTATCATAATTAAATTCCTTTAAATATAATATATTGTGTTCATTGTTATTTAAAGTTTTGACCTCTTTAATCCCACTTTTAACAATTTTAGCATCAAGATCTAAAAACTCCAAATTTTTGGGACGCCTTCTAACTAAAGTTGACTCATCTCCAGTACCATCATTATCAAGATTCATATTGCAAAACAAAGATTTAATAGGGGACACATCAATTACATTTAGATCGTCATCCTTATTATCATGAAAACTAGAAGAATACGCTTTTATGAAGCAATCTTTTTTAGCACGCATCCTAGCAGTTCTTTCTTTGCACACATCAATGGAAATTCTCATGGCTTTGAGATACTCATTGATATCATGCTTAGGTGGAATAGATCTAAGTTTCAAAGAATCAACATCGAGAGAAATTCTATCCATGTTCCTAGCCAACTCATCAATCTTAATCAATTTTTCTTCAATCAAAGCATTGAAACTCTTTTGCAAACTAATAAATTCTTTAATAATAGATTCAAAATCAGAGGGCATCTTATTATAATTTACATAAGAATTTTTGTAGGAATTACCATAATTATTAGAGGAATTAGTAGGAAACGTCCTAGAATTAAAATTACCTCTATACGCGTTGTTACCAAAATTGTTCCTACCAACAAAATTCACATCCATAGATTCATTATTATTCTCAATCAAAGTAGACAAAGGCATATCATTAGGATCAGTAGGAGCACTCTTATTAGCAAACAATCTCATAAGTTCATCCATCTTTCCACTCAAAACATTAATCTCTTCAATTGCATGCACTTTTTTACTAGTAGATCTTTTCGTGTGCCATTGAGAATAATTAACGATAATATTATCTAGAAGTTTGGTAGCTTCTCCTAAAGTGATTTCTGTAAAAGTGCCTCCCACGGCCGAATCTAAAAGATTTCTAGAAGCAAAGTTCAATCCGGCATAAATTTTTTGTATAATCATCCAAAGATTCAAACCATGTGTAGGGCAATTACGTATCCTCTCCCAAGATTGTGCAACATGCTCATGATCAAGTTGCTTAAAATTCATAATATCGTTTCTAAGAGAGATGATCTTAGCGGGAGGAAAATACTTAGAGATAAAAGCATCTTTGCACTTATTCCATGAATCAATACTATTTTTAGGCAAAGAGGAAAACCAAGTTTTAGCACGATCTCTAAGAGAAAACGGAAATAGCTTCAATTTAACAATATCATTATCCACATCTTTCTTATTTTGCATATCGCATAAATCAACAAAGTTGTTTAGATGGGTAGTGACATCTTCACTAGGAAGGCCAGAAAACGGATCTTTCATGACAGGATTCAGCAAAGCGGTATTAATCTCACAAGATTCAGCATCAGTAAGAGGAGCAATCGAAGTGCTAATAAAATCATTATTGTTGGTATTGGCAAATTCACACAATTTAGTATTATCTTTAGTCATCGTGACAAGCAAGCGATCCAACAAACAAGCAAACAAGAAACAGCCAAAAGAGGCAAATTGAAAAAGATAAGGGGAACGAAAAAGGAGGGCAAATAAAACGGCAGGGGTGAAGTGGGGGAGAGGAAAACGAGAGGCAAATGGCAAATAATGTAATGCGAAGGATAAGAGTTGTGATGGGTACTTGGTATGTCTTCACTTGGCGTAGATCTCCCCGGCAACGGCGCCAAAAATCCTTCTTGCTACCTCTTGAGCACTGCGTTGGTTTTCCCTTGAAGAGGAAAGGGTGATGCAGTAAAGCAGCGTAAGTATTTCCCTCAGTTTTTGAGAACCAAGGTATCAATCCAGTAGGAGACCAGACGCGAGTCACCTCGTACCTACACAAACAAATAAGAACCTCGCAACCAACGCGATAAAGGGGTTGTCAATCCCTTCACAGCCACTTGCAAGAGTGATATCTGATAGAGATACCAATAATAAGATAAATATTTTTGGTATTTTTATGACATAGATCAAAAGTAAAGATTGCAAAACAAAATAGATTGGAAACTTGTATGATGCAGAATAGACCCGGGGGCCATAGGTTTCACTAGTGGCTTCTCTCAAGATAGCATAAGTATTATAGTGGGTGAACAAATTACTGTCGAGCAATTGATAGAAAAGCGAATAATTATGAGAATATGTAGGTATGATCATGTATATAGGCATCACGTCCGTGACAAGTAGACCGACTCCTTCCTGCATCTACTACTATACCTCCACACATCGACCGCTATCCAGCATGCATCTAGAGTATTAAGTTCATAAGAACAGAGTAACGCCTTAAGCAAGATGACATGATGTAGAGGGATAAACTCATGCAATATGATGTAAACCCCATCTTTTTATCCTCGATGGAAACAATACAATACGTGTTGTTTCCCTTTCTATCACTGGGATCGAGCACCGCAAGATTGAACCCAAAGCTAAGCACTTCTTCCATTGCAAGAAAGATCAATCTAGTAGGCCAAACCAAACTGATAATTCGAAGAGACTTGCAAACATAAACCAATCATACATAAAAGAACTCAGAGAAGATTCAAATATTGTTCATAGATAAACTTGATCATAAACCCACAATTCATCGGATCTCGACAAACGCACCGCAAAAGAAGATTACATCGAATAGATCTCCAAGAGAATCAAGGAGAACTTTGTATTGAGATCCAGAGACAGAGAAGAAGTCATCTAGCTACTAGTTATGGACCCGAAGGTCTGAAGTAAACTACTCACACATCATCGGAGGGGCCATGGAGTTGATGTAGAGGTCCTCCGTGATCAATGCCCCCTCCGGCGGAGCTTCGGAAAAGGCCCCAAGATGGGATCTCTTGGGTACAGAAGGTTGCGGAAGTGGAAATAAGGTTTCATGGTGCTCCTGGATGTTTGCCGGGTATATGGATATATATATATATATATATATATATATATATATATGGGAGGAAGAAGTAGGTCGGTGGAGCAACATGGGGCCCACGAGGGTGGAGGGCGCGCCTAGGGGGGTAGGCGCGCCCCCTGCCTCGTGGCCTCCTCGTTTGTTTCTTGACATCCACTCCAAGTCTCCTGGATCACGTTTGTTCCAAAAATATTGCTCCCGAAGGTTTCATTCTGTTTGGACTCCATTTGATATTCCTTTCTTGAAAACACTAAAATAGGCAAAAAAAACAGCAATTTGGGCTGGGCCTCCTGTTAATAGGTTAGTCCCAAAAATAATATAAAAGTGTAAAATAAAGCCCGTTATCATCCAAAACAGATAATGTAATAGCATGGAACAATCAAAAATTATAGATATGTTGGAGATGTATCATCGTCCAGGGGTATCTGACGCATGAGTGCGTCTCCTTTTGTGAGAAGTATATAAGCGTCGGAGACCCTGTTGTTGGTTTGCCCATCAAGAAGCACGATGGGAAGTTCGAAGGAGATGGTCACTACAACGGACGGAGGGAATTGCACGTGGACTACTTGGATAGACGGAACGACTTTGATAGGGCTAACTTAGTAGTGCTACAACACCTAGATGTGGTAGATGATTATGTGGCACAGCACAAAGAAACCATCGCAAAGAAGTACCGTGATAAGGGGATGCTCAAGACGGACGACGAAGTTACTGTAGAGCATAATGCCACTTTCTTGCACTGGTTTAAACAACAAGTTCTTGGAAATCCCCCGGAAGAGGGCAGTTCGGACGGATTGCTCATACACGCCTTAGCACATGGCCCCGCGCCCAAGCTCGCGACCTATCTGTCCTATGATATCAATGGGTACATGTTCTACACGGAGGCCAAAGACTTGGACAGTGATTACCAGAACTCTGGGGTGATAATTCAATGCGTGACTGACGCCAAAAGCACAACTGAGAGATTCTACGGAAGGGTTGAAGAGATCTGGGAGCTTGACTATGCTGGAATGCACGATGTGACGATGTTCCGTGTCAGATGGGCCAAGGACGTCGTAAGAGAAAACAGGTATTTCACCACCATGTCTATACCCGACGTGAAGAGCACTCCCGTGAACTTTAACGTCATCGCAAAAAATGAGCCATGGGAACACGCTAAGCACGTGACACAATGCTTCTTCATAACCGACCCGTCCAATCCCAGCCGTGTTGTCGTGAGGAGATCCAAAAGGAGAATCATTGGAATGGATGGAGTAGCCAACGAGGAAGACTACGACCAATATGGCAACCCGATGAAGGAAGATGACGATGACGATGAAGCATACATGAAAAGAAGAATCAACCCGATGAGGGACGATGACGATGACGATGACGATGAGGGGATGACGATTACTTAAGTGCGGACACAAAATACGTGAATAGATCATCACTTGAACATAAGTAATCATATGACAATATCTATATATGTTGTTGTTATGAGAATAATCATGATGCCCTCATGTCTGTATTTTATTTTTATCGACGCCTCTACCTCTAAACATGGGGACATATTTATTGTTATCGGCTTTCGCCTGAGGACAAGCGAGGTCTAAGCTTGGGGAGTTGATACGTCTATTTTGCATCATGCTTTTATATCAATATTTATTGCATTATGGGCTGTTATTTCACATTATGTCACAATACTTATGGCTATTCTCTCTTATTTTACAAGTTTTACATAAGGAGGGAGAATGCCGGCAGCTGGAATTCTGGGCTGGAAAAGGAGCAAATATTAGAGACCTATTCAGCACAACTCCAAAAGTCCTGAAACTCCACGGAATACCTTATAATAAATAATGAAAAATCCTCGCCAAAGATGAAGACCAGGGGGCCCACACCCTGCTCACGAGGGTGGGGGGTGCCCCCCTACCTCGTGGGCCCCCTGGTGGCTCTCCGATTACCATCTTCTCCTATATGAAGTCTTTCGTCGAGAAAAAAAAAGCAACCTTTTGGTACGAAACTCCGCCGCCACGAGGCGGAACCTTGGCGGATCCAATCTAGAGCTCCGGCAGAGCTGTTCTGCCGGGGAAACTTCCCTCCCGGAGGGGGAAATCATCGCCATCGTCATCACCAACGCTCCTCTCATCGGGAGAGGGCAATCTCCATCAACATCTTCATTAGCACCATCTCATCTCAAAACCCTAGTTCATCTCTTGTATCCGATTCTTGTCTTCAAGTCCGGGATTGGTGCTAATAGGTTGCTAGTAGCGTTAATTACTCCTTGTAGTTGATGCTAGTTGGTTTAATTGGTGGAAGATCATATGTTCAGATCCTATATGCATATTAATACCCCCCTGATTATGAACATGTTTATGCTTTGTGAGTAGTTACGTTTGTTCCTGAGGACAAGGGAGAAGTCTTGCTATTAGTAGTCATGTGAATTTGGTATTCGTTCGATATTTTGATGAGATGCATGTTTGTCTAGCCTCTAGTGGTGTTATGTGAACGTCGACTACATAACACTTCGCCATTATTTGGGCCTAGAGGAAGGCATTGGGAAGTAATAAGTAGATGATGGGTTGCTAGAGTGACAGAAGCTTAAACCCTAGTTTATGCGTTGCTTCGTAAGGGGCTGATTTGGATCCATATGTTTCATGCTATGGTTAGGTTTACCTTAATACTTTTGTTGTAGTTGCGGAAGCTTGCAATAGAGGTTAATCATAAGTGGGATGCTTGTTCAAGTAATAACAGCACCCAAGCACCGGTCCACCCACATGTCAAATTATCAAAGTACCGAACGCGAATCATATGAACGTGATGAAAACTATCCTGACGATATTCCCATGTGTCCTCGGGAGCGCTTTTCCTTATATAAGAGTTTGTCCAGGCTTGTCCTTTTCTACAAAAAGGATTGGGCCACCTTGCTGCACTTTATTTACTTTTGTTACTTGTTGCTCGTTACAAATTATCTTATCACAAAACTATCTGTTACCACTTATTTCAGTACTTGCAGAGAATACCTTGCTGAAAACCGTTTATCATTTCCTTCTGCTCCTCGTTGGGTTCGACACTCTTACTTATCGAAAGGACTACGATAGATCCCCTATACTTGTGGGTCATCAAGACTCTTTTCTGGCGCCGTTGCTGGGGAGTGAAGCGCCTTTGGTAGGTGGAATTTGGTAAGGAAAAATTTATATAGTGTGCTGAAATTTACTGTCACTTGTTACTATGGAAAGTGACCCTCTGAGGGGCTTGTTCGGGGTATCTTCACCCCGACCAGTAAAGCAAAGAGTTGCTCCTCAACCTACTGAACCTATTGAAAATGAATATGAAAATGAAATTCCTTATGAGTATCCTTCGGGTATGATAGAAAAACTGCTAGCTAATCCTTTTACAGGAGATGGAACAAAGCATCCTGATGAACACCTAATATATGTGGATGAAGTTTGTGGATTATTTAAGCTTGCAGGTATACCCGATGATGTTGCTAAGAAGAAGGTCTTCCCTTTATATTTGAAGGGATATGCATTGATATGGTATAGGCTATGTGATGATACGAGATCCTGGAACTATAGAAGATTGAAATTGGAATTTCATCAAAAGTATTACCCTATGCATCTTGTTCATCGTGATCGTAATTATATATATAATTTTTGGCCTCGCGAAGGAGAAAGCATCGCTCAAGCTTGGGGGAGGCTTAAATCAATGTTATATTCATGCCCCAACCATGAGCTTCCAAGAGAAACAATTCTTCAAAAAATTTATGCTCGGCTTTCTGATAACAATCGCGCCATGCTTGATACTTCTTGTGCTGGCTCTTTTATGATGAAGACTATTGGATTTAAATGGAATTTATTGGATAGAATTAAAGGCAACTCTGAAGATTGGGACCTCGACAATGGTATGGAGTCAGGTATGACACCTAAGTTTGATGGTGTTAAATCTTTTATGGATACCGATATTTTTCGTAAGTTTAGCACTAAATATGGACTTGATTCTGAGATAGTAGCTTCTTTCTGTGAATCTTTTTCTACTTACGTTGATCTCCCTAAGGAGAAGTGGTTTAAATATCATCCTCCCATAGAAGTAAAAGTAGCTGCACCTATTAAAGTTGAAGAAAAGACTGTCACTTATAACGATCCTATTGTTCCTACTTCTTATGTTGAGAAACCACCTTTCCCTGTTAGAATAAAGGATCATGCTAAAGCTTCAACTGTGGCTCGTAAAAGCAATATTAAAACATATACACCTCCTGAGCAAGTTAAAGTTGAACCTAATATTACTATTGTTAAAGAGCTCTTGTCTGGTAATATTGATGGGCATGTTATTCAGTTCTGCGGTGAAACTGCTAGAATTGCTAAACCTTGTGCTAAAGATAAACATAGACCTGTGGTAGGCGTGCCTGTTATTTCTGTTAAAATAGGAGATCATTGTTATCATGGCTTATGTGATATGGGTGCTAGTGCTAGTGCTATACCTTATGACTTGTATAAAGAAATCAAGCATGAAATTGCACCTGCTGAGTTAGAAGATATTAATGTCACAATTAAACTTGCTAATAGAGATACTATTTCAGCAATGGGAATTGTTAGAGATGTTGAAGTCTTGTGCGGGAAAACTAAATATCCTGCTGATTTTCTTGTTCTTAGTTCCCCACAAGATAGCTTTTGTCCCATTATATTTGCTAGACCCTTCTTGAATACAGTTAATGCTAGGATAGACTACGAAAAGAATGTTGTTACTATTGGCTTGGATGATATGACTCATGAATTTAATGTCTCTAAATTTAGTAAACAACACCGTGAAGAAGAATTGCCTAGTAAGGATGAAATTATTGGTCTTGCTTCTATTGTCGTACCTCCTAATGATCCTTTAGAACAATATTTGCTAGACCATGAGAATGATTTGTTTATGAATGAAAGAAGGGAAATAGATGAAGTATTCTTTAAACAGGAACCTATGCTGAAACACAATTTGCCTGTTGAAATCCTAGGGGACCCCCCTCCACCTAAGTGTGATCCCGTGTTTGAGCTTAAATCGTTGCCTGATAATCTTAAATATGCTTATCTTGATGAAAAGAAGATATATCATGTTATTATTGTTGCTAACCTTTCAGAGCATGAAGAAGAAAGATTATTGAAAACTCTGAAGAAGCACCCTATTGCTATTGGATATACTCTTGATGATCTTAAGGGCATTAGTCCCACTCTATGTCAACATAAAATAAATTTGGAAGCAGATGCCAAACCAGTTCGTGATCCTCAACGACATCTGAATCCTAAAATGAAAGAAGTGGTAAGAAAAGAAATACTAAAGCTTCTGGAGGCAGGTATAATTTATCCCGTTGCTGATAGTCAGTGGGTAAGTCCTGTTCATTGTGTCCCTAAGAAGGGAGGTATTACTGTTGTTCCTAATGATAAAGATGAATTGATTCCACAAAGAATTATTACAGGTTATAGGATGGTAATTGATTTCCACAAATTAAATAAGGCTTCTAAGAAAGATCATTAACCCTTACCTTTTATTGATCAAATGCTAGAAAGATTGTGCAAACATACACATTACTGCTTTCTAGATGGTTATTCTGGTTTCTCTCAAATACCTGTGTCGGCTAAAGATCAATCAAAGACTACTTTTACATGCCCTTTTGGTACTTTTGCTTATAGACATATGCCTTTTGGTTTATGTAATGCACCTGCTACCTTTCAAAGATCCATGATGGCTATATTCTCTGACTTTTGTGAAAAGATTTGTGAGGTTTTCATGGACGACTTTTCTGTCTATGGATCTTCTTTTGATGATTGCTTGAGCAATCTTGATCGAGTTTTGCAGAGATGTGAAGAAACTAATATTGTCTTTAATTGGGAAAAGTGCCACTTTACGGTTAATGAGGGTATTGTCTTGGGGCATAAAGTTTCTGAAAGAGGTATTTAAGTGGATAAAGCCAAGGTTGATGCTATTGAAAAGATGCCATGTCCCAAGGACATCAAAGGTATAAGAAGTTTCCTTAGTCACGCCGGATTTTATAGGAGGTTCATTAAGGACTTCTCAAAAACTCTCGGCCTCTGACCAATTTATTACAAAAAGATATACCATTTGTCTTTGATGATGATTGTGTAGAAGCATTTGAAATACTTAAGAAAGCATTAGTCTCTACACTTGTTGTTCAACCACCTGATTGGAATTTACCCTTTGAATTATGTGTGATGCTAGCGATTATGCTGTAGGTGTTGTTCTAGGGCAAAGAATTGATAAGAAACTAAATGTTATCCATTATGCTAGTAAGACTCTAGACAATGCTCAAAGAAATTATGCTACTACTGAAAAAGAGCTTTTGGCAGTTGTATTTGCTTGTGATAAGTTCAGACCTTATATTGTTGATTCTAAAGTAACTATTCAAACTGATCATGCTGCTATTAAATACCTTATGGAAAAGAAAGATGCTAAACCTAGACTTATTAGATGGGTTCTCTTGCTACAAGAATTTGATTTGCATATTGTTGATAGAAAGGGAGCTGAGAACCCCGTTGCAGACAACTTGTCTAGGTTAGAAAATATTCTTGATGACCCACTACCTATTAATGATAGCTTTCCTGATGAACAATTAAATGTTATAAGTACTTCTCGTAGTACTCCATGGTATGCTGATTATGCTAATTATATTGTTGCTAAGTTTATACCACCTAGCTTCACATACCAGCAAAAGAAAAAGTTTTTCTATGATTTAAGACATTACTTTTGGTATGACCCACATCTTTATAAAGAAGGAGTAGATGGTGTTATTAGACGTTGTGTACCTGAGCATGAACAGGAACAGATCCTACGCAAGTGTCATTCCGAGTCTTATGGAGGACACCACGCGGGAGATAGAACTGCACATAAGGTATTGCAATCCGGTTTTTATTGGCCTACTCTCTTCAAGGATGCCCGTAAGTTTGTCCTACCTTGTGATGAATGTCAAAGAATTGGTAATATTAGTAGACGTCAAGAAATGCCTATGAATTATTAACTTGTTATTGAACCATTTGATGTTTGAGGCTTTGATTATATGGGACCTTTTCCTTCCTCTAATGGATATACACATATTTTAGTTGCTGTTGATTACGTTACTAAGTGGGTAGAAGCTATTCCAACTAGTAGTGCTGATCATAACACTTCTATTAAAATGCTTAAAGAAGTTATTTTTCCGAGGTTTGGAGTCCCTAGATATTTAATGATTGATGGTGGTTCACATTTTATTCATGGTGCTTTTCGTAAAATGCTTGCTAAATATGAAGTCAATCATAGAATTGCATCTCGGTATCGCCCACAGTCTAGTGGTCAAGTAGAATTGAGTAATAGAGAACTCAAATTAATTTTGCAAAAGACTATCAATAGGTCTAGAAAGAATTGGTCCAAGAAACTTGATGATGCATTATGGGCCTATAGAACTGCATATAAAAATCCTATGGGTATGTCTCCATATAAAATGGTATATGGAAAAGCATGTCACTTACCTCTCGAACTAGAACATAAGGCATATTGGGCTATTAAAGAGCTCAATTATGATTTCAAACTTGCCGGTGAAAAGAGGCTATTTGATATTAGCTCACTTGATGAATGGAGAACCCAAGCTTATGAAAATGCCAAGTTGTTTAAAGAAAAGGTTAAAAGATGGCATGACAAAAGGATACAAAAGCATGAGTTTAATGTAGGTGATTATGTATTGCTATACAACTCTCGTTTAAGATTTTTTGCAGGGAAACTTCTCTCTAAATGGGAAGGCCCCTATGTTATCGAGGAGGTCTATCGTTCCAGTGCCATAAAAATCAACAACTTCGAAGGCACAAATCCGAAGGTGGTAAATGGTCAAAGAATTAAACACTATATCTCAAGTAATCCCATAAATGTTGAAACCAATATTATAGAAACTGTAACCCCGGAGGAATACATAAGGGACACTTTCCAGAACGTTTCAGACTCCGAAAAGGAATAGGTATGTGGTACGGTAAGTAAACCGACTCCAAAACAATTTTTAAGGCAATATTTCTCCGTTTTGGAATATTTAGAAAAATAGAAAATTAAGTAGTAGTAGTCCGGGAAGGACATGAGGGCCCCACGAGGGTGGAGGGCACGCCCTACCCCCTGGGCGCGCCCCCTACCTCCTGAGCTCCTCATGTGCCTTCCGGAGTCTGTTTTCTTGCACGATACGTATTTTAGTCGGTAAAAATTCACTGTATAATCTCCCGGGGGTTTTGACTCCCGTATCACACAAGAATATCCTGTTTTTGTTTCAAGTTGTTTTTCTGACAGATCTAGATTATCATGACGTCCCCAAGTGCTTCCAAGGACAAGTTCTTCGAGAAGGTCATCAACCCTTACCTCGTGGAGGTGCTGCGACACCCTGAAACCATTGAGATGCGTGATGGGTTGCTGCACATCTGCGATGCTGAGGGACCAAAGGGAACCGGAAGCGTGGAGACGAGGCTCGAAGCAATGGAGCAACAAATTTTCAAGTGCTAGGGGATGGTGGAGCGTGGAATCAACGCTAGCCACACAATGCTCGCGGAGTTCACTAACAACTACAAGCCGGACGCCAAGAACACCGAGGAGGCCATCTTCAAGCTATATGAGAAGATCGAGCACCTCCAAGCCCAAATCTATGACCTGCAAAATCAAAACTGTGAGTATGAATATAGATTCAAAAGAATGAGTTTGGCTGCAGATTTGAGGATTCCGGAGACTCGATCATCCTTCTATGATGGTGAACCTATGCCTTGGAAGATGGATGACAAGCCTGCCTCATCAACAACACCTCCACCTTCTTCACCAACCAAGGAGATATAATCACATGGGTATGGGCACTCCCCTTGGCAACTGCCAAGCTTGGGGGAGGTGCCCTGGTATCGTATCACAAACACAACTCCTATCTTTACCGTTTTTCTTAGTTTGATCCTATTAGTAGTATTTTGATCTAGTAGAATAAAGTTTATGGCATGATCTAGTTTCGAGTTTGATTTATGATCTCTCTATGTAATTGAGTCCATGAGTTATATAATAAAGATTAGTGATTGAGTCAAGGGCTTGCTTATTTTTGCCATGATCCCAAATAAAAGAAAAGAAAAGAGAAAAAGAATAAGAAGAAACAAAAGTTCATATTGATCTTATTGATAGTAATGACTTCACATAGAAAGAGTGTGATGATTAAAATTTGTTGGGAATTGGCAGACATAGCTTCGGTCATCATTGCAATTAATAGGAAGTAATAAGGAAAGAGAGGTTTCACATATAAATATACTATTATTGACATCTTTTATGATTGGGAACACTCATCAAAATATGACATGCTAAAGAGTTGATGTTGGACAAGGAAGACAACGTAATGGGTTATGGTTTCTTATATCTGAGATAAAGTATGTTGTCATGGATCATCCAACATGTTGAACTTGCCTTTCCCCCTCATGCTAGCCAAATTCTCAGCACCAAGTAGAGATACTACTTGTGCTTCCAAATACCCTTAAACCAGTTTTGCCATGAGAGTCCACCATATCTACCTATGGATTGAATAAGATCCTTCAAGTAAGTTGTCATCGGTGCAAAGCAATAAAAATTGCTCTCTAAATATGTATGATTGATTGGTGTGGGAGAAATAAGCTTTTATACGATCTTGTGATGTGGAAGTAATAAAAGTGACGGACTGCATAATAAAGGTTCATATCACAAGGGGCAATATAAAGTGATGTTCTTTCGCATTAAGATTTTGTGCATCCAACCATAAAAGGGCATGGCAACCTATGCTCCTTCTACGAAGGGCCTATCTTTTATTATTATCTTCTACCTTATGCAAGTGTCATGGTGATCTTCACCTTTCCTTTTTCATTTTATCCTTTGGCAAGCCCGGCATGTTGGAAAGAACCTGATATATATATATATATCTAATTGGATGTAGGGGGGCATGAATTATTATTGTTGACATTACCCTCGAGGTAAAAGGTTGTGGGGAGAAACTATAAGCCCCTATCTCTGTGTCCGATTAAAACTCCATAACCACAGGTATTGCGCGAGTGTTAGCAATTATGAAAAACTAGATGATAGTTGAGTATGTGGACTTGCTTTTTAGCTTTGACATAGACTCTTTCTGATGTTATGATCAATTGCAATTGCTTCAATGATTGAGGTTATAGTTTGTTGGCTCTCAATAATGTTTCTGATTCATACTTTTGCATTGTGAATAGATCATCACTTGAACATAAGTAATCATATGACAATATCTATATATGCTGCTGTTATGAGAATAATCATGATGCCCTCATGTCCGTATTTTATTTTTATCGACGCCTCTACCTCTAAACATGGGGACATATTTATTGTTATCGGCTTTCGCCTGAGGACAAGCGAGGTCTAAGCTTGGGGAGTTGATACGCCCATTTTGCATCATGCTTTTATATCAATATTTATTGCATTATGGGCTGTTATTTCACATTATGTCACAATACTTATGGCTATTCTCTCTTATTTCACAAGGTTTACATAAGGAGGGAGAATGCTGGCAGCTGGAATTCTGTGCTGGAAAAGGAGCAAATATTAGAGACCTATTTTGCACAACTCCAAAAGTCCTGAAACTCCACGGAATACCTTATAATAAATAATGAAAAATCCTCGCCAAAGATGAAGACCAGGGGGCCACACCCTGCTCACAAGGGTGGGGCGCCCCCCCCCCCCTAGGGCGCGCCCCCTACCTCATGGGCCCCCTGGTGGCTCTTCAATGACCATCTTCTCCTATATGAAGTCTTTCATCGAGAAAAAAATAAGAAGCAACCTTTCGGGAAGAAACTCCGCCGCCATGAGGCGGAACCTTGGCAGATCCAATCTATTGCTCCGGCAGAGCTGTTCTGCCCGGGAAACTTCCCTCCTGGAGGGGGAAATCATCGCCATCGTCATCACCAACGCTCCTCTCATCGGGAGAGGGCAATCTCCATCAACATCTTCATCAGCACCATCTCATCTCAAAACCCTAGTTCATCTCTTGTATCTGATTCTTGTCTTCAAGTCCGGGTTTGGTGCTAGTAGGTTGCTAGTGGTGTTAATTACTCCTTGTAGTTGATGCTAGTTGGTTTAATTGGTGGAAGATCATATGTTCAGATCCTATATGCATATTAATACCCCTCTGATTATGAACATGTTTATGCTTTGTGAGTAGTTACGTTTGTTCCTGAGGACAAGGGAGAAGTCTTGCTATTAGTAGTCATGTGAATTTGGTATTCGTTCGATATTTTGATGAGATGCATGTTGTCTAGCCTCTAGTGGTGTTATGTGAACGTCGACTACATAACACTTCACCATTATTTGGGCCTAGAGGAAGGCATTGGGAAGTAATAAGTAGATGACGGGTTGCTAGAGTAACAGAAGCTTAAACCCTAGTTTATGCGTTGCTTCGTAAGGGGCTGATTTGGATCCATATGTTTCATGATATGGTTAGGTTTACCCTAATACTTTTGTTGTAGTTGCGGATGCTTGCAATAGAGGCTAATCATAAGTGGGATGCTTGTTCAAGTAAGAACAGCACCCAAGCACCGGTCCACCCACATGTCAAATTATCAAAGTACCGAACGCGAATCATATGAACGTGATGAAAACTAGCTTGACGATATTCCCATGTGTCCTCGGGAGCGCTTTTCCTTATATAAGAGTTTGTCCAGGCTTGTCCTTTGCTACAAAAAGGATTGGGCCACCTTGCTGCGCTTTATTTACTTTTGTTACTTGTTGCTCGTTACAGATTATCTTATCACAAAACTATCTGTTACCACTTATTTCAGTACTTGCAGAGAATACCTTGCTGAAAACCGTTTATCATTTCCTTCTGCTCCTCGTTGGGTTCGACACTCTTACTTATCGAAAGTACTACGATAGATCCCCTATACTTGTGGGTCATCACGCCTATGATGATGGAGGATTTATGGCTCAGGACGGCGAAGACTCAGGCTATGAGCGTGGAGATGATGACTTGATGCTGCCTAATTTGTTGGAGCCGGAACGTCCCAAGGCAGAATGCAAAAAGTCTCTCTTCAAGCAATCCTCGCAGGAGACGCCTCCAGATGCTGCCTGTACCCAGCAACCCCCCGATGCCCGTCCACTGATTAGCCCGACGACACAGGGGGTGGTGGTTAGGGAAGGTATGGTGGGCTCACTACCGCCACCCACCAAGAAGCAAAGGAGGAGACCGGACAAGAAAGGCCCTAAAGGAACCAAAGCTGCTTCAAGCAGCCAGCCGCCTCTGGAGGCCCGGGTGGTAGAAAGAATACCTGTCGAAGGTGCGCAGCGCTTCCATGTCGCCGGCCAGCCGATCCTACCTGCGAAAGCGCTAGAGCACATAGTGAACAATGATCTAAGGAGACTCCATTAAGATGTGCTGGCTAGAGAGAAAAGCCTTCTGGTCATGGAAAAACCAGGATACCCGCTTTACGCGGCTCAGGTGCCGGGTGGGAGGTTGTACGTCGAGAGATGGCCCGCGAATAAGTTCATCCTGCGATTTGACTACATCTACGACATGTTCCACATGACCAAGCTCGATTTCCAGTTCATCCGCATGTAGGCGCTATATCTGAACCACTTCATCAGGGTCGAGAACATCAAATATATCTACATCGCGGACACGTTCTATATGCACGAGAGCTTCTTGGCAGTTTGCAATGAGCACCGTGACTATGCGAGTAAGTACCTCTGCGAATTCATGATCGCTAATAAGGACAAGGAAGTGATTCTCTTGCCTTATCATCCCACATAGGTCATCCGCACATATCCTTCCGTAAGTGTTAATCATTCCTTTGCAAGCATGGAGGCTAATTTGAGGTGTACTTAATTTGCGCAACGAGGGGGGGTGCCGTCCTCATTGTTCTGTCCCCGGAATACTCCCATGCGATGTACTTGGACTCATCGAAGAACCTCGGGAAAAAGGATTACAAGCACATAAAGGGTGTTCTCAATAGTGCCTTGTTAACCTTCAGCCTGTTTGGTGGATATATCAAGGTGAAAAAGTACAGGAATCGCGGGCTGGCCTTCGGTCATAAGAGCGACTTCTGCTGCATCCAGCAACTGCACACCAGTATGGCTGATGGATTCTACCTCATGCATCACCTGCTCGAGTACAGAAGGGATAATCAACGCCTTCGCATGTCACCTACTACCAACGATGCCGAGATTGTCATCTGGGCCACAAGCATAGGAAGGACACCGGATCATCGAATCAGAGCTGACTTTTATCATGTACAATGTGAACTTGCCCAAGTGATCATGAAGTAGGTCCTCGAACCAACAAGGATGTTTTACCATGGGCCAATCACACGGGAAGATGTCCGAGCACTGCTACTCGCTCATCGTCTGGACCTGAAGCCTTTCAAGAAGCTCGGGTGCTTCCTCCCTGACTATGAAGATTGGACCGCCGACATGGAGGACTGATTGTTGATGACAATGTGTCACTACTGTCTTTCTATGGCAATACTTTGAATTTATGCACGGCGAAACTATGTGATGTAACTAAACCGTGGTCCTGAACTAGCGTAGATCGCTCTAGTTAATTAGTTTGGGTATGAGGAACTTCGTCATTTATGTTTACTATTGTTTGATTGTATTTTGCCAATTATGCCTCCTTGTTTTTTAAGTACATTATGTTGCATATTATCTTTCAATTAATCAACTCACGATGCAGGTACATAGATCAGAGATGGCGAAGGGCTACTATGTCGTGTACATTGGGAGGGTTCCAGAAGTCTACGACCACTTGCCAGCCGCTCAGGCCCAGGTGCACAGGTACCCGGGTGCTAGCCACAGAGGGTTTGACAGCAGAGCCGAAGTGGAAGGTAGTTACTTGAGGTGGACACTCTAGCATGAGCAGGGGCGGGACCGCCGGTACTACATAGTCACACTCTTGCTCATGCTGGTCGCTCTTCTCTTCTACATCATGGTTTAGATAGAGATAATGAAACTTGTGTGTGTACCATGACCATGCAGTTGCACTTATTCGACACATGACATGATCGCACTTGTGTATCGCTATTTTCGAGATTTGATGATATTTGTGTTGAATGATGATGATGGTATGATGAGACTACTGTATGTCTATGATATGATGAGAATAGTGTGTGTTTAGTATGATCTGATGAAACTATTGTATAGAGCCTGTATAAATACACCACAAATACATAGGGGTGAGGGTCGACGAAAGCAGGAACATTAGCAGTAGCGCTGGAGAGTACCTAGCAGTAGTGCTGGCTTAGCAGCAGCGCTTCATATGAAAAAACACTACTGATAACTATCAGTAGCACTGGTCCAGGAAGCTCTACTACTAACAATACATACTAGTAGCGCTGCCTATACTAGCGCTACTGCTACAACTTAGTTGTAGCGCGCTAGTAGTAGCGCTGGACCCAGCGCTAATGCTATGCATATTTCAAGCGCTACTACTAGGGTTTTCTGTAGTAGTGATACCATGGGTTGTCACTTGGATGACCACGAGACGAGTGAAGGACCGAGGAAAACGCAGTAGCCAGAGGTGGACCGACGGGTGTCGGGGCAGCCAGCCTAGTCCGTGTCGGAGTAGGCCATCATCTCCAAAGAAGTGGGCGCCATGAGGGTGAGCCCAAGAGTCATCGTGCCGCGAATGTAACGGAGGATCTGCTTCACAAGAGTCCAATGGGAGTCACGAGGGGCGTGCATGTGGAGACACACCTTCTAAACAACATACTGTAGATCCGGTTGGGTGAGAGTGAGATACTGAGGAGCACCGACAATGGACCGGTAGAAGGGAGCATCCGACACTGGCGATCCCTCAAGAGTAGAACCTTGGCATTCGTGTCAACAGGAGTAGCAACAGGGTGATAGTTGAGCATGCCAGCATGCTCAAGGAGCTCATGCGCATACTTCTGCTGATGAAGAAAGAAGCCATCCGGTCGCCGAACGACCTCAATGCCAAGGAAGTAATGTATAGCACCCAAGTCCTTGATGGTGAACTCGTCATGTAGCCAGAGAGTAAACTACTGAAGAAGAGCTGCAGAGGAGGCCGTCAGGATGATGTCGTCGACGTGGAGGAGCAAATATGCAGTCGTGTCAGCATGGCGATAGACAAACAGTGAGGCGTTCGAGCGAGTCACGCTGAAGCCCAGTGTCTGAAGAAACCCAGTGATCCGCTGGAGTCGGTGTCAGAACCGGCGGATCTCAGGTAGGGGGTCCCGAACCGTGCGTCTAGGCCGGATAGTAACAGGAGGCAAGGAACACGATGTTTTACCCAGGTTTGGGCCCTCTTGATGGGTAAAACCCTACATCCTGCTTGATTAATATTGATGATATGGGTAGTACAAAAGTAGATCTACCACGAGATCAAGGAGGCTAAACCCTAAAATCTAGCCTATGGTACGATTGTTGTATGATGAAGTTGTCGTACGGACTAAAACCCTCCGGTTTATATAGACACCGGAGAGGGTTAGGGTTACACAAAGTCGGTTACAATGGTAGGAGATCTTGAATATCCGCATCGCCAAGCTTGCCTTCCACGCCAAGGAAAGTCCCATCCGGACACGGGACGAAGTCTTCAATCTTGTATCTTCATAGTCCTGGAGTCCGGCTGAAGGTATAGTCCGGCTACCCAAACACCCCCTAATCCAAGACTCCCTCAGTAGCCCCTGAACCAGGCTTCAATGACGACGAGTCCGGCGCGTAGATTGTCTTCGGCATTGCAAGGCGGGTTCCTCCTCCAAATTCTTCATAGAAGTTTGTAAACACCAAGAGTAGTGTCCGGCTCTGCAAAATAAGTTTCCACGTATTGCCACAGAGAGAATAATATTAACACAAATCTTATCTGCTGACGTATTCCGCAGCGTGACATCACACTACGGCCAAGCCTTTATTCGAATCGTTTTCACTTTTCCACCTCAGCGTGTTTTGTGAGGCGGTTTCCTTGGCACGTCTTGTCAAAGCAGAGATCGTGTCCTCCATTACGGGATTCTCATCAATATGGACGTGGGTAACCCAACCGCGCCATTTATCACGGCGCTTGGGAGGCAAGCGAGTTTTACTAGGCTGGTGGGGACGCATAGTCGCATCCGCTCATATAAGGGGATAAGGATCCTCCCTTTTACCTACGCCTTCTTCCTCCTTTGCCTATCCATCTTCTGTGCACCCGAGCTCCAGCGCCCAAGCCCGCACTTCCTACCTCAACCTTCTCCAACAATGTCCGGAGTGGGAGGCAAGTGGATGGTCTCCTCTGTCACGGAGGGCCATGTCAAAAAGCTAAGGAAGGCCGGATACCTATCCAAAGACATCGCGCACCGGCTTCCTGAGGAGGGGCAGCTTCTTCCCACCCCAAGGCCCCATGAGAGGGTAGTATTTCTTCCCCACTTCCTCCGCGGGCTGGGTTTTCCTCTCCACCCATTTGTCCGCGGGCTCATGTTCTACTATGGCCTAGATTTCCATGATCTGGCCCCGAACTTCATCATCAATATCTTGGCGTTTATCATCGTGTGCAAGGCTTTCCTCTGCATCCGCCCCCGTTTCGGCCTCTGGCTCAAGACCTTCAACGTCAAGCCAAAGGTGGTGCGCGGCAACCAGGCGGAGTGCGGAGGTGCCATGGCGGGCAAAATAGCCAACGTCCTATGGCTCGAGGGCTCCTTTGTGGAGACCTTGAAGGGGTGGCAGTCAGGGTGGTTTTACATCACCGAGCCACGCGATCCGAAGTGGATCGCAGCCCTTGAATTCCGATCTGGACCCCATATGCGGCTCACGTTCTGGAAGGAGACATGCTTGTCGTGGGGCGACGAAGAAGAGGTGACTGGACTGCAAAAATGCATCCACTCCCTGGTGAACAAGCAGCTCAAGCTTGTCAACATAGTCCAGGTCATGCTCGTCCGCCGGATCCTCCCGTGTCAAGAATGGGACTTCAATTTGTGGGAGTTCAACCCGGCGCAGCACCAAACTCTAAGCAGGCTCTTCGACAAGACGTATGAAGATGTCTGGAAGGGGCTAACCAAAGGCGCCGGGGCTCCCACATCCGCCTCCGAAGACCGCGGATTCAGCTCGCAGCGTCCTGCTGGCGAGGTAAAATATTTTCACCTTTTACAGGATGTTAAGTTTTCTTCATAGTTTGACTCTATGCGGGATCTAAACTCCCTCACCTTTGACAGGATTGGCAGGCGAAGTCCGGACTGATTAACTGTCCGGCCCCCTTGCCCGAAGACCCAGCCCCTGCTCTCCTAGTGAAGCTGCTGGTTCCGGCACCTTATGTGGTGCCGGAGAAGAAGGTCAAGAAGAAGAAGGCCATGGGGACTCGAAAGAGTTCCCGGCATATGGTGGTGTCGGACTCGTCGTCCGATGAGTCTGAGACGCACTCCTCCCGTGAAGACGAGGAGGAGGAAGAAGAAACCTCTCCCCCTCCAGCGGGGGGGAGGAAAGAAGAGCAAGGCCGCCCCAGTAGGGGAGGCCGACGGGTCCAAAAAGAGGAAAACCCCTCCGCCGGACTATGCCCCCAACGCCGACGAGGACGAAGAGGAGTGGCCGGACAGGGCCAAGCGTCCGGCGAAATCGTAAGTGTTCGGATACCAGAGTAACTCATGATATTCCTTTTGTTGCACAGCTTTCCCTAATGTCGAATGTAATCATGCAGCCCGCCAAAGGATGGGCTCGACGAGTCGTCGAGCGGCTCCCTGGATTCATCGGACGTGAATTCAGTTCCGCCCGCTGCCTCCCCCTGTGCTGCGGATGACGCCGAAGTGGCGTCGCGACAAGCTCCGGGGCAAGAGGAGGCGGTCCAGGAGGAGCCGCGAGGCGACCACCCGGACTCCATGAGTAAAGGGAACAAGACCCCCCAGGGCTCCAAGTCCGGCTTTAAGCCAGACACCGCGCCAGAATCATCAACGGTTCCGGACCGCGGCAGGCGAACTCCTGCCAAGAGGAGAAAGCCTATTGAGTCGGCGTCCTCCGTCCAACCGGAGGTGCCGGACAATCTGATGGACGTGCTTAAGGGCGCCTCCATCGACGAGGAGCATCGTGCCATCATGAGTACGGTGGTCCAGAAGGTTCGGTCCGCCCAAAGCGGACTTACTGAAGCTTGTACTAGCCTTCTAACAGGCTTCGAGGTAAGTAAAAAATATGTAAAAATATTACCGCATAGACAGTAGCCCCTAATGCTCTGTTTGGCGTTCGGAAAGAAAAGCCGAATAGAGGATCTATTAAATATCGCAGGAGTCTAACTAAAAAGGAGTCAATATACGTATGCAGGCTTCGCTGCTGGCCACCGCCGCACTGACTGCGGAGGTGGGTGCCCTGAAGCAGGGCCTCGAGCGGATCGAGCAAGAGCTCAGCCTTGCCAAATGGCAGCTCGAGGAGAAAGAAGGTAAGAGATACCTTATAGAAAAAATGCCTATAAGAAGACGCAATTGCAAAAAATGATAGGAGTATACTGCTTATTATAGGGGCCACGACTGAGGTGGCGACCCTCAAGAAGGCGTTGTCCAAGGCCAAGAAGAGAGCGGCCATGGAGCGCACCGAGCAGGAGAAATTTGAGGCGCAGGTCGGTGAGGTGCAGCAAGAGCTTCAGGCTCTCATGAAAAAACATGAGAGTTTGGAGCTCGACTCAAATACGCGAGCGTCCGAGTTTGCTGCGGCCCTTAAAACTGCCAAATCTGCCAAGGCCGAAGCCTAGAAGGCCCTCCAGGAATTGGATGCGGTGAAAAAGATAGCGGCGGGTAAGGCATTCTCTATGCAAAGCAGACATATAAAAGTAAACTACTTGTTACTTACCCGAATCCGGAGCTCTTCAGGGGCATTCGCAGATCTTCCCCGCAGCGTATCCGATGCCGCCGCATTCTACTGAGCCGAGGAAGGAAGCTCGACGGAGAAGGTGTTCTGGTCTCAGTACGCTGAGGCCGGACACCCTGTGCCCTTGAGCGACCAGCTGAAGCAGCTGGTCGAGCTCCACAAGGCGGCCGAACAGGCCCTGAAGGGCTTCATAGTTCGGTTGTGGCCTAGAGAGGCCTTGCCTGGGAGCTACTTTGGACTGGTGTGGCGGCTGGTGGAGGCTTGTCCCAGGCTCGAGGTCATCAAGCGCTCCGTATGCATCGAAGGTGCCCGTAGGGCCCTTGCCCGTGCAAAGGTGCACTGGGGTAAGCTGGACGGTGAGAAGCTTGTGAGGGACGGGCCGCCGCCGGGGAAGGAGCATCGCAAGCCCGAGAACTATTACAAGGATGTTCTGGCCGGTGCCCGCCTTATGGCAGATGAATGCACCAAGGATGTAATTTTTGAATGAACTCGCTCGTGTTATCCTGTGCGCTGAAAACTTGTTCATATGCGCTAAGCAATGCTTGAATTTAAAATATTACTTTCTGTGCGGCCGTTTATCAAAAAATTGAGAGATGGCCAGTCGTCAGCTTCTGCCCCCATGCCACTAGTGCTGGGGTGTTCGGGATAAACCTGAGCGCTCTTTTTCCCATGATTGGGTCCGTCGAGGGAGGCGCTCAGCACAACGAACAAGGCAATCGGACTATAATGCTTGAACACTCTCACTTAGCCATAGAACTCTATAATTTTAAATTTCGGCGAAGCCCCTAGTATTCGGAAGACCGAGTTCGGGGCGCTATTCACGCCTTGGCCGGACAAAGCCGGCTCCTCGCTTGAAGCGGCATAAGTCTTTGAGGACTCGAAAAACCACTCGAACAGCGACCGGTCTCTCGCCTCATCATGACAGTCAGTTTTAGCTTTCTCTACTGAGGTGCTCAGCCTAGCTCAACTGGGGCACAATCGCAGTAGTTCTCCTAGTGCTACCTTAGCCGATATAGCGGAATGTAAGGCACCAAAACATAGGAGCCGGGCAAACCCAACTATTGACACAAATCATGATTCGGAGCCGATGCATATAGTGCTATAAGTTCGGGGGTGCCGCACTTGTGAAAGTGTACAGACTTCTCACGCCATTTTGATGGGTACTGAAGCCCCTGGCGTATTTTTGCCGGACCACAGTGTACGGATGCAACATGTTATTGATAAACATATATATAAAAAGAGGATAATGCAAAAAATAGACAAAAAGCTATGCATTGTTTATAGAAAGGCTGCTATGAAAGTGGAACGATACAAATAGTGCGATAAGCAAAAGAAATTGGACTATTTAACATGTCCTGGCCAGGGGCAGGCCGCGGAATTGTATTAAAAAACAGGTATACTGCTCGCAATAGAGACCACCTGGGAGTGCCATAATGCGGCGTGGCTTGTCTGCTTTCCTGGATCTTGCATCGTTTGTGCGGCAGTTGAATTGCCGAACGGGTCATCCGAAGTATGGAGTCCTGAGAGTAAGAGAAAAAAAGAAAAAAAGGAATCCGGCAGCCCCTGGTGCGGTTTAAGCCGTATTTCGGGCGTGCCGTGATAGTGCCCCTTCCCCTGTGCCCATGGTATTTCAAGAGCATAGTTATGTACGCGAAGCACTGGTTTCGCTATATCGCGAGGGCTAGGGTGGGGGCCGCATTGCTACGCTAGCTCAGAACGTGCCAGGCGGTCTTGTTGTAGGGTACTCCGGGCGCGCTTGACAGTGTCTGGCTTTTTGAAGGCCGAACTGGAGAACTGCCTAGAGAGGCTACCTTGTACTTCTGCTGCGAGCGCTGCCGTGTGCTCCTCCATTCGGATGGAGCGTTCAGTGTTCCCATTGACCGTGATTACTCCTCTAGGGCCTGGCATCTTGAGCTTGACGTATGCATAGTGTGGTACCGCATTGAATTTGCGAATGCAGTTCGCCCAAGCAGTGCGTGATAGCCACTGCGGAGCGGGACTATGTCGAAGATTAACTCCTCGCTTCGGAAGTTATCCGGAGATGCGAAGACCACTTCCAGTGTGACTGAGCCTGTACAGTTGGCTTCTACACCTGGTATGACGCCTTTAAAGGTCGTTTTGGTGGGCTTGATCCTTGAGGGATCTATGCCCATTTTTCGCATTGTATCCTGGTAAAGCAGGTTCAGGCTTAGGTCATCGGCGTCCGGTGGTCGCACATAAGTGCCCTGGAAGTTGTCAAGGAATGCGGCTTCCAGGTCCTCCCAAGAACCGATTGAGTCTGCTGGCAAGCTGTTAAGCCAATGTCGGGCTGGTCCCTTAAGTTTGAGTGGGAGGTATTTGATGGCGTGTAGATCATCACCGCGGGCCATGTGGATATGAAGGAGATAATCCTCGATCCATACCACAAGATCTGTTGTGCCATCGTACGATTCGATGTTTACGGGTTTGAAGCCCTCAGGGATTTTATGATCCATTACTTCATCTGTGAAGCATAGTGGGTGTGCGGCGCCTCTGTATTGGGCTATATCGCGAAGCAGCTCGAAGGAGCTTTGTCTGTTGAGTTCGGCCCGGCCGGATTTATTGCATCCGGAGTGACGATCACCATCACGTGTCGTGGGGCGCCTGCGCGATCTGTAGATCGATCTTGTTTGCCGTGCTTTGTCCTCCAGTATGTCGCGCAGGTCGGGCACATTTTCCCGTGCCTTAGTATGCTTGACACGGCGTCGGGGCATGGCTTGAGCGGAGGGCCAAGAGGCCTCTCTGTCGCGGCCACGAGGTGGACGGTCGGCCATGTCATGCGCTGGTGATGTAGGTGCTTGTCAGGACCCCGACTCAATGCCACATCGATCTAGCATGTAACACCTCATATCACTTTGCGGCCTCACGCACGGTATTCCCACGGGTGTCGCCTTACCTTAGCCCGGGACCGTTTGCGCCTTTTGGCACACGTATATGACAGTGTCGCTAGCATCCATATGATAAGGAGCCCGGGCTGACATGGCTAGTCATAAACCCAAAGTGGCACAGACTTACATGGACAGGCATCCATGACCCAGCATCGAACGTGTCGGTCATCAGCGAGTGAATCCAGGCTGTAGCACTGGGCTAGCAGGACTCCGGTGAACCGGGCTGTAGCGGGCTAACAGGACTCCGGTATTCATCGCGTGACATTTCCCCGAAGGGACAGACACAGGAACGAAGAAGGACACATGCCGGCCAGCCTAAGTGTTCCGGAGCAGTAGCAAGCTACCATGGCTCGGTGGAAACACTAGGAGACATTTCCCGATAAGAGAGGCTACTAAAGATAAACAACTAGATAGTCAGATCCCACACATACCAAGCATTTCAATAACATACACACAGTATGCTCGATATGTGCAAACACAACATGGCATCACAACATGACTCTACGACTCAAGTAATTTATTCAATAGGCTCTGAGGAGCGAGATATTACAAACAGGGGCCTCATGACCCAACATTCAGAGCATACAAATCAAAGCACAAGCGGAAGCTATCATGTCTGGGTACAGACATCTATAAATGAAAAAGGCTGAGAAGCCTGACTATCTATCAGATCCTGCCGAGGGCACAAGATCGTAGCTGAGGTAACAAGCTAAACGTCGAAGTCCACGTGGAACTACTAGTGAGACTGAAGTCTCTCTGCAAAAACATAAAATAGGCAAACGTGAGTACAAATGTACCCAGCAAGACTTACATCAGAACTAACTACATATGCATCATTTTCAACAAGGGGATGGTGGGGTTTAACTGCAGCAAGCCAGCTTTGACTCGGTGGCTATCCTAAACTACGACTGCAAGCGACTCTTTTGAGGTGGCGCACACGAGTCCACATATTCACCATATCAATACACCACTATGGATTCGCTCCCGTCCCCCTACGAGAACGCCATCCATAGCACTCACGCTTATCTTGCGCATTTTAAAGTATCCACTTTCACTTGTCTATGAACTGATATAAGCAACCCAGAAGTCCTTTTCCGCGGACACGGCTATTCGAATAGATGATGTTAACCCTGCAGGGGTGTACTTCTTCATACATGTTTCCACCACTTAGCGTCTGCACACGACATGTGCTCGGCAGACTTCAAGCGAAACCCGACGTGGGTGTAGACCACGACCTACCTAAACACTCAAGTCTCTAGTCCAGGTTTATCGCCTATTCGGGTTCCATCCATGAGGAGATCCGGCCGGAGTTTCGCTCACAGCCCCAAACGATGTGAACAGGGTTCCCGAGATACCTAACGGGCATCCGGTACACCGTGCCACGTACCTACCGCATCACAGCCCACCCCTACGGTCAGCGCTGTCCACGGCCTCCAGTAAGCTACAAACACCAGAAACTACTTGCAACTCCTGGACAGAGGACAAGGGTGAATAAGAAGTCGAGCGGGGTCATATTTCAGGGCCCAATGTATGGTAGTAACTGAATCATGGATCACAAACACAGAACTCAGTTCCTGAGGACGGCTACAATGAGACAACCCACCATGTACTCCTACATGGCCTCTCACCGCTACCTTTACCAAATCGTGTTCACACACTTAGCTCACACACAGTAGGACATGTTCACACGCCTCTGATTCATCCCCGATGAATCAGACCTGACTCAACTCTAAGCAGTAGCAGGCATGACAAACAAGCATGAATGAGTAGGCACAACAGGGCTCAACAACTCCTACTCATGCTAGTGGGTTTCATCTATTTACTGTGGCAATGACAGGTCATGCAAAGGATAAAGGGGTTCAACTACCGCAGCATGTAACAGTTGAATCGGTGTTGTCCTAATGCAGTAAAAGAGAGCAGGAGCGAGAGGGTAGGATTGTATCGGAATGAACAAGGGGGTTTTGCTTGCCTGGCACTTCTGAAGATAACATTGAGTCTTCATCAGTGTCAACGATCACATCCTCGGTATCACGTCTATCGAGAGGGGACAAATACCGGCAACACAGAAGGAAACACAATCAATGCAATGCACAATATGATGCATGATCATGACATAGCAAAATGAATGTGTTTTGGGCTAATGCATCTAGCAACAAGTTAAATGAAGTTGGTTTGAATACAAGATTCAAATTCAAACTCCATATGTGATTATTTAAATGCCCTTTAATTGATTTGTGCTAAACAGCAGCTATAAGTTGTTCTAACATGCATGAAAATTGTACAGATGGATTCCTTGAATTTTTCTGATAATTTTTCATATATAATTTATTTCATTTGGAGTTACGGTTAATTTTCTATGATTTATTGAAGTTTTAGCTATTTTCTGAAATTTCCTGAATAATATTAAATCCAGAAAATACTTATTGCGTCAGCATGACGTCAGCACGACGTCAGCGGGTCAACGCGGCTGTCCAGGGTCAAACCTGACGTGTGGGACCCACACGTCAGTGACAGGGGGTTAACCCCGAGTCAAACCTGGGCTGGTTAGCTTTGACTAAGCCCTGGGGCCCACTTGTCAGCGTCAGCAGGTGGGGGGTTAGTGACTAATTAACTAAGCCACGTCAGCCCGCCGGAGTTCTGGCCGGCGGCGACCATTAGGGCGGCGGCGACTCGCCGGACTTGCGTTTCAGACAGCGTTTGATCGCGCGAAGACCACCGGGGCGTAGCCCGTCTTCGTCCGCAACCAGGGGAGCTGATGGGGGGGCTGCGGGGGCGCCGGAGCTCGCCGGAGCAAGCTTGCAGCGGCGGTCGGAGCTCGGCTGTGTTCGGGGACGCGGCTGCAGCGTGCAAACGAGCGAACTAAAGCACTAGCGGGGCACTACGAGGTGCGGCGAGAGTGCTAGGTGCACTGGCGTGGCCAAAAGGTCGCCGGAGCAACGCCGGCGACAAGCTCGAGCGGAGGCGAGCTTCGGCCATGGCGGAGCTAAGGCCTAGACGGTGCAAACGGACACGGGGAGGAGGGGGTTCGGTGCGGGGGCTCACCGCGGAACCAGCGAGCGCGAGGGCGAGGTCGGGGATGCCCGGTAGCTCCCGAATCGCCGGCGAGGATCCACGGTGGCCGGAGTCGAATTTGGCGACGGCGACGGCTCCACGGGGTGTCCGGAGGGGCACGGCTTGACGGGGAGCTTCAAGGCGGAGGAGCGGAGCTTCCGCGTGTGTCGGGGAGGCGAGGGGAGGCCGGTGGCTACGGTGATGCCCGTCGGCGGCGGCGGTGGTTCTCGGGTGAGAGGGAGAGAGAGCAGGGGGAGAAGAGGAGGGCGAGGGAGAGTGAGAGCGGTGCGGGGCAGCTGCGTGGCTTCGTCCGGGGCATCGAGGGAGTCCGGGGAAGCAGGAGGTGGCCAGCAGGGGGGGAGGTGGCGCGCGCGCGTGCCGGCGAGCGTCGGGCACACGCCGTTCCCCTGTCGGGGAGGAAGACGACAGAGGGGGGAGTAGCGGTGGGCTGGGCCAGCGGGAGGAGCTGGCCAGCTGGGCCGGCTACAGGTAAGTGGCCCAGGTAGGCTTCTGTTCTTTTTATTTTTTTCTTCTGTTTTGTTTTATTTAAACTTTTGCCACTGTTTTGAATTAAAAAATAATAATTCAAACAATGCCAAAAACTCCTCTGAATATTTTATATTGCTAGATGGACTTTTCCAAAAGCTTATAAATATTTCGGGGGTATTTGAAATTATATTCTAATTATATGAATATAATTCAAATTCAAATAGCTAATGAATTAAATCCAAAGTCCCAAAAATAAATCCTTAAAAATGTTCAATATTTTGGTTGGGACCAGAACCCTTACCAAAAATTATCAAACATTTAAGAAGAGCATTTTGGAGCAATGAATGAGAATTCTAGGGTTTTTGCCCCTCTTTTATTTAAGGTTTTTGAGGCTTCCAATATTCCTCAATTCAAGTTTCAGAATTTAAACATGATGCACACATGAAGCTAGCCTAGAGCATTACCAGAAGCTAGGGATGTGACAACTCACCCCCACTAAACAAGAATCTCGTCTCGAGATTCAAGCGTAGGGTAGGGTGAAGGGGTAACGCAAACTAGTACAATCTTCACGATCCAGGTTGCACTTCAAATGAACGTTGATTCGATCACCATTATTGTCTTGTCGTCTTGCTCTGAGAACTCCAGCTAATCATGACTAGAAGAGGAAAGGAAAACTCTAGAAGGATCGGTCTTCTCGAAGATCGAACAACTCACGGAATGAGACATAGGACCATCTCTCGGGTTGAGACACGAGTTACACATCAAGAGGGGTGGAAAGAGACGGATGACGAAGGTTCACTAGGTGGACAACAATTCCACACTTAAGAAGGTGGTAAACGATTGTCAACGTAGCGAGGAGTTGAGTTGCCATGATACCACGACGAAACATCCTGGAGGAGGGTGATTCGTAGATTATTATCTTAAGTGGCAAAAAGAATTACTTTTGATTCAGAGATCATTGGAACTCTTTATACCAGCCTAAGGTAATCACAAGCGATCATTTGGAGGGGGTCGGTAGAATGGCATACTCGGACTTGGATGATGTGGATTACCTTGTTGAAAACAACATGATGAATGAATTTTGCTTATCACCGGAAATGGAAGAGACCCATGGTAGAATGGCACATTGGCGGTGCAAGCTGGGAACAAAATGCAAATGCTGGGAATGATTCTGGTAACTGGGGAAGAACCCAACAATAGAGAGTGAATTCACTGTTGGAGTGGTTATAGCATAACCGAAGAATCTGGGGCAATCCCAGCTAGTGCCGATGATAAGACGTAGCGCTTGTGCGTGCTCTCAAGAACTTAAGCATTTCCACATTCATCAAGGTTTTACCAACATCCGTGTCAAGGGTCCGGTAGCACAACTTACTACCATGATGAATGGTGATGGAGGATGCAGATGCAAAGGAAGATAACACTTTCTCAGATTTCACCTTAGCGAGGCCAAGGAAACAAAATCTGGATGATCGACCGAGAGACATTTAGCACTCCGCTTCTAATGTTCTCCTTGACGTGCTAGTGTATCCCATTCATAGATATGGTTTGATAACTAGAACATCAAGTAAAAGGTCGGACTTCGGGAACACAATAAGCATAACGCACAACTAGGAAGTAAATCCTACGAAGTCCTTATGGGAAGGTGGCCAACTGCTTCAATCAAGATACCACAATAATAGGTCCTTCGGCTGGGTGGTGCTGGCCACGACATCCACTTTACCGGTTATCAAGGGACCAATATTATAGTTCTTGGGAAATGTTCCAAACCATCATATTTGCCTGAGATTCAGATCTGGTTGGTGTCAGGATAATCCAGACTCATCGAGTCTAGGAAGAAAAATGAAAGTTTGCAACACAATTCGACGAGATGACGTTGCGAGATTCTCGGGAAATGAACTACGATAGCAAGCTCCAAAACATGAGCTGGTTCTGCTACAAACATGTGAACACGTTGTCCAAGACAAGCATGACCACAAAGTAGTCTTATAATAAAACACTACCGAGTTCAGGAGGGGGAACCATCAGCGAGGATATCGAAGTTTTGTACAAATCCATCTGGTACCTTCGGGACTAGCACTTAAAACTTATTAATCTTGAACAAATCAATCAGTGGCTTGGTGTGCTAGGGACCCATATAGAATGGAGGTTGCAAGTCTCCGAACCACAGAATACTTCGCACGTATGCATGACTGATTTGGGATGATTCCAAAGGAAACAACATTGACTTTCTCGAATCCACGGCGGCAACTTGCATCAAATGCACATGGACTGGAGGAAGTCACTTCTTACATCCGAACATTTGCTCCATGAACTAGCATGAAGAAATGCTTTCAAAAGTTTCCAACACTAACTTAATGTTCAACAAAATCATGGAGGGAATAAGGATGTTGTCAATGGGCTCAACAACAATTCATCCAGGTTTCCTTTTAAAAGGAATTCCATAGTTAAGTGAACAAGTGATAGCATTGGTCAGACCAAAGATGTAGGGGTGTATGCTCGAGGGATCAACCACGAGTAAGACAACATTACGAGCATCGTTGGTACTGATTTGATTTGACGATAGCCCACACTCAAATCAAAGGATTGATAAGACAATAGGTCCAGCAACTGATCACAGGGACCAATCGATGAAGATATCATCTTTCTTCAACACACACTACACAAGAATATCCCTTTGGAACGAACTAAGTCAGACAAGCTTTTATCTTCCAACTCTCCAAGTTGTTGTCTAGCTTAACCAACTAGCTCAGGGATATCTAACACCGATTCTTGGAGAGAAGGTGGTTCACAAGAAACCGAAGATCTTCGGAAATCACGAACCACCGATATGTTACTAAGCTCGAGAACAATCTTGCTTTTCAGGGCAAGATGATATGATCAAATGAGCGAGGACTTGACAAAATCCTAACTCATCAATCAAAGAGTGCACCAGGAAATAAGGACTAGGTAGCACGATCAATCTTAGAATGATGATTCAATAAACAACACGCTAAGAATGAAATTATTGTCCTTTAGCTACCAAGCAACAAGGTTGCTAGGAGTATTGATTTCACACATCACGATTCACTTGTCGGCATTCCGGTTACAATAATACAGGAACCGAGGAATGAACAATGATGGCAAGAAGTATCACTGTACCAAGAGTGCATAGGATGGTGTGCAATTCCTATAACATCCCGATATAAAGATGGTAATACTCCAAGATAGAGCAGAACAAAAGCTGGATTAGCAATTTGTTCTGTGGAGCACAACTTTTTGACCCAATCCTAGATATGGAAGAGGTACTGGAGTTTGTTTCTCCTAGTCATCCCGGAATGGAATGGCTTGACAGACCACAAGAGTCATAGGCATCGATGAACGAACGCACGCATACTCTTGACTATCAATTGATAGACGAGGGTCAGAATGCAACTAAAGAGAGCAACTCAAAGGAACATGCGATTTTCTGAGTTGTGGATGCATGGTTTAGCATGTCGAACGAATTCCACATATTTCTTCCGGATAACCCATGCAGAAAGGTAGAACTGGCAGAGTCACAATGTAGAATCGAGAACCCATCGAGAGCACTCTGATTGTGATCTTTCGATCAGCGAGGAACATCTGCCATAAGCGGTTCATAGTATTTGGAAGAAAGGAATACCACGAACATCGAGGACTAATGCAAAGGTTACTGATAACCTAAAGGAACGAGCAAAACTATCAACATGAAGCAAGTAGGGTGAATCTCGGGTTCAAAACCCAGGGATAGAATACCTACTACTAGATGGCATCACGGGATGCTTTCGATAATGACGGCCAGAGTCATCACACTGGAGCATAAATCATGGCTAGGCTACTAGATGATCCCCTGAGACACCTAAGGTCATTATAGTAACTCCAACATAATGTCAAGGCAATAGAATACCTCAACTCAACAATTAGTGTGATTGAGCTGGCATAAAGGAACATCGAGACCAGAGGGAAAGGATTTTGCAAATGCATCAGACTATTTAGAAACCTGGGATGACTCGGACAGCATAATGGCTGTAAATGCTCAGAAAAGATTTGAGACATTCACAAAATGGTGGCATAACCACTCAGAAGCATGATATCAAGGTTTCGAGATCAACAATTAACATACGGAAGTAGTAGAAACTGAACTCAAGCTTAAATCCAACAATCTTATAAGTCTTTGGATTAGTAACACGTGATCCTGATAGAAAGAAGAGAAAGCCTAGTTCTTAATCCCCGTAGAAGAGAAGCTGATGACTCAGATCAGAAGGTCATGAGGTATAAGGAGTAAAAAGAGCCTTACGTTCCATCCCACAATCAATTCCCTTATATAACTAAAGAATTTCTAGACTCAACTTCGACCAGTTTGGCTTGGTAATCCTACAGGCAGTCAAGCTCTGATACCAACGCTGTCAGGACCCCGACTCAATGCCACATCGATCTAGCATGTAACACCTCATATCACTTTGCGGCCTCACGCACGGTATTCCCACGGGTGTTGCCTTACCTTAGCCCGGGACCGTTTGCGCCTTTTGGCACACGTATATGACAGTGTCGCTAGCATCCATATGATAAGGAGCCCGGGCTGACATGGCTAGTCGTAAACCCAAAGTGGCACAGACTTACAGGGACAGGCATCCATGACCCAGCATCGAACTTGTCGGTCATCAGCGAGTGAATCCAGGCTGTAGCACTGGGCTAGCAGGACTCCGGTGAACCGGGCTGTAGCGGGCTAACAGGACTCCGGTATTCATCGCGTGACATTTCCCCGAAGGGACAGACACAGGAACGAAGAAGGACACATGCCGGCCAGCCTAAGTGTTCCGGAGCAGTAGCAAGCTACCATGGCTCGGTGGAAACACTAGGAGACATTTCCCGATAAGAGAGGCTACTAAAGATAAACAACTAGATAGTCAGATCCCACACATACCAAGCATTTCAATAACATACACACAGTATGCTCGATATGTGCAAACACAACATGGCATCACAACATGACTCTACGACTCAAGTAATTTATTCAATAGGCTCCGAGGAGCGAGATATTACAAACAGGGGCCTCATGACCCAACATTCAGAGCATACAAATCAAAGCACAAGCGGAAGCTATCATGTCTGGGTACAGACATCTATAAATGAAAAAGGCTGAGAAGCCTGACTATCTATCAGATCCTGCCGAGGGCACAAGATCGTAGCTGAGGTAACAAGCTAAACGTCGAAGTCCACATGGAACTACTAGTGAGACTGAAGTCTCTCTGCAAAAACATAAAATAGGCAAACGTGAGTACAAATGTACCCAGCAAGACTTACATCAGAACTAACTACATATGCATCATTTTCAACAAGGGGATGGTGGGGTTTAACTGCAGCAAGCCAGCTTTGACTCGGTGGCTATCCTAAACTACGACTGCAAGCGACTCTTTTGAGGTGGCGCACACGAGTCCACATATTCACCATATCAATACACCACTATGGATTCGCTCCCGTCCCCCTACGAGAACGCCATCCATAGCACTCACGCTTATCTTGCGCATTTTAAAGTATCCACTTTCACTTGTCTATGAACTGATATAAGCAACCCAGAAGTCCTTTTCCGCGGACACGGCTATTCGAATAGATGATGTTAACCCTGCAGGGGTGTACTTCTTCATACATGTTTCCACCACTTAGCGTCTGCACACGACATGTGCTCGGCAGACTTCAAGCGAAAGCCGACGTGGGTGTAGACCACGACCTACCTAAACACTCAAGTCTCTAGTCTAGGTTTATCGCCTATTCGGGTTCCATCCATGAGGAGATCCGGCCGGAGTTTCGCTCACAGCCCCAAACGATGTGAACAGGGTTCCCGAGATACCTAACGGGCATCCGGTACACCGTGCCACGTACCTACCGCATCACAGCCCACCCCTACGGTCAGCGCTGTCCACGGCCTCCAGTAAGCTACAAACACCAGAAACTACTTGCAACTCCTGGACAGAGGACAAGGGTGAATAAGAAGTCGAGCGGGGTCATATTTCAGGGCCCAATGTATGGTAGTAACTGAATCATGGATCACAAACACAGAACTCAGTTCCTGAGGACGGCTACAATGATACAACCCACCATGTACTCCTACATGGCCTCTCACCGCTACCTTTACCAAATCGTGTTCACACACTTAGCTCACACACAGTAGGACATGTTCACACGCCTCTGATTCATCCCCGATGAATCAGACCTGACTCAACTCTAAGCAGTAGCAGGCATGACAAACAAGCATGAATGAGTAGGCACAACAGGGCTCAAACAACTCCTACTCATGCTAGTGGGTTTCATCTATTTACTGTGGCAATGACAGGTCATGCAAAGGATAAAGGGGTTCAACTACCGCAGCATGTAACAGTTGAATCGGTGTTGTCCTAATGCAGTAAAAGAGAGCAGGAGCGAGAGGGTAGGATTGTATCGGAATGAACAAGGGGGTTTTGCTTGCCTGGCACTTCTGAAGATAACATTGAGTCTTCATCAGTGTCAACGATCACATCCTCGGTATCACGTCTATCGAGAGGGGACAAATACCGGCAACACAGAAGGAAACACAATCAATGCAATGCACAATATGATGCATGATCATGACATAGCAAAATGAATGTGTTTTGGGCTAATGCATCTAGCAACAAGTTAAATGAAGTTGGTTTGAATACAAGATTCAAATTCAAACTCCATATGTGATTATTTAAATGCCCTTTAATTGATTTGTGCTAAACAGCAGCTATAAGTTGTTCTAACATGCATGAAAATGGTACAGATGGATTCCTTGAATTTTTCTGATAATTTTTCATATATAATTTATTTCATTTGGAGTTACGGTTAATTTTCTATGATTTATTGAAGTTTTAGCTATTTTCTGAAATTTCCTGAATAATATTAAATCCAGAAAATACTTATTGCGTCAGCATGACGTCAGCACGACGTCAGCGGGTCTACGCGGCTCTACAGGGTCAAACCTGACGTGTGGGACCCACACGTCAGTGACAGGGGGTTAACCTCGAGTCAAACCTGGGCTGGTTAGCTTTGACTAAGCCCTGGGGCCCACTTGTCAGCGTCAGTAGGTGGGGGGTTAGTGACTAATTAACTAAGCCACGTCAGCCCGCCGGAGTTCTGGCCGGCGGCGACCATTAGCGCGGCGGCGACTCGCCGGACTTGCGTTTCAGACAGCGTTTGATCGCGCGAAGACCACCGGGGCGTAGCCCGTCTTCGTCCGCAACCAGGGGAGCTGATGGGGGGGCTGCGGGGGCGCCGGAGCTCGCCGGAGCAAGCTTGCGGCGGCGGTCGAAGCTCGGCTGTGTTCGGGGACGCGGCTGCAGCGTGCAAACGAGCGAACTAAAGCGCTAGCGGGGCACTACGAGGTGCGGCGAGAGTGCTAGGTGCACTGGCGTGGCCAAAAGGTCGCCGGAGCAACGCCGGCGACAAGCTCGAGCGGAGGCGAGCTTCGGCCATGGCGGAGCTAAGGCCTAGACGGCGCAAACGGACACGGGGAGGAGGGGGTTCGGTGCGGGGGCTCACCGCGGAACCAGCGAGCGCGAGGGCGAGGTCGGGGATGCCCGGTAGCTCCCGAATCGCCGGCGAGGATCCACGACGGCCGGAGTCGAATTTGGCGACGGCGACGGCTCCACGGGGTGTCCGGAGGGGCACGGCTTGACGGGGAGCTTCAAGGCGGAGGAGCGGAGCTTCCGCGTGTGTCGGGGAGGCGAGGGGAGGCCGGTGGCTACGGTGATGCCCGTCGGTGGCGGCGGTGGTTCTCGGGTGAGAGGGAGAGAGAGCAGGGGGAGAAGAGGAGGGCGAGGGAGAGTGAGAGCGGTGCGGGGCAGCTGCGTGGCTTCGTCCGGGGCATCGAGGGAGTCTGGGGAAGCAGGAGGTGGCCAGCAGGGGGGGAGGTGGCGCGCGCGCGTGCCGGCGAGCGTCGGGCACACGCCGTTCCCCTGTCGGGGAGGAAGACGACAGAGGGGGGGAGTAGCGGTGGGCTGGGCCAGCGGGAGGAGCTGGCCAGCTGGGCCGGCTACAGGTAAGTGGCCCAGGTAGGCTTCTGTTCTTTTTATTTTTTTCTTCTGTTTTGTTTTATTTAAACTTTTGCCACTGTTTTGAATTAAAAAATAATAATTCAAACAATGCCAAAAACTCCTCTGAATATTTTATATTGCTAGATGGACTTTTCCAAAAGCTTATAAATATTTCGGGGGTATTTGAAATTATATTCTAATTATATGAATATAATTCAAATTCAAATAGCTAATGAATTAAATCCAAAGTCCCAAAAATAAATCCTTAAAAATGTTCAATATTTTGGTTGGGACCAGAACCCTTACCAAAAATTATCAAACATTTAAGAAGAGCATTTTGGAGCAATGAATGAGATTTCTAGGGTTTTTGCCCCTCTTTTATTTAAGGTTTTTGAGGCTTCCAATATTCCTCAATTCAAGTTTCAGAATTTAAACATGATGCACACATGAAGCTAGCCTAGAGCATTACCAGAAGCTAGGGATGTGACAGTGCTTCCTCCTCTAGTCGGGGTAGCAGCCTGCGCTTTGGGTAACTCTTGGAGGGGCGTTCGAGTTCGTACTCTTTGGCCGCAAGGACTTCAGTCCATCTGTCAGCTAGCAAATCCTGATCAGCTCTAAGTTGTTGCTGCTTTTTCTTGAGGCTGCTTGCCGTGGCCATAAGCCTGCGTTTAAAACGCTCTTGTTCGGCGAGATCCTCTGGCACGACGAACTCGTCGTCGAGGCTTGCCTCGTCTTCGGAGGGAGGCGTATAATCATCGTCCTCAACCTCTTGGTCCGCCACCCTCTCATGAGGGCTGGCTTCTCTGTCTTCCTATGTTGAATCTTGCTGGAGGGGGCGTTCTTCGGCGCTATCTAGAGTAGTATTATCTCCCGTGCCGGAATCACCGTTTTTTCTTTGGCGGGATTTAGAGCGGCGCCGCTGACGCCGGCTTGGGCTGTTTCTTAGAGGTATCGTCCCCCGCTGTTCCATCGCCATCTCCATCCTTTGGAGTGTCCACCATATATATGTCATATGACGAGGTGGCCTTCCAGCGCCCTATAGGTGCTGGTTCTTGTTCGTCTCCTACATCGTCATCCATGTCGTCGATGTCTTCGGAGTCAAAGTCAAGCATGTCGGTTAAGTCGTCGAAAGTGGCTACCAAGTGGGTGGTGGGTGGATTTTGAATTTCTTCATCGTCCGTATCCCAACCTTGCTGACCGTAGTCCGGCCAGGGCTCTCCTGATAAAGAGAGAGACTTTAGAGAATTCAGGATGTCGCCGAAGGGCAAGTGCTGAAAGATGTCCGCGACGGTGAACTCCATTATCGGCGCCCAATCAGATCCGATCGGTAGGGGCGCGGGGGGCTCGGAGTTCGGAGAGGAATCCGGCTCCTGGGAGTCACGGGCCATGCGGAGTGCCATGCTGGAGTTCGGCTCGATCACCTCTGAGATCGCAGCCCCTGAGGCAGCATCCAACCGCTGATCCTCGATCGACGCAGTAGGCTCCGAATCAATGGTCGGAACCGATGCGTGTGCGGCCTCCAAGGCGCTGTTCGGCGGCAGAGCTATATCATGCCCATCGAGACAGTGCGGCGCGCTTGGCTGTGGCTCGAATCCGTCGAAGATCAAGTCCCCGCGGATGTCAGTCGTGTAGTTTAGGCTTCCAAACCTGACCTGATGGCCAGGGGCGTAGCTTTCGATCTGCTCAAGGTGGCCAAGCGAATTGGCCCGCAGTGCGAAGCCACCGAAGACGAAGGTCTGTCTGGGGAGAAAAGTCTCACCCTGGACTGCATTGCTGTTGATGATCGAAGGAGCCATCGGGCCTGAAAGCGACGACACAGAGGGACTCTCAATGAAAGCACCAATGTCGGTGTCAAAACCGGCGGATCTTGGGTAGGGGGTCCTAAACCGTGCGTCTAGGCCGGATGGTAACAGGAGGCAAGGAACACAATGTTTTACCCAGGTTCGGGCCCTCTTGATGGAGGTAAAACCCTATGTCCTGCTTGATTAATATTGATGATATGGGTAGTACAAGAGTAGATCTACCACGAGATCAAGGAGGCTAAACCCTAAAAGCTAGCCTATGGTATGATTGTTGTATGATGAACTTGTCGTACGGACTAAAACCCTCTGGTTTATATAGACACCGGAGAGGGTTAGGGTTACACAAAGTCAGTTACAATGGTAGGAGATCTTGAATATCCGCATCGCCAAGCTTGCCTTCCACGCCAAGGAAAGTCCCATCCGGACACGGGACGAAGTCTTCAATCTTGTATCTTCATAGTCCTAGAGTCCGGCTACCCGAACACCCCCTAATCCAGGACTCCCTCAGCTGGTACCAAGCGCGAGGTGCTTGCTTGAGCCTGTAGAGAGACCGGGACAGCAAACACACATGGCCAGGAAGAGATGCGTTGACGAAACTGGTGGGCTGCTCACAATAAACCTGCTCATCGAGATGGCCGTGGAGGAAGGCATTGGAGACATCCATCTGATGAACTGGCTAGCCTCGGGACACTACAAGCTGGAGGACGGTGCGAATCATTCCCGGTTTGACAACCGGTGCAAACGTCTCAGTAGAGTCAACTCCAGCGCGCTGTCGGAAACCATGAACCACCCAGCGAGCCTTGTAGCGCTCAAGGGTACCATCCGAGCGGGTCTTGTGGCAAAAGACCCACTTGCCACTGATGACATTGGCGCGAGGAGGCCGGGGAACCAGTGTCGACGTGTGGTTTCGCTGGATAGCGTCGAACTCTTCCTGCATCACGGCAAGCCAGTGAGGATCACGAAGGGCTGCATCAGCGGACTAAGGAATAGGGGACGGCTCCGAGGTGGAGGCGGCGAGGAGGTACTCGCCGCTCGAGTACCGCAGACTCGGATGGTGAACGCCAGCTCAGGCCCGGGCGACGGGGCGAGACGATAGCGTCGGGACGTCCGGTGAGGTGGGCGGCGAGATGGCCGGCGAAGTGGCCAATGAGGCAATCGACGAGGCACTCGGTGTGACAGCCGGCATGGTGGCCAGCGAAGCAGCCGACGAGAGGGCCGTGGAGGCACCCGGTGTAGCGGCCCGTGACGGGGCGGCGCCCGAGGTGGCCGATGAAGATAACGGCGATGGGGCGGCCGGCGAAGAGGCCGGCCATGCAGCGGTTGCCGGCGAACATGCCGGTGAGGCGGCGGCCAACGAGGCGGGTGATGCCGAGACCCCTGACGGAGTCGGCGAGGGCGTCGTGGGGGCGTGATACGTCTCCAACATATCTATAATTTTTGATTGTTCCATGCTATTATATTATCTGTTTTTGATGTTTAATGGGCTTTATTATACACTTTTATATTATTTTTCAGACTAACCTACTAACCAAAGGCCCAGTGCAAATTGTTGGTTTTTGCCTATTTCAGTGTTTCGCAGAAAAGGAATATCAAACGGAATCCAAATGGAATGGAACCTTCGGGAGAGTGATTTTTGGAACAAACGCAATCTAGGAGACTTGGAGTGGACGTCAAGGAAGCATCAAGGAGGCCACGAGGCAGGGAGGAGCGCCCCGCACCCTCGTGGGCCCCTCGTGGCTCCCCTGGCCAACTTCTTTCGCCTATATATACTCATATACCCCGAGAATATCCCAGAGCACCACGAAACCTATTTCCACCGCCGCAACCTTGTGTACCCAAGATATCCCATCTTGGGGCCTTTTCCGGAGCTCCACCAGAGGGGGAATCGATCATGGAGGGCTTCTACATCAACACCCTAGCCTCTCCGATGATGTGTGAGTAGTTTACCACAGACCTTCGGGGTCCATAGTTATTAGCTAGATGGCTTCTTCTCTCTCTTTGGATCTCAATACAAAGTTCTCCTCGATCTTCTTGGAGAGCTATTCAATGTAATTCTTTTTGCGGTGTGTTTGTCGGGATCCGATGAATTGTGGGTTTATGATCAAGATTATGTATGAACAATATTTAATTCTTCTTTGAATTCTTTTATGTATGATTTGTTATCTTTGCAGGTCTCTTCGAATTATCAGTTTGGTTTGGCCTACTAGATTGATCTTTCTTACAATGGGAGAAGTGCTTAGCTTTGGGTTCAATCTTCAGGTGTGCTTTCCCAGTGACAGCAGGGGCAGCAAGGCACGTATTGTATTGTTGCCATCAAGGATAAAAAGATGGGGTTTATATCATATTGCTTGAGTTTATCCCTCTACATCATGTCATCTTGCCTAATGTGTTACTCTGCTCTTATGAACTTAATACTCTAGATGCATGCTGGATAGTGGTCGATGTGTGGAGTAATAGTAGTAGATGCAGAATCGTTTCAGTCTACTTTGTCGTGGACATGATGCCTATATACATGACCATGCCTAGATATTCTCATAATTATGCACTTCTCTATGAATTGCTCGATAGTAATTTGTTTACCCACCGTAATACTTATGCTATTTTGAGAGAAGCCACTAGTGAAACCTATGGCCCCCGGGTCTATTTTCCATCATGTAAGTTTCCAATCTATTTTACTGTGCAATTTTTACTTTCAATCTATATCATAAAAATACCAAAAATATTTGTCTTATTATCTCTATCAGATCTCATTTTTTCAAGTGGCCGTGAAGGGATTGACAACCCCTTTATCGCGTTGGTTGCAAGGTTCTTATTTGTTTGTGTAGGTGTGAGGCGACTTGCGTGTAGTCTCCTACTGGATTGATACCTTGGTTCTCAAAAACTGAGGGAAATACTTATGCTACTTTGCTGCATCACCCTTTCCTCTTCAAGGGAAAATCAACACGGTGCTCAAGAGGTAGCAAGCAGGATTTCTGGTGCCGTTGCTGGGGAGATCTACGCCAAGTCAAGTCAAGTCAAGACATACCAAGTACCCATCACAAACTCATATCCCTCGCATTACATTATTTGCCATTTGCCTCTCGTTTTCCTCTCCCCGACTTCACTCTTGCCAATTTATTTGCCCTCTTTTCCATTCGCCGTCTTTCTCAGTTCGCTTCTTTTTTGCTTGCTTCTTGTGTGTCCTTGTGTTAGATCGTTTGCTTCGCCGTCATGGCTAGTCCCTTATCTGCTCCTTTGTCTACGGAGTTTGAAGTTCTTCAGTTCAGACAAAGACAAGGAGAAAATTTAAAAGAAGCTTGGTTTAGGATGATGGAATCTTATCATAATTGCACCTTAGAGGTGAATTTTAGAATTTTACTTCGCAATTTTTATGTTGGACTAAATATGTCCCATAGACAACTCTTGGATTGTGTTGGCAAAGGAAATTTTATTGAAATTGATCCCAGTTGTGCACATGAAATCATAGAGGGAATAGTGGGAACACTACCTCAACAAAAGGGGCACATCATACCCAGGAAGAGACACAAGTTTTTGAGAAGATTCGCAAAGTAACGATAATTTTACAAAAGTTTCTTGAACCTCTTAAGAGTGTTAGCGGAAACCTTAACCGCATGAATATGTTAATTACCCATTGCAATAAGCGGTTGGATTCTTTAGACCTAAAATTTTCTGAATATGAAGGGAAACATAAAGAACCTCCTGGATTCGAGCATGACTCTGCTAAAAAATTAAAAACCAAAGATGATAATACCTAGATCTATTCTTGTTTCTATGCCTAGCTAGGGGCGTTAAACGATAGCGCTTGTTGGGAGGCAACCCAATTTTATTTTTGTTTCTTGCTTTTCGGTTCTGTTTGGTAATGAATAATTCATCTAGCTTCTGTTTAGATGTGCTTTTATGCTTTTAATTAGTGTTTGTGCCAAGTAGAACCTTTGGGAAGACTTGGGGGGAGTTTTTGCGATCTTGCTGTAAAAAAACAGAAACTTTAGCGCTCACGAGATTTGCTGCCATTTTTTACTGCAGAGTGCGATTAGGTTGATTCTTTTTGCAGATGATTAATAGATAATTTCCTCACGTCCACCAATTCATTTCAGAATTTTTGGGCTTACAGAAGTATTCGAGACCTACAGATTCTACAGGCTGTTCTCTTTTTGACAGATTCTGTTTTTCGTGTGTTGTTTGCTTATTTTGATGAATCTATGGCTAGTATCGGGGGTATTAACCATAGAGAAGTTGGAATACATTATGTTTAGCACCAATATAAATAAAGAATGAGTTCATTACAGTACCTTAAGTGGTGGCTTGTTTTCTTGTACTAACGGAGCTCATGAGATTTTCTGTTGAGTTTTGTGCTGTGAAGTTTTCAAGTTTTGGGTAAAGATTTGATGGATTATGGAATAAGGAGTGGCAAGAGCCTAAGCTTGGGGATTCCCAAAGAACCCCAAGGTAAAATTCAAGGACAACCAAAAGCCTAAGCTTGGGGATGCCTCGGAAGGCATCCCCTCTTTTGTCTTCGTCCATCGGTAACTTTACTTAATGCTATATTTTTATTCACCACATGATATGTGTTTTGCTTGGAGCATCTTTTATGATTTGAGTCTTTGCTTTCTAGTTTACGACAATCATCCTTGCTGTACACACCTTTTGGGAGAGAGACACATGAATCAGAATTGATTAGAATACTCTATGTGCTTCACTTATATCTTTTGAGCTAGATAATTTTGCTCTAGTGCTTCACTTATATCTTTTAGAGCACGGTGGTGGTTTTATTTTATAGAAATTATTGATCTCTCATGCTTCACTTATATTATTTTGAGAATCCTTTAGAACAGCATGGTAGTTTGCTTTGGCTATAAAATTAGTCCTAATATGATAGGCATCCAAGATTGGTATAATAAAAACTTTCATAAAAGTGCATTAAATACTATGAGAAGTTTGATACTTGATGATAGTTTTGAGATATGAAGATGGTAATATTAGAGTCGTGCTAGTTGAGTAGTTGTGAATTTGAGAAATATTTGTGTTGAAGTTTGCAAGTCACGTAGCATGCAGGTATGGTAACCGTTGTGTAACAAATTTGAAACCGTAGGTGTTCTTTGATTGTCATCCTTATGGGTGGCGGTCGGGGACGAGCGATGGTCTTTTCCTACCAATCTATCCCTATAGGAGCATGCGTGTAATGCTTGGTTTTTGATGACTTGTAGTTTTTTGCAATAAGTATGTGAGTTCTTTATGACTAATGTTGCGTCCATGGATTATATGCACTCTCACCTTTCCATCATTGCTAGCCTCTTCGGTACCGTGCATTACCCTTTCTCACCTAGACAGTTGGTGCAAACTTCGTTGGTGCATCCAAACCCCGTGATATGATACGCTCTATCACACATAAACCTCCTTATATCTTCCTCAAAACAGCCACCATACCTGCCTATTATGGCATTTCCATAGCCATTCCGAGATATATTGCCATGCAACTTTCCACCGTTTTATTTATTATGACACACTTCATCATTGTCATATTGCCATGCATGATCATGTAGTTGACATCGTATTTGTCGCAAAGCCACCATGCATAATTTATCATACATGGCACTCTTGATTCATTGCCCATCCCGGAACACCGCCGGAGGCATTCATATAGAGTCATTTTTTGTTCTAGTATCGAGTTGTAATCATTGAGATGTAAATAAATAGAAGTGTGATGATCATCATTAATAGAGCATTGTCCCAAATGGAAAAATAAAAAAAGAAGGGAGAAAGGCTAAAAAATGAAAGGCCCAAAAAAAGAGAAAAGAAATAAAAAGGGACAATGCTACTATCCTTTTTTCCACACTTGTGCTTCAAAGTAGCACCATGATCTTTATGATAGAGAGTCTCTTGTTTTGTCACTTTCATATACTAGTGGGAATTTTTCATTATAGAACTTGGCTTCTATATTCCAACAATGGGCTTCCTCAAATTGCCCTAGGTCTTCATGAGCAAGCAAGTTGGATGCACACCCACTTAGTTTCTTTTGTTGAGCGTTCATACATTTATAGCTCAGTGCATCTGTTGCATGGCAATCCCTACTCCTTGAATGGACATCAATTGATGGGCATCTCCCTAGCCCGTTGATTAGCCGCATCAATGTGAGACTTGCAAAAATAATATCCATGGCTCACACTCATGTATTGCGTGAAAGTGGAAAAAAGTTTGAGATCACTGAAGTATGAAACAATTCCTTGTATTGTCATCGGGGTTGTACATGATGAGAACATTCTTGTGTGACGAAAATGGAGCATGACCAAACTATATGATTTTGTAGGGATGAACTTTCTTTGGCCATGTTATTTTGAGAAGACAAAATTGCTTAGTTAGTATGCTTGAAGTATTATTATTTTTATGTCAATATTAAACTTTTGTCTTGAATCTTTCGGATCTGAACATTCATGCCACAATAAAGAAAATTACATAGAAAATTATGCTAGGTAGCATTCCAGATCAAAAATTCTGTTTTTATCACTTACCTACTCGAGGACGAGCAGGAATTAAGCTTGGGGATGCTTGATATGTCTCCAAGGTATCTATAATTTTTTTATTGTTCCATGTTATTATATTATCTGTTTTGGATGTTTAATGGGCTTTGTTATGAACTTTTATATTATTTTTGGGACTAACCTACTAACCAAAGGCCCAGTACAAATTGTTGTTTTTTGCCTATTTCAGTGTTTCGCAGAAAAGGAATATCAAACGGAATGAAACCTTCGGGAGAGTGATTATTGGAACAAACGCAACCTAGGAGACTTGGAGTGGATGTCAAGGAAGCATCAAGGAGGCCATGAGGCAGGGAGGCGCGCCCCCCGCCCTCATGGGCCCCTAGCTCGTGGCTCCCCTGACCGACTTCTTTCTCCTCTATATACTCATATACCCCGAAAACATCCGAGAGCACCACAAAACCCTATTTCCACCGCCGCAACCTTCTGTACCCAAGAGATCCCATCTTGGGGCCTTTTCTGGAGCTCCGCAGGAGGGGGAATCGATTACGGAGGCCTTCTACATCACCACCCTAGCCTCTCCAATGATGTGTGAGTTGTTTACCATAGACCTTTGGGTCCATAGTTATTAGCTAGATGGCTTCTTATCTCTCTTTGGATCTCAATACAAAGTTCTCCTCGATCTTCTTGGGGATCTATTCGATGTAATTCTTTTTGCGGTGTGTTTGTCGGGATCCAGTGAATTGTGGGTTTATGATCAAGATTATCTATGAACAATATTTGGTTCTTCTCTGAATTCTTTTATGTATGATTTGTTATCTTTGCAAGTCTCTTTGAATTATCAGTTTGGTTTGGCCTACTAGATTGATCTTTCTTGCAATGGGAGAAGTGCTTAGCGTTGGCTTCAATCTTGCGGTGTCCTTTCCCAGTGACAGCAGGGGAAGCAAGGCACTTATTATATTGTTGCCATCAAGGATAAAAAGATGGGGTTTATATCATACTGCTTGAGTTTATCCCTCTACATCATGTCATCTTGCCTAATGCATTACTTTGTTCTTATGAACATAGTACTCTAGATGCATGCTGGATAGCGGTCGATGTGTTTCGGTGATGGGGCCGAGTGCAGGGCAGCCAAAGGAGTAGGGCCCCATGGCAGGGATACCGGCAGCAAGGCGAAGCCGGCGTAGGGATGAACCAGGGTGGGCGGAGAATGGTCGCCGGCCATCGGCGGGGCGGGCAGAGCCGCGGAGCCGGCACTGGTCGGCTGCTGCAGCACGTCAAAGTAGGCCGGATGGCCCGCTGAGAAAGCCTGCGGCGTGCTGTAGCCGTCGAGGGACTGAACCAGGGTGGGCGGAGCATGGCGGCCGACCATTAGCGAGGTCGGCTACATGTGGGTGAAGGGAGACGGCGTGCCTGCGTACATGGCGTCGAAGGGAGATGACGCAACAAAAGACATTGCAGCGGCGACAGCGGTGACTGGCGTAGGAGTGGCGGCGGCGGCCAGGGAGGTGACGGCGGCTGGAGTGGGCGCGGCGGCGGCCTGGGTGGCGACGATCAGAGGAGCGGTGGCGGTGCGGATGACTGGTCGCGATGGCGACTATGGAGAATAGCGGCAGCGGCAGCTAGACGAGAGAGGGTGGAAGCGGGGGTGGGGAGCTATGGAGAGCGGCAGCGGCGCAGGGGGTGCGCGGCGGCGACTAGGGGTAGGGTTGGAACGAGGAGGTTGCGGAAGCGGGGGAGCAGAGTGCAGCGGCGACCGGCGGCGGTGGCGGCGGTGCGGAGGACCCGCGGCGGCGATGACGGTGGGTGGCGGCGGCGGTGTGAGGTGGGCGGGGCAGCGGCGACCGAAGGCGGTGGCGCTGGCGCGGAGGGCGCGCGACGGCGGTGGCGCTGGCGCGGAGGGCGCGCGGCGGCGATGGCAGCGGCGGCGGCTAGGGTTAGGTCGACCTACGATAGATACCATGTAGAATATGAAGTATAGGATGTGCAAACACAATGCATTGATTGGTGCACTAGGCATGTATATATAAGTACAGCAGAGGGCCACAACCTCAACTATACAGAGGAAACAGAAGGTGGGTCCAATACACAATATACACGTACACAATATAATCAACACCAGTTACTGTCTGCGAACGTTTAAGGGATCGGATTAATTTACCAAGTCCGACTATAGATGCTCTTACACGTGCATCACATATATTGCTAGACCACATGCACATGCTGGAAGTAGGATAGTCTACCCGGCGCCCCACGCAATGACAAAAGTGTTTACGTCTTCTAATAGATTCTATGTTTACTTTTCCCTCTGAAACACAAACTAAACTAGTCATATTGTATGGTTTGCAGCCAGTGGTGGACCCAGAAAAACGGCAGGACCCAGGCCGCACCAGGCTTCGAAGTACTGTAGCTACAGTATTGTGCGGTGGCTACAGTCAACGAAGGGAAACGACCTCACGCCCCAGGCAGCCGCCCGGGGCCCCCGGGCTGCCTGGGGCCTAAATCCGCCTCTGTTTGCAGCCATTCCCACCCAAACTTCTGACAGACACGGTGGATTCAAAGGTTGTACTTACTAAAGAAAATTCTTGTTGGAAAAAACAATTGATCAATGCATCTCAATTTTTATTATTGCTCCATTGAAATTACTATATGCCTATAGAATTGTATACCCAAGGGAAACAAGGGTGAATAAGACTATACAATGTACCAAGTTTCTCCATGAATGATAAAGTTTTACCTCGCATACTGTGAAATATTATCATAGATTTTGCTTTCAAACCATTTACTTGTTTGGGTATCTATGCACCATAAAGGGAATCAAATTCAGAAAAAGTAGAGTCGGGTATATTAGTGTTATAAAATGGTGAAACATTCACCCAAACAAAAATCAGGGGTCCTACTTTAGCACCTCATGTAAGACTTGAATATCTTCAGCGCCTTCAGCTTCAGGACTCCATGCCCTATTTATCTTGCAATGTAGTGACGTTGTCAGATGAAAAGGATGAAATAGTGACCACTCCCATTATTACATCGTGCATAAATATTTTCATGAAAATTATGTGATGAACAGATAATTCTTAAATGGTTGAGGATTTGAATTTAAGTTGTACATCTCAATGTTGCTCACTGGTCTAAAGGTGAAAAAAGGAGTGGTGCCTTGATATAAGTAACCTCGTCTTTTCACGACGTTGGTGTCCGCAAAATATGGGTAGTATTTCAACTCTAGCTTTGCAATAATAAGAGGAAGGTATGAGGAAAATGACTATAGAAAACAAAATATTGGACATATTCAAATCTCACAGTCGGGGCTTGAGGCTGAAACATCAGTGAGAATGTATTGAGGGTTCTTCCCATTACAGATGGTGGCTGCATGAATTCTGGAACCTGGAGTATATAGCAATTTACTTCCTCCTTTAGAAAAATCAGGATAAATGAGACCATCATAACTTTAATCTTGTGGGTTAGGGATACCACTGTCATCCTAACCATCCTACCACATGTTGGTTCACGTGATATGTTGATTTGATCTCGGGTAGGGGGTCCCGAACTGTGCGTCTAAGGATCAAAGGTAATAGGAGGCAGGGGACACGATGTTTACCCAGGTTTGGGCCCTCTTGATGGAGGTAAAACCCTACGACCTGCTTGATTGACTTTGGTGAGTATAGGGATTAAAAGAGTTAATCTACCTCGAGATCGTAATGACTAAACCCTAGATGTCTAGCCTATATGACTGTGACTGCCTCTACCGGAGGGGGCTAGGATTTGTACAGAGTCAGTTTACAGAGAAAGGAATCTTCGTATCCGAACGCCAAGCTTGCATTCCACGCCAAGGAGAGTCTCATCCGGACACGGGGGAAGCCTTCTATCTTGTATCTTCAAGGCCCACGTCACATAGCCCGGACGCCCGGGGACCCCCTAATCCAAGACTCCCTGAACCAGGCTTCAATGACGATGTGTCCGGCGCGCAGATTGTCTTCGGCATTGCAAGGCGGGCTCCTCCTCTGAATACTCCAAAGTAGCTCGGCCAAGATAACTATATCCGGCTCCATACAATAGTCACAACCCTGAACCACAAAGGCAAAATACTTAAGCAAAAAATAGGTCATGTCTTCTGACAACTTTTTCGACGAGGCATTGAATCCCGGCCTTATTATTATTTTGAACTATTTTTTCAGCCTCCCGTTTCGCGTTTGGAGATGCAACTTCCAGCGACACGTCTTGTCAAAGCAAAGATCGTGTCCCCTTATTGCGGGATTTTCATCAATGAGGGCTTGGGTAATCCAACCATGCCATCCGCTCAACCTCTTGGGAATAGGCAAATTTTAAGGCTTTCGCAAGGTCGTTTGATATTCGTTACCTTTATAAAAGGATAAGGACCCCTCTTTTACCCCACGCCTTCTCCTTCCTCAGCCTTCCCATCTTTGAGCTCCAGCGCCCAAGTCCCAATCCTTCTCCCTTGCCACCACATGCTCTGACCATGTCCGGATATGGTTCTCAAGGCAAGTAGGTGGCCTCTTTCATGACGAAGAAGGATATCCAAGGACTCCAGGAGGCGAGGTACTTAACCGCGGAAATCGCACACAGGCTTCTGACAAAGGGATAAGTCCTCCCTACTCCAGAGCTTGGCGAAAGGGTCGTGTTCATCCCCCACTTCCTCCGCGGGTTAGGTTTCCCCTTCACCCCTTTGTTCGCGGCCTCATGTTCTACTACGGGCTAGATTTTCACGATCTAGCCCCGACCTCCTTCCTCCATATCTCGGTGTTCATCGTCATGTGCGAGGCATTTCTCCGCATCCCCCCACACTTCGACATGTGGATCAAGACCTTCAACGTGAAGCTGAAGGTGGTCGACGGGGAGCACGTGGATTGCGGCGGAGCCATGGTGAGCAAGCTTCCTCACCCTATCTGGCCTAAAGGGGCCTTTGTGGATACCATCAAGACATGGCAGCAGGAGTGGTTCTATATTACCGAACCCCGTGGCACCAAGTGGGTGGCCACTCCTGCATTTTGATCTAGACCCCCTCTGCGACTCGCTCCATGGACCAACAAGGGTCTAGACTGGGGATTGACCGATGAGTTGTTGATGTTGCAAAAGCACATCAAAAGTATCATAGAGAAGAACACCTGCCTCACTGACGTGATTCAGGTGATGCTCAACTGCCGAACCCTTCCCTGCTAGCGACGTCCTCTCCGTTTATGGGAGTTTAATCCGGAAGGGACGCGAACTCTGCGGCAATTTTTCGGCACGACGCATAAAGAGATCTGGAAATTGCTCTTTAAATCTCAAAAGTCATGGCCGGAGACGTCCGAAGATGTTTCTCTTGACTGCAACCATCCCCCCCCCCCGGTAAGGGCTAAGCTTCCGCCTATAGCTTGGTTTGTTAATCCAGGGGATACACTAACCATTCCATCCTTTAAACAGGTCTGGACAAAGAAGGCGGAGCAGATCAAGTGTCCTGCCCCCCTTCCCAAAGGCTCAGCCGATTCCCTCCTAATGAGGATGCTCGTCCCGACGCCATACCAGGTGCCGGTGAAAAGGGACAAGAAGAAAAACAAGGAGGCCGAAAGTGGCCTCCACCATGAAGGTACCTCGAAAGCTATGTCCAGAGGGACTGAGGCTCCCTCCTCTCATGAGGGAGACGAAAACAAGGACGATGAGGAGGAACAAGAAGATAACCCTCCTACCAAAGGGAAAAAGAGGGCGGCCTCCGTAGACCTGGAGGCGAGGGCGTCCAAAAGGGGAAAGTTATTCCTCTCGGATGACTCGGATTCGGACATCGAGGATATGCCCCCAGCCCTGCCCCCGTAGCAAGCCCCTTGCTGAATCATAAGTACCTGAGGACGCTTTACATGCATCCGCTCCTTTATGAATTGTGAGAATAATCATTAAATCATGTGTTTCAGTCCGGCCCGCGATCTCCCTCAACAATCCTCCTCGTCAGGGGATTTGCCGCCGGAGATGATGGAGAGCGAGACGCCTCCGCAAGTTTCCTCGCCCCCTAGGGCCGATGACATCGAGATGTCATCGTAGAGGATTTCTCCAGATCACTGAGAGGTGCAGGGGACCATCAATACGGCACTGGAGGGTAATACCTCGGCCGTTGAGGACACGAGGGACGCGACCCCCATGAAGTTCGGGGATGGGGGCCCTGGATTGTTTGGCCCCCAGCCGAATACTGCTTCAGAGAAGGATCCGGAGTCGAGTGAGCGTCCCCCTTCAAGGGAGGGGGCGCCTATTCTTGCGGCGACCTCCATGAATCCGGAGGCGCCGAACATGCTGAGGGACGGACTGCAGAGTGCGTCCATCTTGGAGGAGCACCATACCTTGATGGGTACGATGGCTGAGAAGATTCAGTCCGCTAATAATAGGGGCTGCATGAAGCCTTTACGAGCCTAATAATAGGCTTTCAGGTATGCGATGTAATGTCTTTAGCCACTTTCCATATGGAAAATATGCTTGTATATGGATAGTAGCCCCTGAGACTCTGGTCGGCCCAGGAAGAAGGGAGAACAGAGGATCTACATGTATCTATAGGAAGTAACATACTTATTTGGCTGGAAAAATAGGCTTAACTGTTAGCGGCAACCGCTCAGGCCGCGGAGGTTTTCAAACAGAAACGGCAACTGAAGCAGGCCGATGAGGACATCGTCCTTATTAACAAGCGGCTTGACGAGGCACAAGGTATGCTGCGAACATCCCATTTGTGCCTATATGAATGTGCGAATGCCAAGTTGAAACTTGGACTTTGTCATGTGTGAAATTGCCGATGGCGCTGCTGAGGCTTAGACTCTCAGGGGTGAACTTGCCGGGCCAAGGAGCAGGCGAGAGTGAGCAATGTGGCCACTGATAAAGCGGCTGCAGATTTGGAGGCCGAACATGCCACCCAGTGCCAGGTCGAGGAGCGGGTATCTGTAGTAGAGCAAGAGCTCAAGGATGCCGCCCGCAAGTGCAAGTCCCACGAGGAGGAGAATAAAGCCAAGGAAACCGAGCTTGCCAAGGCCCTTGAGGAGGCCAAAGAGCCCCTATCCGAATCTAGGGCGGCTCGCGAGGAGGTCCGGTAGGCCGAACAGGTAGCGGCTGGTAAGCCCTTCTTTTAAAGAATAAGTTTGGCGATCAGAGATATGCCTTGCTTAATCGTCTGTGGAGTTCTCCAGACGTTTTTGCGGATCTTCCGAAGAGTCCCTCTAGCACTGCGTAATTCTTCCAGACTCAGGAGGGACATGCGACGGAGAAGTTTTTCTGGTCACAGTTCGCGGCGTGGGAGCGCCCGGCGCTGTTGAACAACCAAATGGCACAGTGGGCCGAGCTGCATAAGATGTCCGGAGCGGCCATGAAGGACGTCATAGTTCTGTTATGGCCAGCCGAACCCATTCTGAACAGTTATTTTGGCCTGGCGCGATGACTTGTCGATGCAGTGCCCCGAATCGACGCAATCAAGCAGTCGGTGTGCATAGAAGGTGCAGGGATGGCCTTCGCCCGCGTCAAGATGCACTGGGCGAAGATGAAGGATGCCAAAGTGGCTGTCGAGGGCCCTCCCAGAGGCAAGAACCACCGCACGCCGGAGCGCTATTTAGAGGACGTCCTACATGGTGCCCGCTTGATAGAGTGTCAATGCTCAAAGGACATTATGTTCGAGTAAATGTACGCGAATTGTCCGGACTTTTTATTATATATGAAGGCTTTGTAATATATTTGTGCCTTTGTCTGAAAGTTCTTCCCTCCTGTGCGGCCGTTTTTGTATTCCTAAGAGTTTTCCAGTCATCGGCTTCATCCCCCATGTAGATACTACGTGGGTGTTCGGAATAGCACATGATCACACTTGACCCAACATCTTGGTCCTTGAAGGAGGTGTTAGTGCGGCGAACTAGGCAATCAGACTATGTGGCTTTACCACTCTCACTTAGCCATAGGAGTTTGACGATGGGGCTAGAAGATAGCCCCTGGTATGTACGCAGCTATCCGGATGTGGATGCGTTATGTATGTGACCGGAAAAGCGGTCCTTCGTGTGATACGGAAACAATCACTAAAGATTTTAATAAGTCGCCGAGTGGCTGACCAGCTCTCGCCGTATCATGACAGTCTGTTTTTGGCTTTCTCTACGGAGGTGCTTGACTGGACAAACCAGAAACACAATCGCAGTAGTTCTCCCTTTACTACCCTAGCCGAACAAACGGAACGTAAGGTAGCAAACACAGGAGCCGGGCAACCCAACTATTGACCAAAGACATGATTCGGAGCCGATGCATATAATGCCAAGCTTGGGACGCTGAATTGTGCAATAAAGCTATTCGGGCTTTTGTTTAGCGACACATGTGTGGCCATATAGAGCCCCTGGCAATTTGTACCGAGGTAAGTGAGACAACTGAGGAGATGGTATACAATCTATGAATAAAGGCGATACCGAATAAAAATTGTTTTCACTGAAATCAGATCGATACATCAAAACGTGATCTTACAGAGGGCACATCACGGAGGTCATTTTACATGCCAGGGGTCTAACAAGAAGGGGATAAGATCTATACAGGTTCTTGAATAAAGTTTTGGTCTACAAAATCCTTTGGACCTCCTGCTGCACGTCTGCGCCGCTTTCGCCTTGGAGAGAGAGAGATTCCTTGAGAGGAATTGTCTTCGGCTATTTGAAACCGGGCTTGAAAAGAGTCCTTGTAAGTCCGTGGGATGAATAGGTTTTAATTCAACTGTGGTAAAAGATAAAAACAATTAAGGAAAAGGGGATGGCCATATAGGGTCGAACTGTACTATGGGTCTGTCCGTATTGTGCCTCCGCTGATGCCCAAGGTATTTTGAGTGCATAATTATGCACGCGCAATACGAATTTCACGGATGTGTGTGGCGACCGACGGAGGCGAAAATGTTAGTCTAGCTCTGGAATTACCGAGCTGTCAGCATGCGGGACTAACCTGTCTTGTTTCACAAAGTCCGGCGGCTTGATGGCCGGTGAGGTGTGCAGCTTGACAGGGCCGCCCTGTAATTCGGCTGCGATGATCGCGGTATGCTCCTCGGTATGGATGGAGTGTTCCGTGTTTCCATTGATTGTAATGACGCCACGTGGGCTGGGCGTCTTGAGCTTTAGATAAGCGTAGTGTGGGACCGCATTAAAATGGGCGAAAGCGGTTCATCCGAGCAGTGCATGATATCCACTGCGGAAGGGGACGATATCGAAGATCTAGTCTTCGCTTCAGAAGTTATCTAGCGAACCAAAGATGACTTCCAGTGTTATTAAGCCCGTGCAGCGAGCCTCTACACCAGGTATTACTCCTTCAAAGGTAGTTTTAGTGGGCTTGATTCTTGACGGGTCAATGCCTACTTTGTGGACAGTGTCCTGATATAGCAGGTTGAGACTGTTGCCACCGTCCATTAGGACTCACATAAGGTGGAATCCATCAATGATTGGATCGAGGACCAGAGCTGCCGAACCTCCATGATGGATAATGGTTGGGTGGTCCTTTCGATCAAAGTTGATCGGACAAGCCGACCATGGGTTGAATTTTGGGGCGACCGGCTCACCGGCGTAGACATTCCTTAACGTGCGCTTGCGCTCCCGCTTGGGGATATGTGTGGCATATATCATATTCACCGTTTTTACCTTGGGGGAAATTCCTTCTAACCCCCCGTGTTCTGTGGGCGAGGCTCTTTGTCGGCGTCTTTGCTGGGCAGCCCTTTCCCTTTATGCTCGGCGTTAAGCTTGCCGGCCTGTTTAAAGACCCAACAGTTTCTGTTGGTATGATTGGCAGACTTATCGGGGGTGCCATGAATCTGGCAAGGCCGATCGAGCATCTGTCCAAACTAGATGGACCATCTCTGTTTCCTTTGAATGGCTTCTTCCGTTGACCGGATTTAGAGCCGCTGAATCCAGTGTTGATCGCTGTGTCTTCAGTACTTTCGTTGTTGATTCGACGCTTGTGCTTGTTGCGTTGTGGTTTTCCATTGCCATCCCGGGCTTCAGAGGTGCCAGGGTTGCTGGTGCTATTTCTGGTTTCAAAAGTACCAGGGTCGCTGGTATCATTGTTGCTATGGGCTAACCAGCTATCCTCTCCCGCGCAAAAGCGGGTCATGAGTGTTGTAAGGGTTGCCATGGACTTTGGCTTCTCTTGGCCGAGGTGTCGGGCGAGCCATTCATCACGGATGTTGTGTTTAAAGGCCACTAGGGCTTCAGCGTCTGGACAGACGACAATTTGGTTCTTTTTAATTAAGAACCTTGTCAAGAGTTTTCGGGCTGACTCTCCGGGTTGTTGGACTATGTGACTAAGTTCATCAGCGTCCGGGGGCCGTACATAGGTACCTTGGAAGTTGTCTCTAAAGGCATCTTCCAAATCTTCCCATCTGCCAATAGAATTCTCTAGGAGGCTATTTAGCCAGTGCCGAGATGGTCCCTTAAGCTTTAGGGGGAGGTATTTGATGGCATGTAGATCGTCACCGCGAGCCATGTGAATGTAGAGAAGAAAATGTTTAATCCATATTGTGGGATCTGTTGTACCATCGCATGATTCGATGTTCACAGGTTTAAACCCTTCTAGGAACTGGTGCTCCATTACCTCATCGGTGAATCATAGGGGGTGTGCGGTGCCTCTGTATTGGGCCGCATCGCGACATAGTTTGGATGAAGTCCGGATGCGGTTTTTGGACCGAGTGAGGTCGTGCTTGTCGCGCCAGGCCTGATGGCCGTTTTCCCGTGCTGGAGCACGGCCTCGTATCCCGGAGCCGATGTTCCCCTGCCTTTACGGCGAGGTGGTACGGGCTGGTGTTCGTCTTGCGTTGCCACTCTGTCCCGGCCACGTGGTGGTCGGTCAGGTCTGTCAGTAGCGCCATGCGTTGGCGGTATAGGGTCCAGGGCCTCATCATCGAATATGGGTAGCAGCTTACATTTCGGGTAGCTCTTTGTTGGGCATACAAGGCCGTATTCCTCGGCTGCCAGGACGTTAGTCCATCTGTCATTGAGCAAATCATGATCAGCCTGAAGCTGTTGCTGCTTCTTTTTCAGGCTTCTTGCAGTGGCAATTAGCTGGCGCTTAAAGCGCTCTTGTTCGAGGGGTTCCTCCGGCATGATAAAATCTTCATTGCCGAGGCTCGTATCCTCTTCGGAGTTCGATAAGTAGTTACTGTCCTCCAAGTCCTCATTCCCGACAGGATCGTCGGGGTTTACTTGCCCATCCTCCCAATCATCCTGTTCGGATGTTGGCTCTACAGGGGCGTCAGGGTCTTCGGCGTTCTCCGGAGTGTTATTCTCTTTGGTGCCAGTATTGCTGTCTTTTTGGTGACGTGATTTTGAGTGGTGTCGCTGACGTTGATGTTTTGGAGGTGCTTCGGCAGGCTTGTCCTCAACCGGATTCTCCTTGCCGTCGTTGCCATCCTCTTTGGGTGTGTCCACCATGTACACGTCGTATGTGGAGGTGGCCGTCCATCATCCGGTAAATGGAGGGTTTTGGCCTTGTTCGTCTCTGGCATCGTCGTCCATACCGTCGATGTCCTCGGAGGCATAGTCCAGCATGTCGGTTAGATCTTCGACAGTGGCTATGAAGTGGGTGGTGGGTGGGACGTGAAATTCCCCGCTCTTAGCCCCTAGTCTGGGCTGGGCATAATTCAGAAGCGATCCTTCCGTAACGGTGGGCCTTGTTTAAAGGAGAGGGTCAGACGAAGAAACGAGAGTCTGTGGGGCTGTCCGGAGTTGGAGCCTCCAGGCGGCGTCCGCTTGACACGGACCTCGAGAGTTCGGATCTAGAGTCCGACGAGTGTCCGGCGCTTCTCCGGCAGCAAGTTCCATAAGCGCAGAGAGTCTGGCGGGCTCTAGACTCCTATCTTTGGACCTGATGGCCTGCTCTGGATCTAAGGCCAGAGCGGTAATCGGGGTCGCGAACCCTTCGAAGATCAAATCTCCTCGGATATCAGTGACATAGTTTAGGTTCCCGAAACTGATCCGATGACCAGGGGCGCAGCTGTCGATCTGCTCAAGGTGGCCAATCAATTGACATGCAGCGCGAAGCTGCCGAATACAAAAATTTGGCCAGGGGGAAATCTCCCCCGAAACAGCATCATTGTGGATAATTGAACAAGCCATCGAATCCTTTGTCGACCGCATAGAGGAACTCTCAATCAAAGCACCAATGTTGGTGTCAAAACCGGCAGATCTCGGGTAGGGGGTCCCGAACTGTGCGTCTAAGGATCGAAGGTAACATGAGGCAGGGGACACGATGTTTACCCAGGTTCAAGCCCTCTTGATGGAGGTAAAACCCTACGTCCTGCTTGATTGACTTTGATGAGTATAGGGGTTACAAGAGTTGATCTACCTCGAGATCGTAATGACTAAACCCTAGATGTCTAGCCTATATGATTGCGACTGCCTCTACATACTAAACCCTCCGGTTTATATAGATATCGGAGGGGGTAGTATTTGTACAGAGTCGATTTACAGAGAAAGGAATCTTCATATATGAACGCCAAGCTTGCCTTCCATTCCAAGGAGAGTCTCATCCAGACACGGGAGAAGCCTTCTATCTTGTATCTTCACGACCCACCAGTCCGGCCCACGTCACATAGCTCGGACGCCCGGGGACCCCCTAATCCAGGAATCCCTCAAACACCTGCAAAGTTTGAATAATGGACAAACTCATAATGCCACAACATTGTGAAAAGGATTGATAAAGTTTCTATCTACTGATGTATAGTAATATAGTATAAAATAAAATGGGCGTGACTAGGAGTCAGTTGACTGAATTTACAATTTTGGTCAGTCACTTTTTCCATCCACATCAGGAGCAAAGGCATTTGGCTCGACCAGGTACTGGGCTTTTGTTACATTGCTTCGTCCCACTGAGCGCGTGCGTGCGTGTTGCGTGTTGTGTGCAGGGAGCCAGGGAATGCATGCTAGCTAGCTAACTTGATTGGAGTAAATTAAAGCATAGCCACACGATGTTCCAGTAGATTTAGACAATAAAACTAGTTTACGTTAGTGAATATACCCTCTATACTGAATAATGTCAACATGGCACTATGAGAGTGTCTTTTTTTTTATTTCAAAGAAATGAACTTATACAGCTCAAAATATCACACATACAATGTAGTATATCATATGAATTTGCATAAAAAATCATGTTTGTACGCGAGAAATACAAATGAAAAAAAAGAATGACAAAATTTTCACACAATTTACACAAGATTTGCACATGTTCATAATATGCAAAATAAGCAATGCGACATAAAACACAAGCAAAATATTCTTAGAATATCATGATTTTTTATTACCATCATTTTAATTATCGTGGGTTGTTAACCTGATACCTGATAACCAAAAGAAGAAAAAGACCCAGTCGTCTATGAAGGAAATATGCCCTAGAGGCAATAATAAAGTTTTTATTTATATTTCCGTATACCATGATAAATGTTTATTATTCATGCTAGAATTGTATTAACCGGAAACTTAGTACATGTGTGAATACATAGACAAACAGAGTATCCCTAGTATGCATCTACTTGACTAGCTCGTTAATCAAAGATGGTTAAGTTTCCTAGGCATAGACATGTGTTGTCATTTGATGAACGGGATCACATCATTAGAGAATGATGTGATGGACAAGACCCATCAGTTAGCTTAGCATAATGATCATTTAGTTTTTTCTGCTATTGCTTTCTTCATGACGTATACATGTTCCTCGGACTATGATATTATGCAACTCCAGAATACCAGAGGAACACCTTGTGTGCTATCAAACGTAACAATGTAACTGGGTGATTATAAAGATGCTAAGGTCCAGTCTCCGGTGGTGTTTGTTGAGTTGGCATAGATCGAGATTAGGATTTGTCACTCCGTGTATCGAAGAGGCATCTCTGGGCCCTCTCGGTAATGCACATCACTATGAGCCTTGCAAGCAATGTGTCTAATGAGTTAGCCACGGGATGATGCATTACGGAACGATTAAATAGACTTGCCGGTAACGAGATTGAACTAGGTATGATGATACCAACGACCGAAACTGGGCAAGTAACATACCGATGACAAAGGGAACAACGTATGTTGTTATGCGGTTTGACCGATAAAGATCTTCATAGAATATGTAGGAGCCAATATGAACATCGAGGTTCTGCTATTGGTTATTGATCATAGATATATCTCGGTGATGTCTCCATTAGTTGAACCCGTAGGGTCAGCACGCTTAACGTTCGATGACGATTTGTATTATGAGTTTCGTGTTTTGATGAACTGAACTTTGTTCAGAGTCCCGGATGAGATCACGGACATGACGAGGAGTCTCGAAATGGTCGAGACATAAATATTGATATATAGGAAGGGTATGTTTGGACACCGGAATGGTTTCAGATAGGTTCGGGCATTTTCCGGAGTACCGGGGGGGTTACCGGAAGCCCCCAGGGGGTTAATGTGCCTTCATGGGCCCTAGTGGAAGAGAGGAGGCGGCGGCCAGGTGGAGGCACGCGCCCCCCAAGCCCAATCCGAATTGGGTTAGGGTTGGGGGGGCTTTCCTTCTCTCCTTCTCCTCTTTCCCCCCTTCTCCTTGTAGGAATAGGATATGGGAGGCCGAATCCTACTTGTACCGGGAGTCCAAGTACGACTCCCCCCCCCTTGGAGCGCCACACCTTGGTTGGCCTCCTCCTCCTCCTCCCCCCCTTTATATACGTGGGGAGGGGGAACCCCAAAGACACAAAAGTTGATCTTTTAGCCGTGTGCGGTGCCCCCCTCCACAGTTACACACCTCGTTCATATTGTTGTAGTGCTTAGGCGAAGCCCTGCGTCGGTAACTTCATCATCATCGCCACCACGCCGTCGTGCTGACGAAACTCTCCCTCGGCCTCAACTGGATCAAGAGTTCGAGGGAAGTCATTGAGCTGAACGGGTGCTGATCGTAGACGTGCCATGCGTTTGGTACTTGGATCGATTGGATCACGAAGATGTTCGATTACATCAACCGCGTTACTAAACGCTTCTGTTTTCGGTCTACGAGGGTACGTAGACACACTCTCCCCTCGTTGCTATGCATCTCCTAGATATATCTTGCGTGATCGTAGGTAATTTTTTTGAAATATTGCGTTCCCCAACTGTGGCATCCGAGCCAGGTCTATGAGTAGATGTTATATGCACGAGTAGAACACAAAGAGTTGTGGGCGATAATAGTCATACTGCTTACCAGCAATGTCTTACTTTGATTCGGCGGTATTGTTGGATGAAGCGGCCCAGACCGACATTACATGATCGCGTTCATGAGACTGGTTCTACCGATGTACTTCGCACCCAGCTGGCTAGTGGGTGTCTGTTTCTCTAGCTTTAGTTGAATCGAGTTTGACAACGTCCGGTCCTTGTTGAAGGTTAAAACATCACACTTGACAAAAATCGTTGTGGTTTTGATGCTAGGTAAGAACGGTTCTTACTAGAAGCCTGTAGCTGCCATGTAAAACTTGCCATAACAAAGTAGAGGATGATACGTCCATTTTGCATCATGCTTTTATATCGATATTTATTGCAATATGGGTTGTTATTACACATTATGTCACAATACTTATGCCTATTCTCTCTTATTTTACAAGGTTTACATGAAGAGGGGAAATGCCGGCGGCTGGAATTCTAGGCTGGAAAAGGAGCAAATATTAGAGACCTATTCTGCACAGCTCCAAAAGTCTTGAAACTTCACAGAAGTCATTTTTGGAATAAATAAAAAATACTAAGCGGAGAAAGCACCAGAGGGAGCCCACACCCTGGCCACGAGGGTGGGGAGCGCGCCCTACCACCCTGGGCGCGCTCCCCTGCCTCGTGGGCCCCCTGGTGGCCCTCTGATGCCCATCTTCTGCTATATGAGGTCTTTCGTCCGAGAAAAAAAATCATAAGCAAGCTTTCGGGAAGAAACTCCGCCGCCACGAGGCGGAACCATTCTAGGGCTCCGACAGAGCTGTTCTGCCGGGGTAACTTCCCTCCGGGAGGGGGAAATCATCACCGTCGTCATCACAAACGATCCTCTCATCGGGAGGGGGTCAATCTCCATCAACATCTTCACCAGCACCATCTCATCTCAAACCCTAGTTCATCTTGTGTATCCAATCTTTGTATCCAAACCTCAGATTGGTACGTGTGGGTTGCTAGTAGTGTTGATTACTCCTTGTAGTTGATGCTAGTTAGTTTACTTGGTGGAAGATCATATGTTCAAATCCATTATGAGTATTAATACCCCTCTGATTATGAACATGAATATGCTTTGTGAGTAGTTACGTTTGTTCCTGAGGACATGGGAGAAGTCTTTCTATAAGTAGTCATGTGAATTTGGTATTCGTTCAATATTTTGATGAGATGTATGTTGTCATCCCTCTATTGGTGTCATGTTAACGTCAACTACATGACACTTCACCATTGTTTGGGCCTAGAGGGAGGCATTGGGAAGTAATAAGTAGATGATGGGTTGCTAGAGTGATAGAAGCTTAAACCCTAGTTTATGTGTTGCTTCGTAAGGGGCTGATTTGGATCCATATGTTTCATGCTATGGTTAGGTTTACCTTAATACTTCTGTTGTAGTTGCGGATACTTGCAATAGGGGTTAATCATAAGTGGGATGCTTGTCCAAGTGAGGACAGTAGCCAAGCATTGGTCCACCCACATATCAAATTATCGAAGTACCGAACGCGAATCATATGAACGTGATGAAAACTAGCTTGATGATAATTCCCATGTGTCCTCGGGAGCGCTTTCCTTCATATAAGAGTTTGTCCAGGCCTATCCTTTGCAACAAAAAGGATTGGGCCATCTTGCTGCACCTTATTTACTTTTATTACTTGCTACTTATTACAAATTACCTTATCACAAAACTATTTCTTATCGATAATTTCAGTGCTTGCAGAGAATACCTTACTGAAAACTGCTTATCATTTCCTTTTGCTCCTTGTTGGGTTCGACACTCTTACTTATCAAAAAGGCTACGATAGATCCCCTACACTTGTGGGTCATCAGAGGACGTCTAACTTGTTTTTGCAGGGCATGTTGTGATGTGATATGGTCAAGACGTGATGATAAAAATTGTTGTATGAGATGATCATGTTTTTTAACAGTTATCGGCAACTGGCAGGAGCCATATGGTTGTCGCTTTATTGTTTGAAATGCAATCGCCATGTAATTGCTTTACTTTATCACTAAGCAGTAGCGATAGCCGTAGAAGCAATAGTTGGCGAGACGACAACGATGCTACGATAGAGATCAAGGTGTCAAGCCTGTGACGATGGTGATCATGACATTGCTTTGGAGATGGAGATCAAAGGCACAAGATGATGATGGCCATATCATATCACTTATTTTGATTGCATGTGATGTTTATCCTTTATGCATCTTATTTTTCTAAGTACGGCGGTAGCATTATAAGATGATCTCTCACTAAATTTCAAGGTATAAGTGTTCTCACTGAGTATGCACCGTTGCTACAGTTCGTCGTGCCGAGACACCACATGATGATCGGGTGTGATAAGCTCTATGTTCACATACAACGGGTGCAAGCCAGTTTTCCACACGCAGAATACTCGGGTTAAACTTGACGAGCCTAGCATATGCAGATATGGCCTCGGAACACTGAGACCGAAAGGTCAAGCGTGAATCATATAGTAGATATGATCAACATATTGATGTTCACCATTGAAAACTTCTCCATCTCACGTGATGATCGGACATGGTTTAGTTGATATGGATCACGTGATCATTTAGATGACTAGAGAGATGTCTATCAAAGTGGGAGTTCTTTTGTAATATGATTAATTGAACTTTAATTTATCATGAACTTAGTACCTGATAGTATTTTGCATGTCTATGTTGTTGTAGATAAATGGCCCGTGCTACCATTCCTTTGAATTTTAATGCGTTCCTAGAGAAAGCTAAGTTGAAAGATGATGGTAGCAACTACACGGACTGGGTCCGTAGCTTGAGGATTATCCTCATTGGTGCATAGAAGAATTGCGTCATGGAAGCACCGCTAGGTGCAAAGCCCGCTGCAGGAGCAACACCAGATGTTATGAACGTCTGGCAGAGCAAAGTTCATGACTACTCGATAGTTAAGTGTGCCATGCTTTACAGCTTAGAATCGGGACTTCAACGATGTTTTGAATGTCATGGAGCATATGAGATGTTCCAGGAGTTGAAGTTAATATTTCAAGCAAATGCCCAAATTGAGAGATATGAAGTCTCCAATAAGTTCTATAGCTACAAGATGGAGGAGAATAGTTCTGTCAGTGAACATATACTCAGAATGTCTGGGTACCACAACCACTTGACTCAACTTGGAGTTAATATTCCTGATGATAGTGTCATTGACAGAGTTCTTCAATCACTGCCACCAAGCTACAAAAGCTTCGTGATGAACATTAATATGCAAGGGATGGATAAGACAATTCCCGAGCTCTTCACAATGCTAAAGGCTACGGAGGTAAAAATCAAGAAGGAGCATCAAATGTTGATGGTCAACAAGACCTCTAGTTTCAAGAAGAAGGGCAAAGGAAAGAAGGGAAACTTCAAGAAGAACGGCAAACAAGTTGCTGCTCAAGTGAAGAAGCCCAAGTCTGGACCTAAGCCTGAGATTGAGTGCTTCTACTGCAAAGGGACTGGTCACTGGAAGCAGAACTGTCCCAAGTATTTGGCAGATAAGAAGGATGGCAAAGTGAAATGTATATTTGATATACATGTTATTGATGTGTACCTTACTAATGCTCGCAGTAGCGCCTGGGTATTTGATACTGGTTTTGTTGGTCATATTTGCAACTCAAAATAGGGGCTACAGATTAAGCGAAGATTGGCTAAGGATGAGGTGACGATGCACGTGGGAAATGGTTCCAAAGTCGATGTGATCGCAGTCGGCACGCTACCTCTACATCTACCTTCGCGATTAGTTTTAGACCTGAATAATTGTTATTTGGTGCCAACGTTAAGCATGAACATTATATCTGGATCTTGTTTGATGCGAGACGGTTATTCATTTAAATCAAAGAATAATGATTGTTCTATTTATATGTGTAATATCTTTTATGGTCATGCACCCTTAATTAGTGGTCTATTTTTATTGAATCTCGATAGTAGTGATACACATATTCATAGTATTGAAGCCAAAAGATATAAGTTTAATAATGATAGTGCAACTTATTTTTGGCACTGCCGTTTAGGGTCATATCGGTGTAAAGCGCATGAAGAAACTCCATGCTGATGGGCTTTTGGAATCACTTGATTATGAATCACTTGATGCTTGTGAAACATGCCTCTTGGGCAAGATGACTAAGACTCCATTCTTCAGAACAATGGAGCGAGCAACAGACTTATTGGAAATAATACATACTGATTGATACGGTCCAGTGAGTATTGATGCTTGCGGCGGGTATCGTTATTTTCTGACCTTCATAGATGATTTGAGCAGATGTGGGTATATCTACTTGATGAAACATCAGTCTGAAACATTTGAAAAGTTCAAAGAATTTCAGAGTGAAGTGGAAAATCACCGTAACAAGAAAATTAAGTTTCTACGATCTGATCGTGGAGGTGAATATTTGAGTTATGAGTTTGGTCTTCATTTGAAACAATGCGGAATAGTTTCACAACTCACGCCACCTGGAACACCACAGCGTAATGGTGTGTCCGAACGTCGTAACCGCACTTTATTAGATATGGTGTGATCTATGATGTCTCTTACTGATTTACCGCTACCATTTTGGGGTTATGCTTTAAAGACGGCTGCATTCATGTTAAATAGGGCACCATCGAAATCCGTTGAGACGACACCATATGAACTGCGGCTTGGCAAGAAACCCAAGTTGTCGTTTCTTAAAGTTTGGGGATGCGATGCTTATGTCAAAAAGCTTCAACCTGATAAGCTCGAACCCAAATCGGAGAAATGTGCCTTCATAGGATACCCAAAGGAGACTGTTGGGTACACCTTATATCACAGATCCAAAGGCAAGATATTTGTTCCTAAGAATGGATCCTTTCTAGAGAAGGAGTTTCTCTCGAAAGAAGTGAGTGGGAGGAAAGTAGAACTTGATGAGGTAATTGTACCTTCTCCCTTATTGGAAAGTAGTTCATCACAGAAATCAGTTCCAGTGATTCCTACACCAATTAGTGAGGAAGCTAATCATCATGATCATGAAACTTCTGATCAAGTTACTACCGAACCTCGTAGGTCAACCAGAGTAAGATCCGCACCATAGTGGTACGGTGATCCTGTTCTGGAGGTCATGTTACTTGACCATGACGAACCTATGAACTATGAGGAAGCGACGATGAGCCCAGATTCCATGCTTGAGGCCATGAAATCTGAGATGGGATCCATGCATGAGAACAAAGTGTGGACTTTGGTTGACTTGCCCGATGATCGACAAGCAATAGAAAATAAATGGATCTTCAAGAAGAAGACTGATGCCGACGGTAATGTTACTGTCTACAAAGCTCGACTTGTTGCGAAAGGTTTTCCACAAGTTCAAGGAGTTGACTACGATGAGACCTTCTCACCCATAGTGATGCTTAAGTCTGTCTGAATCATGTTAGCAATTGCCGCATTTTATGATTATGAAATTTGGCAAATGGATGTCAAAACTGCATTCCTTAATGGATATCTTAAAGAAGACTTGTATATGATGCAACCAGAAGGTTTTGTCGATCCAAAAGGTGCTAACAAAATGTCCAAGCTCCAGTGATCCATTTATGGACTGGTGCAAGCTTCGTAGAGTTGGAATATACGCTTTGATAGTGTGATCAAAGCATATGGTTTTATACGGACTTTTGGAGAAGCCTGTATTTACAAGAAAGTGAGTGGGAGCTCCGTAGCATTTCTGATATTATGTGTGGATGACATATTGTTCATCGAAAACGATACTGAATTTCTGAATAGCATAAAACGATACTTGAATAAGAAATTTTCAATGAAAGACCTCGGTGAAGCTGCTTATATATTGGGCATCAAGATCAATAGAGATAGATCAAGACGCTTAATTGGACTTTCATAAAGCACATACCTTTATAAAGTTTTGAAGAAGTTCAAAATGGAGCAGTCAAAGAAAGGGTTCTTGCCTGTGTTACAAGGTGTGAAGTTGAGTCACACTCAATGCCCGACCACTGCAGAAGATAGAGAGAAAATGAAAGTCATTCCCTATGCCTCAGCCATAGGTTCTATCATGTATGCAATGATGTGTACCAGACCTGATGTGTGCCTTGCTATTAGTTTAGCAGGGAGGTACGAAAGTAATCCAGGAGTGGATCACTGGACAGCGGTCAAGAACATCCTGAAATACCTAAAGTGGACTAAGGATATGTTTCTCGTTTATGGAGGTGAGAAAGAGCTCGTCGTAAACGATAACGTCGATGCAAGCTTTGACACTGATCCGGATGACTCTAAGTCACAAACCGAATACGTATTTTTATTGAATGGTGGAGCTTTCAGTTGGTGCAGTTCTAAGCAGAGCGTCGTGGCAGGATCTACGTGTGAAGTGGAATACATAGCTGCTTCGGAAGCAGCAAATGAAGGAGTCTGGATGAAGGAGTTCATATCCGATCTAGGTGTAATACCTAGTGCATCAGGTCCAATGAAAATATTTTGTGACAATACTTGTGCAATTGCCTTGGAAAAGGAATCCAGATTTCACAAGAGAACCAAGCACATCAAGAGACGCTTCAATTCCATCTGTGATCAAGTCAATGAGGGAGACATAGAGATTTGCAAGATACATACGGATCTGAATGTTGCATACCCGTTGACTAAGCCTCTCTCACGAGCAAAACATGATCAGCACCAAGACTCCATAGGTGTTAGAATCATTACTATGTAATCTAGATTATTGACTCTAGTGCAAGTGGGAGACTGGAGGAAATATGCCCTGGAGGCAATAATAAAGATGTTATTTATATTTCCTTATATCATCATAAATGTTTATTATTCATGCTAGAATTGTATTAACCGGAAACATAGTACATGTGTGAATACATAGACAAACAGAGTGTCCCTAGTATGGCTCTACTTGACTAGCTCGTTAATCAAAGATGGTTAAGTTTCCTAGCCATAGACAAGTGTTGTCATTTGATGAACGAGATCACATCATTAGAGAGTGATGTGATGGACAAGACCCATCAGTTAGCTTAGCATAATGATCGTTTAGTTTTTTCTGCTATTTCTTTCCTCAAGACTTATACATGTTCCTCAGACTATGAGATTATGCAACTCCCGAATATTGGAGGAACACCTTGTGTGCTATCAAACATCACAACATAACTCGTCGATTATAATGATGTGATCTCTATATTTTTATTCACCACATGATATGTGTTTTGCTTGGAGCATCTTTTATGATTTGAGTCTTTGCTTTCTAGTTTACCACAATCATCCTTGATGTACACACCTTTCAGGAGAGAGACACATGAATCTGAATTGATTAGAATACTCTATGTGCTTCACTTATATCTTTTGAGCTAGATAATTTTGCTCTAGTGCTTCACTTATATCTTTTAGAGCACGGTGGTGGTTTTATTTTATAGAAATTATTGATCTCTCATGCTTCACTTATATTATTTTGAGAATCCTTTAGAACAGCATGGTAGTATGCTTTGGCTATAAAATTAGGCCTAATATGATAGGCATCCAAGATTGGTATAATAAAAACTTTCATAAAAGTGCATTGAATACTATGAGAAGTTTGATACTTGATGATAGTTTTGAGATATGAAGATGGTAATATTAGAGTCGTGCTAGTTCAGTAGTTGTGAATTTGAGAAATATTTGTGTTGAAGTTTGCAAGTCCCGTAGCATGCAGGTATGGTAACCGTTGTGTAACAAATTTGAAACGTGAGGTGTTCTTTGATTGTCATCCTTATGATGGCGGTCGAGGACGAGCAATGGTCTTTTCCTACCAATCTATCCCTATAGGAGCATGCGCGTAATGCTTGGTTTTTGATGACTTGTAGTTTTTTGCAATAAGTATGTGAGTTCTTTATGACTAATGTTGCGTCCATGGATTATACGCACTCTCACCTTTCCATCATTGCTAGTCTCTTCGGTACCGTGCATTGCCCTTTCTCACCTTGAGAGTTGGTGCAAACTTCATTGGTGCATCCAAACCCCGTGATATGATATGCCCTATCACACATAAACCTCCTTATATCTTCCTCAAAACAGCCACCATACCTACCTATTATGGCATTTCCATAGCCATTCCGAGATATATTGCCATGCAACTTTCCACCGTTTTATTTATTATGGCACGCTTCATCATTGTCATATTGCCATGCATGATCATGTAGTTGACATCGTATTTGTGGCAAAGCCACCATGCATAATTTCTCATACATGGCACTCTTGATTCATTGCCCATCCCGGAACACCGCCGGAGGCATTCATATAGAGTCATTTTTTGTTCTAGTATCGAGTTGTAATCATTGAGTTGTAAATAAATAGAAGTGTGATGATCATCATTAATAGAGCATTGTCCCAAATAGAAAAAATAAAAAAGGGAGAAAGGCTAAAAAATGAAAGGCCCAAAAAAGAGAAAAGAAATAAAAAGGGACAATGCTACTATCCTTTTTTTCACATGTGCTTCAAAGTAGCACCATGATCTTTATGATAGAGAGTCTCTTGTTTTGTCACTTTCATATACTAGTGGGAATTTTTCATTATAGAACTTGGCTTCTATATTCCAACAATGGGCTTCCTCAAATTGCCCTAGGTCTTCATGAGCAAGCAAGTTGGATGCACACCCACTTAGTTTCTTTTGTTGAGCTTTCATACATTTATAGCTTAGTGCATCTGTTGCATGGCAATCCCTACTCCTTGAATGGACATCAATTGATGGGCATCTCCCTAGCCTATTGATTAGCCATGTCAATGTGAGACTTTCACCTTTTTTGTCTTCTCCACATAACACCCATCATTATACTCTATTCCACCCATAGTGCTATATTCATGGCTCACGCTCATGTATTGTGTGAAAGTTGAAAAAAGTTTGAGAACATTGAAGTATGAAACAATTGCTTGTCTTGTCATCGGGGTTGTGCATGATGAGAACATTCTTGTGTGACGAAAATGGAGAATAACCAAACTATATGATTTTGTAGGGATGAACTTTCTTTGGCCATGTTATTTTGAGAAGACAAAATTGCTTAGTTAGTATGCTTGAAGTATTATTATTTTTATGTCAATATTAAACTTTTGTCTTGAATCTTTAGGATCTGAACATTCATGCCACAATAAAGAAAATTACATAGAAAATTATGCTAAGTAGCATTCCAGATCAAAAATTCTGTTTTTATCACTTACTTACTCAAGGACGAGCAGGAATTAAGCTTGGGGATGCTTGATATGTCTCCAACGTATCTATAATTTTTTTATTGTTCCATGTTATTATATTATCTGTTTTGGATGTTTAATGGGATTTGTTATGCACTTTTATATTATTTTTGGGACTAACCTACTAACCAAAGGCCTAGTGCAAATTGTTGTTTTTTGCCTATTTCAGTGTTTCGCAGAAAAGGAATATCAAACGGAATGAAACCTTCGGGAGAGTGATTATTGGAACAAACACAATCTAGGAGACTTGGAGTGGATGTCAAGGAAGCATCGAGGAGGCCACGAGGCAGGGAGGCGCGCCCCCCACCCTCGTGGGCCCCTAGCTCATGGCTCCCCTGACCGACTTCTTTCTCCTATATATACTCATATACCCCAAAAACATCCGAGAGCACCACGAAACCCTATTTCCACCGCCGCAACCTTCTGTACCCAAGAGATCCCATCTTGGGGCCTTTTTCGGAGCTCCGCAGGACGGGGAATCGATTACGGAGGCCTTCTACATCAACACCCTAGCCTCTCCAATGATGTGTGAGTTGTTTACCACAGACCTTCGGGTCCATAGTTATTAGCTAGATGGCTTCTTATCTCTCTATGGATCTCAATATAAAGTTCTCCTCGATCTTCTTGGAGAGCTATTCGATGTAATTCTTTTTGCGGTGTGTTTGTCGGGATCCGGTGAATTGTGGGTTTATGATCAAGATTATCTATGAACAATATTTGGTTCTTCTCTAAATTCCTTTATGTATGATTTGTTATCTTTGCAAGTCTCTTTCAATTATCAGTTTGGTTTGGCTACTAGATTGATCTTTCTTGCAATGGGAGAAGTGCTTAGCTTTGGGTTCAATTTTGCGGTGTCCTTTCCCAGTGATAGCAGGGGCAGCAAGGCACTTATTGTATTGTTTCCATCGAGGATAAAAAGATGGGGTTTATATCATATTGCTTGAGTTTATCCCTCTACATCATGTCATCTTGCCTAATGTGTTACTCTGTTCTTATGAACTTAATACTCTAGATGCATGCTGGATAGCGGTCGATGTGTGGAGTAATAGTAGTAGATGCAGAATCGTTTCGGTCTACTTGTCGCGGACGTGATGCCTATATACATGATCATGCCTAGATATTCTCATAATTATGCACTTTTCTATCAATTGCTCGACAGTAATATGTTTACCCACCGTAATACTTATGCTATTTTGAGAGAAGCCACTAGTGAAGCCTATGGCCGCCGGGTCTATTTTCCATCGTATAAGTTTCCACTCTATTTTACTTTGCAATCTTTACTTTCAATATATATCATAAAAATACCAAAAATAATTATCTTATTATCTCTATCAGATCTCACTTTTGCAAGTGGCTGTGAAGGGATTGACAACCCCTTTATTTCGTTGGTTGCAAGGTTCTTATTTGTTTGTGTAGGTGCGAGGTGACTTGCGTGTTGTCTCCTACTGGATTGATACCTTGGTTCTCAAAAACTGAGGGAAATACTTACGCTACTTTGCTGCATCACCCTTTCCTCTTCAACAGAAAACCAATGCAGTGTTCAAGAAGTAGCAGGGCGCGAGGCGCAGCTCGTCCCACGGCGTGAGGACCACCGAAGCCCGGAGGTGGTCCGGGAACCGAGCGGGGCCGTCCACCTGACGGGGTCGCTAGAGGGCCACTGATGGCCGGCGGCGACGGGGCGACGGGAGGTACCTGCTGAAATGGAAACACCTTCTCATCAAAGTAAACGTGTTGGGAGGTGAATACACAATGTGAGACGGGATCGTTGCAGCGGTATCCTTTGGTGTTAGGTGGGTAGTCGAGAAAGATGCAAGCGACGGAGCGAGGCGCAAGCTTATGAGGCGTAGTGGCGGGGATGCTAGGATAGCAGAGACAACCAAAGATGTGAAGGCCATCATAAGATGGGGTCACACCAAAGGGGAGATGATGAGGGGAATAGTTCCAGCGTGGGCGACACGGACGGATGTTGATGAGGAGGGTGGCGGTGGCGAGAGCGCCCAGCCAAAACCGGGTAGGCATGTTAGAGTGAGAGAGCAACGTGTGGACACGGTCGTTAAGAGTGCGAAGGATACGCTCGGCACGCCCATTTTGTTGGGACGTGTAGGGACAAGTGAGGCGGAAGATAGTGCCGTGAGAGGCTAGAAGGTTACGAGCAGCGATGTTGTCAAACTCTTTTCCATTGTCAGTTTGTATTGCAAGGATAGGACGACCGAACTGTGTGGTGACATAGGAATAAAAGGCGGTGAGTGTGGCAAGGGCGTCGGACTTGCGATGAAGAGGAAATGTCCACACGTAATGAGAGAAATCATCTAAGATCACCAAATAGTATAGGTAGCCCGTGTTGCTCGCACCCGGGATGTCCAAACATCACAATGCTATAACTGAAACGGAAAAGTGGAAATAGTGTTGGAGGCGCTAAAGGGAAGACTAACGTGCTTGCCAAGACGACAAGCCTCACAAGTATGGTCTTCGATCTTATTGCATCAGAATTAAAAGCTTTGAAGAATTTGACGCAAAGTGGTGGGGTTCGGGTGTCCCAAACGAGCATGCCAAAGGTCGACACCTGTGGCGAGGGCGACTGGGGTTGTGGAGGTGGTGGCGGAGGAGTGCACCGGATAGAGCTCGTTAGGACCATCACAACGGTGAAGGCCCATCCGAGAATGGGCGTCCTTCACAAAAAAACGACATCATCAAATTCAACGGTAATGGGATTCTCACAAGCAAGACGACGAACAGAGACAATGTTCGTAACTAAGTCAGGAGAAACAAAAACATTAGACATGGTGACGGGCGTAGATGTGGAAGGAAACGAAGTACGACCAACATGTGTGATAGGTAGAGAGGAACCGTTACCAATGGTGATGCGAGGTTAGGGTATCGGGATGAGATGTCATCTGGGCAATGGCGCCCGAGTCCATGTACCAAGCGCCTTCGGTGCCGAAGTAGTTCGGTGATGGGGCCGAGTGCAGGGCAGCCAAAGGAGTAGGGCCCCATGGCGGGGATACCGGCAGCGAGGCGAAGCCGGCGTAGGGATGAACCAGGGTGGGCGGAGAATGGCCGCCGGCCATCGGCGGGGCGGGCAGAGCCGCGGAGCCGGCACTGGTCGGCTGCTACAGGACGTCGAAGTAGACCAGATGGCCCGTCGGGAAAGCCTGCGGCATGGTGTAGCCATCGAGGGACTGAACCAGGGTGGGCGGAGCGTGGCCGCTGACCATTAGCGGGGTCGGCTGCATGTGGGTGAAGGGAGACGGCGCGCCCGCGTACATGGGATGGAAGGGAGACAACGCAGCAAAAGACATTTCAGCGGCGACGGTGGTGACTGACGTAGGAGCAGCGGCGGCGGCCAAGGAGGTGACGGCGGCTGGAGTGGGCGCGACGGCGGCCTGGGTGGCGACGGTCAGAGGAGCGGTGGCGGTGCGGATGACTGGTCGCGGTGGCGACTATGGAGAATAGCGGCAGCGGCAGCTATAGGAGAGAGGGTGGAAGCGGGGGTGGGGAGCTATGGAGAGCGGCAACGGCACGAGGGATGCGCGGGGGTGGCTAGGGGTAGGGTTGGAAGGAGGAGGTTGCGGAAGCGGGGGAGCAGAGTGCAGCGGTGACCGACGGTGGTGGTGGCAGTGCGGAGGACCCACAACGGCGATGACGGCGGGTGGCGGCGGCGGTGTGAGGTGGGCGGGGCAGCGGCGACCGAAGGCAGTGGCGCCGGCGCGGAGGGCGCGTGGCGGTGATGGCGGCGGCGGCTAGGGTTAGGTCGACCTGCGATAGATACCATGTAGAATATGAAGTATAGGATGTGCAAACACAATTCATTGATCAGTGCACTAGGCATGTATATATAAGTACAGAAGATGGCCACAACCTCAACTATACAGAGGAAACAGGAGGTGGATCCAATACACAATATACACGTACACAATATACTCAACACCGGTTACTGTCTGTGAACGTTTAAGGGATCGGATTAATTTACCAAGTCCAACTATAGACGCTCTTACCCATGCATCACATATATTGCTGGACCACATGCACATGCTGGAAGTAGGATAGTCGACCCCGCACCTCACGCAATGACAAAAGTGTGTACGTCTTCTAATAGATTCTATGTTTACTTTTCCCTCTGAAACGCAAACTAAACTAGTCATATTGTATGGTTTGCAGCCAGTGGTGGACCCAGAAAAACGGCAGGACCCAGGCCGCCCCAGGCTTCGAATTACTGTAGCTACAGTATTGTGCAGTGGCTACAGTCAACGAAGGGAAACGACCTCACACCCTAGGCAGCCGCCCGGGGCCCCCGGGCAGCCTGGGGCCTAAATCCGCCTCTGTTTGCAGCCATTCTCACCCAAACTTGTGACAGACACGGTGGATTCAAAGGTCGTGCTTACTAAAGAAAATTCTTGTTGGAAAAAACAATTGATCAATGCATCTCAATTTTTATTATTGCTCCATTGCAATTACTATATGCCTATAGAATTGTATACCCAAGGGAAACAAGGGTGAATAAGACTATACAATGTACCAAGTTTCTCCATGAATGATAAAGTTTTACCTCGCGTACTGTGAAATATTATCATAGATTTTGCTTTCAAACCATTTACTTGTTTGGGTATCTATGCACCATAGAGGGAATCAAATTCAGAAAAAGCAGAGTTGGGTATATTACTGTAATAAAATGGTGAAACATTCACCCAAACAAAAATCAGGGGTCCTACTTTAGCACCTCATGTAAGACTTGAATATCTTCATCGCCTTCGGCTTCAGGATTCCATGCCCTATTTATATTGTAATGTAGTGACATTGTCAGATGAAAAGGATGAAATAGTGACCACTCCCATTGTTACATCGTGCATAAATATTTTCATGAAAATTATGTGATGAACAGATAATTCTTAAATGGTTGAGGATTTGAATTTTAAGTTGTACATCTCAATGTTGCTCACTGGTCTAAAGGGGAAAAAAGGAGTGGTGCCTTGATATAAGTAACCTCGTCTTTTCATGATGTGGGTGTCCACAAAAGATGGGTAGTACTTCAACTCTAGCTTTGCAATAATAAGATGAAGGTATGAGGAAAATGACTATAGAAAACAAAATATTGCACATATTCAAATCTCACAGTCGGGGCTCGAGGCTGAAACATCAGTGAGAATGTACTGAGGGTTCTTCCCATTACAAATGGTGACTGCATGAATTCTGGAACCTGGAGTATATAGCAATTTACTTCCTCCTTTAGAAAAATCAGGATAAATGAGACCATCAGAACTTGAATCTTGTGGGTTGGGGATACCACTGTCATCCTAACCATCCTACCACATGTTGGTTCACGTGATATGTTGATTTGATAGTGTAGATCTTTGTATCATAAACTTGGTCAAGAACACTGTCGGTGTCAAAACCGGCAGATCTCAGGTAGGGGGTCCCAAACTGTGCGTCTAAGTATCAAAGGTAACAGGAGGCAGGGGACACGATGTTTACCCAGGTTTGGGCCCTCTTGATGGAGGTAAAACCCTACATCCTACTTGATTGACTTTGCTGAGTATATGGGTTACAAGAGTTAATCTACCTCGAGATCGTAATGACTAAACCCTAGATGTCTAGTCTGTATGATTGTGACTGCCTCTACCGGAGGGGGCTAGGATTTGTACAGAGTCGGTTTACAGAGAAAGGAATCTTCATATCCGAATGCCAAGCTTGCATTCCACGCCAAGGTGAGTCTCATCCGGACATGGAGGAAGCCTTCTATCTTGTATCTTCAAGGCCCACGTCACATAGCCCGGACGCCCGGGGACCCCCTAATCCAGGACTCCCTCAGTAGCCCCTGAACCAGGCTTCAATGATGATGTGTCCGGCGCGTAGATTGTCTTCAGCATTGCAAGGCGGGTTCCTCCTCCGAATACTCCAAAGTAGCTTGGCCAAGATAACTATATCCGGCTCTATACAATAGTCACAACCGTGAACCACAAAGGCAAAATACTTAAGCAAAAAATAGGTCATGTCTTCTGACAACTTTTTTGGCTAGGCATTGAATCCCGGCCTTATTATTATTTTGAACCGTTTTTTCAGCCTCCCGTTTCGCGTTTGGAGACACAACTCCCAGCGACACGTCTTGTCAAAGCAAAGATCGTGTCCCCTTATTGCGGGATTTTCATCAATGAGGGCTTGGGTAATCCAACCATGCCATCCGCTCAACCCCTTGGGAATTGGCAAATTTTAAGGCTTGCGCGAGGTCGTTTGATATTCGTTGCCTTTATAAAAGGATAAGGACCCCTCTTTTACCCCACGCCTTCTCCTTCCTCAGCCTTCCCATCTTTGAGCTCCAGCGCCCAAGTCCCAATCCTTCTCCCTTGCCACCACGCGCTCTGACCATGTCCGGATCCGGTTCTCAAGGCAAGTAGGTGGCCTCTTTCGTGACGAAGAAGGATATCCAGGGACTCGAGGAGGCGAGGTACTTAACCACGGAAATCGCACACAGGCTTCTGACAAAGGGACAAGTCCTCCCTACTCCAGAGCTTGGCGAAAGGTTCATGTTCATCCCCCACTTCCTCCGCGGGTTAGGTTTCCCCTTCACCCCTTTGTTCATGGCCTCATGTTCTACTACGGGCTAGATTTTCACGATCTAGCCCCGACCTCCTTCCTCCATATCTCGGTGTTCATCGTCATGTGCGAGGCATTTCTCCGCATCCCCGCACACTTCGGCATGTGGATCAAGACCTTCAACGTGAAGCTGAAGGTGGTCGACGGGGAGCACGTGGATTGCGGCGGAGCCATGGTGAGCAAGCTTCCTCACCCTATCTGGCCTAAAGGGGCCTTTGTGGATACCATCAAGACATGGCAGCAGGAGTGGTTCTATATTATCGAACCCCGTGGCACCAAGTGGGTGGCCACTCCTGCGTTTTGATCTAGACCCCCTCTGCGACTCGCTTCATGGACCAACAAGGGTCTAGACTGGGGATTGACCGATGAGGTGTTGATGTTGCAAAAGCGCATCAAAAGTATCATAGAGAAGAACACCTGCCTCACTGACGTGATTCAGGTGATGCTCATCCGCCGAACCCTTCCCTGCCAGCGACGTCCTATCCGTTTATGGGAGTTTAATCCGGAAGGGACGCGAACTCTCCAACAATTTTTCGGCACGACGCATAAAGAGATCTGGAAATTGCTCTTTAAATCTCAAAAGTCATGGCCGAAGACGTCCGAAGACGTTTCTCTTGACTGCAACCATCCCCCCCCCCCCGGTAAGGGCTAAGCTTCCGCCTATAGCTTGGTTTGTTAATCCAGGGGATACATTAACCATTCCATCCTTTAAACAGGTATGGACAAAGAAGGCGGAGCGGATCAGGTGTCCTGCCCCCCTTCCCAAAGGCTCAGCCGACTCCCTCCTAATGAGGATGCTCGTCCCAGCGCCATACCAGGTGCCGGTAAAAAGGGACAAGAAGAAAAACAAGGAGGCCGAAAGTGGCCTCCACCACGAAGGTACCTCGGAAGCTATGTCCGGAGGGACTGAGGCTCCCTCCTCTCACGAGGGAGACGAAAACAAGGATGAGGAGGAGGAAGAATAAGATAACCCTCCTACCGAAGGGAAAAAGAGGGCGGCCTCCGTAGACCTGGAGGCGAGGGCGTCCAAAAGGGGAAAGTTATCCCTCTCGAATGACTCGGATTCGGGCATCGAGGATATCCCCCAGCCCCGCCCCCGGACCAAGCCCCTTGCCGAATCATAAGTACCTGAGGACGCTTTACATGCATCCGCTCCTTTATGAATTGTGAGAATAATCATTAAATCATGTGTTTCAGTCCAGCCCGCGATCTCCGTGAACAATCCTCCTCGTCAGGGGATTTACCGTCGGAGATGATGGAGAGTGATACGCCTCCGCAAGTTTCCTCGCCCCCTAGGGCCGATGACATCGAGGTCTCATCGCAGAGGATTTCTCCAGATCACTGAGAGGTGCAGGGGACCATCAATACGGCACCGAAGGGTAATACCTCGGCCGTTGAGGACACGGGGGACGCGACCCCCATGAAGTCCGGGGATGGGGGCCCTGGATTGTTTGGGCCCCAGCCGAATACTGCTTCAGAGAAGGATCCGGAGTCGAGTGAGCGTCCCCCTTCAAGGAAGGGGGCGCCTATTCTTGCGGCGACCTCCATGAATCCGGAGGCGCCGAACATGCTGAGGGACGGACTGCAGAGTGCGTCCATCTTGGAGGAGCACCGTACCTTGACGGGTACAGTGGCTGAGAAGATTCAGTCCGCTAAAAGCGGGCTGCATGAAGCCTTTACGAGCCTAATAACAGGCATCGAGGTATGCGATGTAATGTATTTAGCCACTTTCCATATGGAAAATATGCCTGTATATGGATAGTAGCCCATGAGACTCTGGTCGGCCCAGGAAGAAGGGAGAACAGAGGATCTACATATATCTACAGGAAGTAACATATTTATTTGGCTGGAAAAACAGGATTCACTGTTAGCGGCAACCGCCCAGGCCGCAGAAGTTTTCGAACTGAAACGGCAACTGAAGCAGGTCGATGAGGACATCGTCCTTATTAAGAAGCTGCTCGACGAGGCACAAGGTATGTTGCGAACATCCCATTTGTGCCTATATGAATGTGTGAATGCCAAGTTGAAACTTGGACTTTGTCATGTGTGAAATTGCCGATGGCGCTGCTGAGGCTGAGACCCTCAGGGGTGAACTTGCCCGGGCCAAGGAGCAGGCGAGAGTGAGCAATGTGGCCACTGATAAAGCGGCTGCGGATTTGGAGGTCGAACATGCCACCCGGTGCCAGGTCGAGGAGCGGGTATCTGTAGTAGAGCAAGAGCTCAAGGACACCGCCCGCAAGTGCAAGTCCCACGAGGAGGAGAATAAAGCCAAGGAAACCGAGCTTGCCAAGGCCCTTGAGGAGGCCAAAAAGCCGCTATCCGAATCTAGGGCGGCTCACGAGGAGGTCCGGTAGGCCGAACAGGTAGCGGCTGGTAAGCCCTTCTTTTACAGAATAAGTTTGGCGATCAGAGATATGCCTTGCTTAATCGTCTGTGGAGTTCTCCAGACGTTTTTGCGGATCTTTCGAAGAGTCCCTCTAGCGCTGCGTAATTCTTCCAGACTCAGGAGGGACATGCGACGGAGAAGTTGTTCTGGTCACAGTTCATGGCGTGGGAGCGCCCGGCACTGTTGAACAACCAAATGGCACAGTGGGCCGAGCTGCATAAGATGTCCGGAGCGGCCATGAAGGACGTCATAGTTCTGTTATGGCCAGCCGAACCATTCTGAACAGTTATTTTGGCCTGGCGCGATGACTTGTCGATGCAGTGCCCCGAATCGACGCAATCGAGCAGTCGGTGTGCATAGAAGGTGCAGGGATGGCCTTCGCCCGCGTCAAGATGCACTGGGCGAAGATGAAGGATGCCAAAGTGGCTGTCGAGGGCCCTCCCGGAGGCAAGAACCACCGCATGCCGGAGTGCTATTTAGAGGACGTCCTACATGGTGCCCGCTTGATAGAGGGTCAATACTCAAAGGACATTATGTTCGAGTAAATGTACCTGAATTGTCCGGACTTTTTATTATATATGAAGGCTTTATAATATATTTGTGCCTTTGTCTGAAAGTTCTTCCCTCCTGTGCGGCCGTTTTTGTATTCCTAAGATTTTTCCAGTCGTCAGCTTCAGCCCCCATGTAGATACTACGTGGGTGTTCAGAATATCACATGATCACACTTGACCCAACATCTTGGTCCATGAAGGAGGTGTTAGTGCGGCGAACCAGGGAATCGGACTATGTGGCTTTACCACTCTCACTTAGCCATAGGAGTTTGACGATGGGGCTAGAAGATAGCCCCTGGTATGTACGCGGCTATCCGGATGTGGATGCGTTATGTATGTGACCGGAAAAGCGGTCCTTCGTGTGATACGGAAACAATCGCTAAAGATTTTAATAAGTCGCCGAGTGGCTGGCCAGCTCTCGCCGTATCATGACTGTCAGTTTTTGGCTTTCTCTACTGAGGTGCTTGACTGGACAAACCAGAAACACAATCGCAGTGGTTCTCCCTTTACTACCCTAGCCAAACAAACGGAACGTAAGGTAGAAAACACAGGAGCCGGGCAACCCAACTATTGACCAAAGACATGATTCGGAGCCGATGCATATAAAGCCAAGCTTGGGATGCCGAATTGTGCAATAAAGATATTCGGGCTTTTGTTTGGCGACACATGTGTCTCCATATAGAGCCCCTGGCAATTTGTACCGAGGTGAGTGAGACAACTGAGGAGATGGTATACAATCTATGAATAAAGGCGATACCGGATAAAAATTGTTTTCACTGAAATCTGATCGATACGTCAAAACGTGATCTTATAGAGGGCACATCACGAAGGTCATTTTACATGCCAGGGGTCTAAGAAGAAGGGGGTAAGCTCTATACAGGTTCTTGAATAAAGTTTTGGTCTACAAAATCCTTTGGACCTCCTGCCGCACGTCTGCGCCGCTTTCGCCTTGCAGAGAGAGATTCCTTGAGAGGAATGGTCTTCGGCTATTTGAAACCGGGCTCGAAAAGAGTCCTTGTAAGTTGGTGGGATGAATAGGTTTTAATTCACCTGTGGTAAAAGATAAAAAACAATTAAGGAAAAGGGGAAGGCCATATAGGGTCGAACTGTACTATGGGTCTGTCCGTATTGTGCCTCCGCTGATGCCCAAGGTATTTTGAGTGCATAATTATGCACGCGTAGTACGAATTTCACGGATGTGTGTGGCGACCGACGGAGGCGAAACTGTTAGTCCAGCTCTGGAATTACCGAGATGTCATCATGCGGGACTAACCTGTCTTGTTTAACAAAGTCCGGCGGCTTGATGTCTGATGAGGTGTGCAGCTCGACAGGGCCGCCCTGTAATTCGGCTGTGATGGTCGCGGTATGCTCCTCAGTACGGAGGGAGCATTCTGTGTTTCCATTGATTGTAATGACGCCATGTGGGCCGGGCATCTTGAGCTTTAGATAAGCGTAGTGTGGGACTGCATTAAAATGGGCGAAAGCGGTTCGTCCGAGCAGTGTGTGATATCCACTGCGGAAGGGGACAATATCAAAGATCTAGTCTTCGCTTCGGAAGTTGTCTAGCGAAACAAAGATGACTTCCAGTGTTATTAAGCCCGTGCAGCGGGCCTCTACACCAGGTATTACTCCTTCAAAGGTAGTTTTAGTGGGCTTGATTCTTGACGGGTCAATGCCCACTTTGTGGACAGCATCCTGATATAGCAGGTTGAGACTGTTGCCACCGTCCATTAGGACTCACATAAGGTCGAATCCATTGATGATTGGATCAAGGACCAGAGCTGCCGAACCTCCATGACGGATACTGGCTGGGTGGTCCTTTCGATCAAAGTTGATCGGACAAGCCGACCATGGGTTGAATTTTGGGGCGACCGGCTCACCGGCGTAGACATTCCTTAACGTGCGCTTGCGCTCCCGCTTGGGGATATGTGTGGCATATATCATATTCACCATTTTTACCTTGGGGGGAAATTTCTTCTGACCCCTCGTGTTCTGTGGGCGAGGCTCTTCGTCGTCGTCCTCGCTGGGCAGCCCTTTCCCTTTATGTTCGGCGTTAAGCTTGCCGGCCTGTTTAAAGACCCAACAGTTTCTGTTGGTATGATTGGCAGACTTATCGGGGGTGCCGTGAATCTGGCAAGGCCGATCGAGTATCTGTCCAAACTAGATGGACCATCTTTGTTTCCTTTGAATGGCTTCTTCCATTGACCGGATTTAGAGCCGCCGAATCCAGTGTTGATCGCTGTGTGTTCGGTACTTACGTTGTTGATTCGACGCTTGTGCTTGTTGCGTTGTGGTTTTCCATTGCCATCCCGGGCTTCAGAGGTGCCAGGGTCGCTGGTGCTATTTCTAGTTTCAGAAGTACCAGGGTCGCTGGTATTGTTGTTGCTATGGGCTAACCAGCTATCCTCTCCCGGCAAAAGTGGATCATGAGCATTGTAAGGGTTGCCATGGACTTTGGCTTCTCTTGGCCGGGGTTTCGGGCGAGCCATTCATCACGGATGTTGTGTTTAAAGGCCACTAGGGCTTCAGCGTCCGGACAGTCGACGATTTGGTTCTTTTTAATTAATAACCTTGTCAAGAGTTTTCGGGCTGACTCTCTGGGTTGTTGGACTATGTGACTAGTTCATCGGCGTCTGGGGGCTGTACGTAGGTACCTTGGAAGTTGTCTCTAAAGGCATCTTCCAAATCCTCCCATCTGCCAATAGAATTCTCTGGGAGGCTATTTAGCCAGTGCTGAGCTGGTCCCTTAAGCTTTAGGGGGAGGTATTTGATGGCATGTAGATCGTCACCGCGAGCCATGTGAATGTAGAGAAGAAAATGTTCAATCCATACTACGGGATCTGTTGTACCATCATATGATTCGATGTTCATGGGTTTAAACCCTTATGGGAACTGGTGCTCCATTACCTCATCGTTGAAGCATAGGGGGTGTGCGGTGCCTCTGTATCAGGCCGCGTCATGACATAGTTCGGATGAAGTCTGAATGCGGTTTTTGGACCGGGTGAGGTTGTGCTTGTCGCGCCAGGCCTGATGGTCGTTTTCCCGTGCTGGAGCACGGCCTCGTGATTCGTAGATTGATCTGGTCTGACCGGCTCTATTGTCCAGGTCATGTTGTTGGTCATAGGTGTATCCTGGAGCCGATGTTCCCCTGCCTTTACGGCGAGGTGGTACGGGCTGGTGTTCGTCTTGCGTTGCCGCTCTGTCCCAGCCACGTGGTGGTCGGTCAGGTCTGTCAGTAGCGCCACGCATTGGCGGTATGGGCTCCAGGGCCTCATCGTCGAATATGGGTAGCAGCTTACATTTCAGGTAGCTCTTTGTTGGGCATACAAGGCCGTATTCCTCGGCTGCCAGGACGTTAGTCCATGTGTCATTGAGCAAATCATGATCAGCCTGAAGTTGTTGCTGCTTCTTTTTCAGGCTTCTTGCAGTGGAGATTAGCTGGCGCTTAAAATCTTCGTGGGGTTCCTCCGGCATGATAAAATCTTCGTTGCCGAGGCTCGTATCCTCTTATGGAGTTCGATAGGTAGTTACTGTCCTCCAAGTCCTCGTTCCCGATAGGATCGTCGGGGTTTACTTGCCCATCCTCCCAATCATCCTGTTCGGATGTTGGCTCTATAGGGGCTTTAGGGTCTTCGGCGTTCTCCGATGTGTTATTCTCTTCGGTGCCGGTATTGCTGTCTTTTTGGTGATGTGATTTTGAGTGGTGCCGCTGACATCGATGTTTTGGAGGTGCTTCGGCAGGCTTGTCCTCAACCAGATTCTCCTTGCCGTCGTCGCCATCCTCTTTGGGTGTGTCCACCATGTACACGTCGTATCTGGAGGTGGTCGTCCATCATCCGGTAAACGGAGGGTTTTGGCCTTGTTCGTCTCTAGCATCGTCGTCCATACCGTCGATGTCCTCGGAGGTGTAGTCCAGCATGTCAGTTAGATCTTCGACAGTGGCTATGAAGTGGGTGGTCGGTGGGACGTAAAATTCCCCGCTCTAAGCCCCTAGTCTGGGTTGGGCATAATTCGGAAGCGATCCTTCCGTAATGGTGGGCCTTGTTTAAAGGAGAGGGTCAGACGAAGAAACGAGAGTCCATGGGGCTGTCCGGAGTTGGAGCCTCCAGGCGGCGTCCGCTTGACACGGACCTTGAGAGTTCGGATCTAGAGTCCGGCGAGTGTCCGGCGCTTCTCCGGCAGCAAGTTCCATAAGCGCAGAGAGTCTGGCGGGCTCTACACTCCCGTCTTCGGACCTGATGGCCTGCTCTGGATCTAAGGCCAGAGCGGTAATCGGGGTCCCGAACCCTTCGAAGATCAAATCTCCTCGGATATCAGTGACATAGTTTAGGTTCCCGAAACTGATCCGATGACCAGGGGCACAGCTGTCGATCTGCTCAAGGTGGCCAATCAAATTGGCATGCAGCGCGAAGCCGCCGAATACAAAAATTTGGCCAGGGGGAAATCTCCCCCGAAACAGCATCATTGTGGATAATTGAACAAGCCATCGAATCCTTTGTCGACCGCATAGAGGAACTCTCAATCAAAGCACCAATGTCGGTGTCAAAACCGGCAGATCTCGGGTAGGGGGTCCCGAACTGTGCGTCTAAGGATCGAAGGTAACATGAGGAGGGGACATGATGCTTACCCAGGTTCAGGCCCTCTTGATGGAGGTAAAACCCTACGTCCTACTTGATTGACTTTGATGAGTATAGGGGTTACAAGAGTTGATCTACCTCGAGATCGTAATGACTAAACCCTAGATGTCTAGCATGTATGATTGCGACTGCCTCTACATACTAAACCCTCCAGTTTATATAGATACCAGAGGGGGGTAGTATTTGTACAGAGTCGATTTACAGAGAAAGGAATCTGCATATCTGAACGCCAAGCTTGCCTTCCATTCCAAGGAGAGTCTCATCTGGACATGGCAGAAGCCTTCTATCTTGTATCTTCACGACCCACTAGTCCGGCCCACGTCACATAGCTCGGACGCCCGGGGACCCCTAATCCAGGAATCCCTCAAACACCTCCAAAGTTTGAACAATGGACAAACTCATAATGCCACAACATTGTGAAAAGGATTGATAAAGTTGCTATCTACTGATGTATAGTAATATAGTATAAAATAAAATGGGCGTGACTAGGAGTCAGTTGACTGAATTTACAATTTTGGTTAGTCACTTTTTTCCATCCACATCAGGAGCAAAGGCATTTGGCTCGACCAGGTACTGGGCTTTTGTTACGTTGCTTCGTCCCACTGAGCGCGTGCGTGCGTGTTGCGTGTTGTGTGCAGGGAGCCAGGGAATGCATGCTAGCTAGCTAACTTGGTTGGAGTAGATTAAAGCACAGCCACACGACGTTCCAGTAGATTTAGATAATAAAACTAGTTTACGTTAGTGAATATACCCTCTATACTGAATAATGTCAGCATGGCACTATGAGAGTGTCTTTTTTTTATTTCAAAGAAATGAACTTATACAGCTCAAAATATCACACATACAATGTAGTATATCATATGAATTTGCATAACAAATCATGTTTGTACGCGAGAAATACAAATGAAAAAAATAAAGAATGACAAAATTTTCACACATTTTACACAAGATTTGCACATGTTCATAATATGCAAAATAAGCAATGCGACATAAAACACAAGCAAAATATTCTTAGAATATCATGATTTTTTATTACCATCATTTTAATTATCGTGGGTTGTTAACCTGATAACCAAAAGGAGAAAAAGACCTAGTCGCCTATGAAGGAAATATGCCCTAGAGGCAATAATAAAGTTGTTATTTATATTTCCGTATATCATGATAAATGTTTATTATTCATGCTAGAATTGTATTAATCGGAAACTTAGTACATGTGTGAATACATAGACAAACAGAGTGTCCCTAGTATGCATCTACTTGACTAGCTCGTTAATCAAAGATGGTTAAGTTTCCTAGGCATAGACATGTGTTGTCATTTGATGAACGGGATCACATCATTAGAGAATGATGTGATGGACAAGACCCATCAGTTAGGTTAGCATAATGATCATTTAGTTTTTTCTGCTATTGCTTTCTTCATGACGTATACATGTTCCTCAGACTATGATATTATGCAACTCCCGAATACCGGAGGAACACCTTGTGTGCTATCAAACGTCACAATGTAACTGGGTGATTATAAAGATGCTAAGGTCCAGTCTCCGGTGGTGTTTGTTGAGTTGGCATAGATCGAGATTAGGATTTGTCACTCCGTGTATCGAAGAGGTATCTCTGGGCCCTCTCGGTAAAGCACATCACTATGAGCCTTGCAAGCGATGTGTCTAATGAGTTAGCCACGGTATGATGCATTACAGAACGATTAAAGAGACTTGCCGATAACGAGATTGAACTAGGTATGATGATACCAACGACGGAAACTTGGGCAAGTAACATACCGATGACAAAGGGAACAACGTATGTTGTTATGCGGTTTGACCGACAAAGATCTTCGTAGAATATGTAGGAGCCAATATGAACATCCAGGTTCCGCTATTGGTTATTGATCATAGATATATCTCGGTGATGTCTCCATTAGCTTAACTCGTAGGGTCAGCACGCTTAACGTTCGATGACGATTTGTATTATGAGTTTCGTGTTTTGATGAACCGAAGTTTGTTCAGAGTCCCGGATGAGATCACGGACATGACGAGGAGTCTCAAAATGGTCGAGACATAAATATTGATATATTGGAAGGGTATGTTTGGACACCGGAATGATTTCGGATAGGTTCGGGCATTTTCCGGAGTACCGGGGGGTTACCGGAAGCCCCCGGGGGGTTAATGTGTCTTCATGGGCCCTAGTGGAAGAGAGGAGGCGGCGGCCAGGTGGAGGCACGCGCCCCCCAAGCCCAATCCGAATTGGGTTAGGGTTGGGGGGGCTTTCCTTCTCTCCTTCTCCTCTTTCCCCCCTTCTCCTTGTAGGAATAGGATAGGGGAGGCCGAATCCTACTTGTACTGGGAGTCCAAGTACGACTCCCCCCCCCCCTTGGAGCGCCACACCTTGGCTGGCCTCCTCCTCCTCCTCCCCCCCCCCCCCTATATACGTGGGGAGGGGGCACCCCAAAGACACACAAATTGATCTTTTAGCCGTGTGCGGTGCCCCCCTCCACAGTTACACACCTCGTTCATATCATTGTAGTGCTTAGTCGAAGCCCTGCATCGGTAACTTCATCATCACCGCCACCACACCGTCGTGCTGACGAAACTCTCCCTCGGCCTCAACTGGATCAAGAGTTCGAGGGACGTCATTGAGCTGAACGGGTGCTGATCGCAGACGTGCCATGTGTTTGGTACTTGGATCGATTGGATCGCGAAGACGTTCGACTACATCAACCGCGTTACTAAACGCTTCCATTTTCGGTCTACGAGGGTATGTACACACACTCTCCCCTCTCGTTGCTATGCATCTCCTAGATAGATCTTGCGTGATCGTAGGTAAATTTTTTGAAATATTGTGTTCCCCAACTGTGGCATCCGAGCTAGGTCTATGAGTAGATGTTATATGCACGAGTAGAACACAAAGAGTTGTGGGCGATAAAAGTCATACTGCTTACCAGCAATGTCTTACTTTGATTCGGCGGTATTGTTGGATGAAGCGGCCCAGACCGACATTACATGACCGCGTTCATGAGACTGGTTCTACCGATGTACTTCGCACCCAGGTGGCTAGTGGGTGTCTGCTTCTCCAGCTTTAGTTGAATCGAGTTTGACTATGCCCGGTCCTTATTGAAGGTTAAAACATCACACTTGACAAAAATCGTTGTGGTTTTGATGCTAGGTAAGAACGGTTCTTACTAGAAGCCTGTAGCAGCCACGTAAAACTTGCAATAACAAAGTGGAGGATGATGCGTCCATTTTGCATCATGCTTTTATATCGATATTTATTGCAATATGGGCTGTTATTACACATTATATCACAATACGTATGCCTATTCTCTCTTATTTTACAAGGTTTACATGAAGAGGGGGAATGCCGACGGCTGAAATTCTGGGCTGGAAAAGGAGCAAATATTAGAGACCTATTCTGCACAGCTCCAAAAGTCATGAAACTTCACGGAAGTCATTTTTGGAATTAATAAAAAATACTGAGCGGAGAAAGCACCAGAGGGGAACCACACCCTGGCCACGAGGGTGGGGAGTGCGCCCTACCACCCTGGGCGCGCTCCCCTGCCTCGTGGGCCCTCTGGTGGCCCTCTGGTGCCCATCTTCTACTATATGAGGTCTTTCGTACGAGAAAAAAATCATAAGGAAGCTTTCGGGAAGAAACTCCGCCGCCACGAGGCGGAACCAATCTAGGGCTCCGGTAGAGCTGTTCTGCCGGGGAAACTTCCCTCCGGGAGGGGGAAATCATCACCGTCTTCATCACCAACGATCCTCTCATCGGGAGGGGGTCAATCTTCATCAACATCTTCACCAGCACCATCTCATCTCAAACCCTAGTTCATCTTTTGTATCCAATCTTTGTATCCAAACCTCAGATTGGTACGTGTGGGTTGCTACTAGTGTTGATTACTCCTTGTAATTGATGCTAGTTGGTTTACTTGGTGGAAGATCATATGTTCAGATCCATTATGTGTATTAATACCCCTCTAATTATGAACATGAATATGCTTTGTGAGTAGTTACGTTTGTTCCTGAGGACATGGGAGAAGTCTTGCTATAAGTAGTCATGTGAATTTGGTATTCATTCGATATTTTGATGAGATGTATGTTGTCATCCCTCTATTGGTGTCATGTTAACGTCGACTACATGACACTTCACCATTGTTTGGGCCTAGAGGGAGGCATTGGGAAGTAATAAGTAGATGATGGGTTGCTAGAGTGACAGAAGCTTAAACCCTAGTTTATGTGTTGCTTCGTAAGGGGCTGATTTGGATCCATATGTTTCATGCTATGGTTAGGTTTACCTTAATACTTCTATTGTAGTTGCGGATACTTGCAATAGGGGTTAATCATAAGTGGGATGCTTGTCCAAGTAAGGACAGTACCCAAGCACCGGTACACCCACATATCAAATTATCAAAGTACCGAACGCGAATCATATGAACGTGATGAAAACTATCTTGATGATAATTCCCATGTGTCCTTAGGAGCGCTTTCCTTCATATAAGAGTTTGTCCAGGCCTGTCCTTTGCAAAAAAAAGGATTGGGCCATCTTGCTGCACCTTATTTACTTTTATTACTTGCTACTCATTACAAATTACCTTATCACAAAACTATTTGTTACCGATAATTTCAGTGCTTGCAGAGAATACCTTACTGAAAACTGCTTATCATTTCCTTCTGCTCCTCTTTGGGTTCGACACTCTTACTTATCGAAAAGGCTACGATAGATCCCCTACACTTGCGGGTCATCAGAGGACATCTAACTTGTTTTTGCAGGGCATGTTGTGATGTGATATGGCCAAGACGTGATGATATAAATTGTTGTATGAGATGATCATGTTTTTTAACAGTTATCGACAACTGCCAGGAGCCATATGGTTGTCGCTTTATTGTATGAAATGCAATCGCCATGTAATTGCTTTACTTTATCACTAAGCGGTAGCGATAGCCGTAGAAGCAATAGTTGGCGAGACGACAACGATGCTACGATAGAGATCAAGGTGTCAAGCCTGTGACAATGGTGATCATGACGTTGCTTTGGAGATGGAGATCAAAGGTACAAGATGATGATGGCCATATCATATCACTTATTTTGATTGCATGTGATGTTTATCCTTTATGCATCTTATTTTGCTTAGTACGGCGGTAGCATTATAAGATGATCTCTCACTAAATTTCAAGGTATAAGTGTTCTCCCTGAGTATGCATCGTTGCTACAGTTCGTCGTGCCGAGACACCACATGATGATCGGGTGTGATAAGCTCTATGTTCACATACAATGGGTGCAAGCCAGTTTTCCACACGCAGAATACTCGGGTTAAACTTGACGAGCCTAGCATATGCAGATATGGCCTCGAAACACTGAGACCGAAAGGTTGAGCGTGAATCATATAGTAGATATGATCAACATAGTGATGTTCACCATTGAAAACTTCTCCATCTCACGTGATGATCGGACATGGTTTAGTTGATATGGATCACGTGATTATTTAGATGACTAGAGAGATGTCTATCTAAGTGGGAGTTCTTATGTAATATGATTAATTGAACTTTAATTTATCATGAACTTAGTACATGATAGTATTTTGCATGTCTATGTTGTTGTAGATAAATGGCCCGTACTACCGTTCCTTTGAATTTTAATGCGTTCCTAGAGAAAGCTAAGTTGAAAGATGATGGTAGCAACTACATGGACTGGGTCCGTAACTTGAGGAGTATCCTCATTGCTGCATAGAATAATTGCGTCCTGGAAGCACCGCTAGGTGCAAAGCCCGCTGCAGGAGCAACACCAGATGTTATGAACGTCTGGCAGAGCAAAGTTGATGACTACTCGATAGTTCAGTATGCCATGCTTTACACCTTAGAATCGGGACTTCAATGATGTTTTGAACGTCATGGAGCATATGAGATGTTCCAGGAGTTGAAGTTAATATTTCAAGCAAATGCCCAAATTGAGAGATATGAAGTCTCCAATAAGTTCTATAGCTACAAGATGGAGGAGAATAGTTTTGTCAGTGAACATATACTCAGAATGTCTGGGTACCACAACCACTTGACTCAACTGGGAGTTAATATTCCTGATGATAGTGTCATTGACAGAGTTCTTCAATCACTGCCACCAAGCTACAAAAGCTTCATGAATAACTTTAATATGCAAGGGATGGATAAGACAATTCCCGGTCTCTTCACAATGCTAAAGGCTGCGGAGGTAGAAATCAAGAAGGAGCATCAAGTGTTGATGGTCAACAAGACCTCTAGTTTCAAGAAGAAGGGCAAAGGAAAGAAGGGAAACTTCAAGAAGAATGGCAAACAAGTTTCTGCTCAAGTGAAGAAGCCCAAGTCTGGACCTAAGCCTGAGATTGAGTGCTTCTACTGCAAAGGGACTGGTCACTGGAAGCAGAACTGTCCCAAGTATTTGGCAGATAAGAAGGATGGCAAAGTGAAATGTATATTTGATATACATGTTATTGATGTGTACATTACTAATGCTCGTAGTAGCGCCTGGGTATTTGATACTGGTTCTGTTGGTCATATTTGCAACTCAAAACAGGGGCTACAGATTAAGCGAAGATTGGCTAAGGACGAGGTGATGATGCACGTGGGAAATGGTTCCAAAGTCGATGTGATCGCAGTCGGCACGCTACCTCTACATCTACCTTCGCGATTAGTTTTAGACATGAATAATTGTTATTTGGTGCCAGCGTTAAGCATGAACATTATATCTGGATCTTGTTTGATGCGAGACGGTTATTCATTTAAATCAAAGTATAATGGTTGTTCTATTTATATGAGTAATATCTTTTATGGTCATGCACCCTTAATGAGTGGTCTATTTTTATTGAATCTCGATAGTAGTGATACACATATTCATAGTATTGAAGCCAAAAGATATAAGTTTAATAATGATGGTGCAACTTATTTTTGGCACTGCCGTTTAGGTCATATCGGTGTAAAGCGCATGAAGAAACTCCATGCTGATGGGCTTTTGGAATCACTTGATTATGAATCACTTGATGCTTCCGAACCATGCCTCTTGGGCAAGATAACTAAGACTCCGTTCTTTAGAACAATGGAGCGAGCAACAGACTTATTGGAAATAATACATACTGATTGACGCGGTCCGGTGAGTATTGATGCTCGCGGCGGGTATCGTTATTTTCTGACCTTCACAGATGATTTGAGCATATATGGGTATATCTACTTGATGAAACATCAGTCTGAAACATTTGAAAAGTTCAAAGAATTTCAGAGTGAAGTGGAAAATCATTGTAACAAGAAAATTAAGTTTCTACGATCTGATCGTGGAGGTGAATATTTGAGTTATGAGTTTGGTCTTCATTTGAAACAATGCGGAATAGTTTCGCAACTCATGCCACCTGGAACACCACAGCGTAATGGTGTGTCCGAACGTCGTAACCGCACTTTATTAGATATGGTGTGATCTATGATGTCTCTTACTGATTTACCGCTACCATTTTGGGGTTATGCTTTAAAGACGGCTGCATTCATGTTAAATAGGGCACCATCGAAATCCATTGAGACGACACCATATGAACTGCGGCTTGGCAAGAAACCCAAGTTGTTGTTTCTTAAAGTTTGGGGCTGTGATGCATATGTGAAAAAGCTTCAACCTGATAAGCTCAAACCCAAATCGGAGAAATGTGCCTTCATAGGATACCAAAAGGAGACTATTGTGTACACCTTATATCATAGATCCAAAGGCAATATATTTGTTGCTAAGAATGGATCCTTTCTAGAGAAGGAGTTTCTCTCGAAAGAAGTGAGTGGGAGGAAAGTAGAACTTGATGAGGTAACTGTACCTTCTCCCTTATTGGAAAGTAGTTCATCACAGAAATCAGTTCCAGTGATTCCTACACCAATTAGTGAGGAAGCTAATCATCATGATCATGAAACTTATGATCAAGTTACTACCGAACCTCGTAGGTCAACTAGAGTAAGATCCGCACCAGAGTGGTACGGTGATCCTGTTCTGGAGGTCATGTTACTTGACCATGACGAACCTATGAACTATGAGGAAGCGATGATGAGCCCCGATTTCGTGCTTGAGGCCATGAAATCTGAGATGGGATCCATGCATGAGAACAAAGTGTGGACTTTGGTTGACTTGCCCGATGATCGACAAGCAATAGAAAATAAATGGATCTTCAAGAAGAAGACTAGCACTGACGGTAATGTTACTGTCTACAAAGCTCGACTTGTTGCGGAAGGTTTTCGACAAGTTCAAGGAGTTGACTACGATGAGACCTTCTCACCCATAGCGATGCTTAAGTCTGTCTGAATCATGTTAGCAATTGCCGCATTTTATGATTATGAAATTTGGCAAATGGATGTCAAAACTGCATTCCTTAATGGATATCTTAAAGAAGACTTGTATATGATGCAACCAGAAGGTTTTGTCGATCCCAAAGGTGCTAACAAAATGTGCAAGCTCCGGTGATCCATTTATGGACTGGTGCAAGCTTCTTAGAGTTGGAATATACGCTTTGATAGTGTGATCAAAGCATATGGTTTTATACAGACTTTTGGAGAAGCCTGTATTTACAAGAAAGTGAGTGGGAGCTCTGTAGCATTTCTGATATTATGTGTGGATGACATATAGTTCATCGGAAATGATACTGAATTTCTGAATAGCATAAAATGATACTTGAATAAGAAATTTTCAATGAAAGACCTCGGTGAAGCTGCTTATATATTCGGCATCAAAATCAATAGAGATAGATCAAGACGCTTAATTGGACTTTCACAAAGCACATACCTTGATAAAGTTTTGAAGAAGTTCAAAATGGAGCAGTCAAAGAAAGGGTTCTTGCCTGTGTTACAAGGTGTGAAGTTGAGTCACACTCAATGCCCGACCACTGCAGAAGATAGAGAGAAAATGAAAGTCATTCCCTATGCCTCAGCCATAGGTTCTATCATGTATGCAATGATGTGTACCAGACCTGATGTGTGCCTTGCTATTAGTTTAGTAGGGAGGTACGAAAGTAATCCAGGAGTGGATCACTGGATAGCGGTCAAGAACATCCTGAAATACCTAAAATGGACTAAGGATATGTTTCTCGTTTATGGAGGTGAGAAAGAGCTCATCGTAAACGATGACGTCGATGCAAGCTTTGACACTGATCCAGATGACTTTAAGTCACAAACCGAATACGTATTTTTATTGAATGGTGGAGCTTTCAGTTGGTGCAGTTCTAAGCAGGGCGTCGTGGCGGGATCTACGTGTGAAGCGGAATACATAGCTGCTTCGGAAGCAGCAAATGAAGGAGTCTGGATGAAGGAGTTCATATCCGATCTAGGTGTAATACCTAGTGCATCAGGTCCAATGAAAATATTTTGTGACAATACTTGTGCAATTGCCTTGGCAAAGGAATCCAGGTTTCACAAGAGAACCAAGCACATCAAGAGACGCTTCAATTCCATCTGCGATCAAGTCAAGGAGGGAGACATAGAGATTTGCAAGATACATACGGATCTGAATGTTGCATACCCGTTGACTAAGCCTCTCTCACGAGCAAAACATGATCAGCACCAAGACTCCATAGGTGTTAGAATCATTACTATGTAATCTAGATTATTGACTCTAGTGCAAGTGGGAGACTGGAGGAAATATGCCTTGGAGGCAATAATAAAGATGTTATTTATATTTCCTTATATCATGATAAATGTTTATTATTCATGCTAGAATTGTATTAACCGGAAACATAGTACATGTGTGAATACATAGACAAACAGAGTGTCCCTAGTATGCCTCTACTTGACTAGCTCGTTAATCAAAGATGGTTAAGTTTCCTAGCCATAGACAAATGTTGTCATTTGATGAACGAGATCACATCATTAGAGAATGATGTGATGGACAAGACCCATCAGTTAGCTTAGCATAATGATCGTTTAGGTTTTCCTGCTATTTCTTTCCTCATGACTTATACATGTTCCTCAGACTATGAGATTATGCAACTCCCGAATACTGGAGGAACACCGTGTGTGCTATCAAACATCACAACATAACTGGGCGATTATAAAGATGCTCTACCGGTGTCTGCGGTGGTGTTTTTTGAGTTGGCATAGATCGCGATTAGAATTTGTCACTCCATGTATCTGAGAGGTATCTCTAGGCCCTCTCGGTAATGGACATCACTATGAGCCTTGCAAGCGATGAGTCTAATGAGTTAGCCACGGTATGTTGTTATGCGGTTTGACCGATAAAGATCTTCGTAGAATATGTAGGAGCCAATATGAACATCCAGGTTCCGCTATTGGTTATTGATCAGAGATATGTCTCGGTCATGTCTACATAGTTCTTGAACCCGTAGGGTCCGCACGCTTAACGTTCGATGACGATTTGTATTATGAGTTTCGTGTTTTGATTAACCGAAGTTTGTTCGGAGTCCTGAATGTGATCACGGACATGATGAGGAGTCTCGAAATGGTCGAGACATAAAGATTGATATATTGGAAGGGTATGTTTGGACACCGGAATGGTTTCGGATAGGTTCGGGCATTTTCCAGAGTACCGGGGGGTTGATGGGCCTTCATGGGCCCTAGTGGAAGAGAGGAGGCGGCGGACAGGTGGAGGCACGTGCCCCCCCAAGCCCAATCCGAATTGGGTTAGGGTTGCGGAGGGCGACCCCCCCATTCCTTCTCTCCTTCTCCTCTTTCCCCCCTTCTCCTTGTAGGAATAGGAAAGGGGGGCCGAATCCTACTTGGATCGGGAGTCCAAGTAGGACTCCCCCCCTTGGTGCACCACACCTTGGCCGGCCTCCTCCCCCTCCCCCCTTTATATACGTGGGGAGGGGCACCCCAAAGACACACAAGTTGATCTTTTAGCCGTGTGCGGTGCCCCCCTCCACAGTTACACACCTCGGTCATATCCTTGTAGTGCTTAGGCGAAGCCCTGTGTCGGTAACTTCATCATCACCATCACCACGTCGTCGTGCTGACGGAACTCTCCCTCGGCCTCAATTGGATCAAGACTTTGAGGGGCGTCATTGAGCTGAATGTGTGCTGATCGCGAAGGTGTCGTGCGTTCGGTACTTGGATCGGTTGGATCGCGAAGACGTTCGACTACATCAACCTCGTTACTAAACGCTTCTGCTTTCGGTCTATGAGAGTACGTAGACACACTCTCCCATCTCGTTGCTATGCATCTCCTAGATATATCTTGTGTGATCATAGGTAAATTTTTTGAAATACTGCGTTCCCCAACAGCCTAAATTTTGGATGGTTGTCATGGTGCCACCTTAAAGAATAAATGAATAAAGATCAACAAAAACAAATATGAAGTTTTCTAAGAAAAACTAAAACAAGTAATGGAAAATTTTGCACACAATTTACAAAAAAATTGCACATGTTAATAAAATGCAAAATAAGCAATGCGACATAAAACACAAGCAAAATATTATGAGAATATCACAATTTTTTTAATTACCATCAATTTAATTATTGTGAGTTGTTAACTGGATAATCAAAAGAAGAAAAAGACCTGGTCGCGTAAATGTCGGATAGTTGTTATGGTGCCACCTTAAAAAATAAATGAATGAATGAATGAATTGTTGGAACTTGTATTATCCTTTCAGAAGAAATGAAATGAAATAAAAACTAAAACAAAATCAAAATAATAGAGTTTTCTAAGAAAGAATGAATAAGTGGGATTGGTATAACCCTTTCAAGAGAAAGAAAATGAAAAAAAGACTATAAAAGCAAAAGAATAAAGTTTTCTAAGAAACAATAAATTAGTGGCATTGGTACTACCCTTCCAAAAGAAAACAAAAAATAAAAATATTAAAATAATTAAGTTTTGTATGGAAGACAAAATTGGTGGTATTGGTATTACCCAGAAGTTGCGCAAAATTTACACATGAATTGCTCTTTGTTGTAATATGCAAGAATAACATATAATAGTGAAATGTTCGCAATAAAAGAAATTTCCTAAGAAAGAATGAAATAGTGGCACCTAAGTTACAAATATATAAGAAATAAATTAAACAAAAAATAAGTGAAAAATAAAATAATGAAGTTTTTCTATGAAAGAATGAATTAGAGACCTTGGTATTATCATTTAAGAAGAAATAAAATAAAATAAAATAAAATCAAAACCAAAATAATGAAGTTTCCTAAGAAATAAGTGAATTTGTGGCATTGGTATTACCATTTAAGAAGAAAGAAAAGGAAAAAAAATGAAAAATTTGCACACAATTTACACAGAAATTCCATTTTTAATAATATGCAATAAAAGTATATAATAGTATAATTCTCACTAGAAAGAAAGCCTAAGAAGGAGACATTGATATTGTCCTTTAAGAAGAAAGGGAAAAAATGGTAATTTTGCGTACGGTTTACACAGAAATTGCACTTTGTAATAATATGCAAGAATAAGTATATAATAGTAGAACTCTTGAAAAAAAAAATCGTAAGAAGGAATGAATTAGATACGTTGGTATTACCATTAAAGAAAGAAAGAAAATGAAACAAACACTAAATCAAAAACAAAATAATGAAGTTTTGTAAGAAAAAATGGATTAGTGGTTTTGATATTACCCTTCAGAAAAATATGAAATAACTACTAAAAAAATAATGAAGTTTTTTAAGTAAGAATGAATTAGTTTTGACATTACCCTTTAAGAAGAAAGAAATTATAAAATAATCGACCAATAATAAAATTTACACACAATATATACAAAAAATTGTGCTTTCAATAATACGCAAGAATATGCATATGGTAGTGTAATTTTCAAAGAAAATGCAATTATAGTGAAACCACGCTATTTTAATAGTATGTAAGAAATAAGCACGTAATAGTGCATTTTTCACAGAATTACAAATTTATACATAATAGTGTGTACATTTTGTATTCACCCAACATTCATAATATATTCATAAAAACCGGCAAAAAAACAGAAGCAAAAACGCACACAGACAGCCTAATAATAAAACACATAACATGCTTGAACCCAACAAAAAATTGACTGACCCAAAATAGGGGTCAATCAAAAAGGTCCAGCCCATTACAGGACAACATACACAACAGGAAAAAAAAACAAATAGCACGCATCTTGAAGCAGCAATCAACGGCTAAAAAATCGACTGACCCAAAAGCTACTCCATCCATCTCATAATATAAGAAGGGTATGTCTATATCTCATCTAGATGTGAGATATATCTCACATCTAACATGATATTGTCCTATATTGTGGCCCCTACTACTGACAACTACGTTTGCTCCCAGCCTCCGGTTTTCAACTTCGCTCCTCAGGGCATGTTTGTTTGTCACGGGGTTGTTTGTTTATTAGTCCAGCCCATCACAACGCGTTTCGCGCCGGTGCAGCTGGGGTTCACCGCACGTCCTCGGCCGTCCTCGTCTTGGGCTGCTTAGTTGCGGGCTTTTGTGCAATGCTAAACAGCATCAATAAAAGGTGGTTCGATGTGACCTGCCAAGAGCACTCTTTTGTTGCTGCTAGGAGTACTACTACTCCCTCCGTTCCTAAATATTTGTCTTTTTAGAGATTTCAAATGGTCACCATATATGGATGTATATAGACATATTTTAAAGTGTAGATTCATTCATTTTGCTCCGTATGTAGTCATCATTTAAAACCTCTAAAAGGACAAATATTTAGGAATGGAGGGAGTACATAACAGCTTTGTCCAGAAAAAACTACTACACGTCAGCTCGCTTCCCAGCTCGCGTCCCTCCTCTTCTTACACACACGTGAAAACTTGCTAAAGTGATACTCCATCCTTTTCTAAATATTTGTCTTTTTAGAGATTTCAAATGGACTACCACATACGGATGTATATAGACATATTTTAAAGTGTAGATTCACTCATTTTGCTCCGTATGTAGTCATTTGTTGAAATCTTTAGAAAGACAAATATTTAAGAACGGAAAGAGTACAAGAGAATGACCCAAAGCACATGGACAGAGCTCACATGCAAAATGCCCATGCAAAATGGCCACGCCACATGTAGATCGAGGAAGTCATATAGGACCAGCCTAAAAAAATCTAAAAACACAAATCTTAAAGCTATAACTAATTCTTTTTAAAAAGTTGTTCAAGCGTTTCAGAAAATATGTTTGCGACATTTTAAATTTTTACGCATTTAAAAAAAGGTTGGGCCGAATTGCAAGTTGAGGTAGACTTGCAACTGGGGCAATTGAGACAGAAAAAACATCAGGCCCAGCAGCAGCAGTATTTCAAATTTCTAGACATTTTTCAAAAAAGTGAATAAAATTTAACATTCCAGAACATTTTTTGAATTTGTAAACAAAACTAGAAAATGAGAACATCTATTGAAATTATGAAACAAAATTGATGTGAATATTTTCTGAATTAGTGAACACATTTTTTTCAAAACACGAACATTTTTCAATTGGTGAACAAACTAGCCTTATATACAAAAGGATATGACTCAAAATGGTGTATCTCATTTTCACACATTCATCAAATTGACAAATAATCATAAATTTTGTTAGACTGAAGTTGCAAGTCAAGCGTGGACTTGCAATGGGACTAAAAAAAGATCGGTCCGCAGTTACGGGTAGAGGGTGGACTTGCAACTGGTACAAAAAGGTTGGCCCGAGTTGTGAGTCGACAGTGAACTTGCAACTAGGACATAAAAAGGTCGGGACCAATTGTGAGTCGAGAGTGGACTTGCAACTAGGACAAAAAAAGGTCGGGCCCCATTTGCATGTTGAGGATGGACATGCAATTAGGATGGAAAAAATATCGGGGTCTAGTTGCGAGTCTAGGGTGGGATTGTAAATGGGATAAAAAAGGTCGGGCCCCATTTGCGAGTCAATGGTGGACTTACAATTGTGACAAAAAAGGCACACCCCGATTGTGAGTTGAGGGTGGACTTGCAACTCGGATAAAAAAAGGTCAGGCCCCAGTTGCGAGTGGAGGGTGGACTTGCAATGGGACCAGAAAAAGGTTGGGCCCCAGTTGCAAGTTGAGGGTGGGATTGCAACTGGCACAAAAAAGGTCGGGCTCTACTTGTGAGTTCAGTGTGGATTTGCAGCCAAAAAAGGTCGGACCCCAGTTGCGAGTAGATGGTGGACTCGCAACTGGGACAAAAAAAAGATTGGGCCCAGTTTCCTAGTCAAGGGTGGACTTGCAACTTGAACAAAAAAGGCCATGCCCAATTTGCAAATCGAAGATGGACTTGCAACTGGGACAAAACAAGTTCAGGCCCCAGTTGCGAGTCAAGGGTGGACTTGTAGCTTGGAACAAAAAGGTTGGGTCCAAGTTGCGAGTCAAGGGAGGACTTGCGAAAACTAGACAAAAAAGGTTGGGCATAGCTGCGAGTCGACGGTATACTTGTAACTAAAACAAAAAAGGTTGACCCCCTCGTTGTGAATCGAGGTTGGACTATCAACTAGGATAAAAAAAAGTCGGCCCGAGTTGCGAGTCGATGGTAGACTTGCAACTAGGACAAAAAAGGTCAGGCATCAGTTGCGAGTCGATGGTGGACTTATAGTTGGGACAAAAAATATCAGACCCGAGTTGCAAGTCGATGGTGAACTTGCAACTCGGACAAAAAGGTGGGCATCAGTTGCGAATCTAGGGTGGATTACAACTGGGACAAAAGAAGTTCTGGCCCTAGTTGCAAGTCGGGAATGGACTTGCAACTAGGATAAAATAGAATGTCGGGGCCTAGTTGCAGTCGAGGGTGGGATTGCAACTGGGACAAAAAAAGATCGGGCCCCACTTGCGAGTCGAGGATGGACTTGCAACTAGGACAAAAGAAAATGTCGGGGCCTAGTTGCGAGTCGAGGGTGGGATTGCAACTCAAACAAAAAAATCTGGCCCCTGTTGCGAGTGGAGGGTGGACTTGCAACTAGGACAGAAGAAAATGTCGGGGCCTAGTTGCGAGTCGAGGGTGGGATTGCAACTGGGAGAAAAAAATACCTTGCCCCAGTTGCGAGTTGAGGGTGGACTTGCAATGGAGAGAAAAAAGGCCGGCCCCCAGTTGCGAGTCAATGATGGACTTGCAATTGGGATAAAATAGGCCAGCCCCCAGTTGCGCGTGAAGGATGGACTTGCAACTGGGACAAAAAAGGCCGGAGGTCGGGCCCCAAATACGAGTTGAGGGTGGATTGCAACTAGGGCAAAAAGGTAGGGCTATAGTTGCGAGTGGAGTGTGGAGTTGTAACCCAGAAAAAAAGATCGGGCCTTAGTTGCGAGTCAAGGGTGAACTTGCAACTGGGACAAAAAAAGATCACCCCCAAGTTGCGAGTCGAGGCTAGACTTGCAAATGGGACTAAAGAAGATAGGGCCCTAGTTGCGAGTCGAAGGTGAACTTGCAACTCGGACAAAAGAAGGTTGGGCCCACTTGCGAGTCGAGGGTGGACTTGCAACTGGTAAAAAAGGCAGACTTACAAATGGGACAAAGAATTGCATGTTAGGAATGGAGTTGTAACTAGGAAAAGAGAGTGACCTAGTTCTGGTTATGGATGGACTTGCAATTGAAATAAAAGTTGATTGGGCCGAGTTGCATATCGAACGAAAGAAAGAGCATGTCTTTCTACAAAGCATGTATCTTCAACATCAAAACTTGAAATGAAAATAGAAAAATGCAATGGCAAGAGCATAACCTGTCTCTTCCACTTCTACAACACATACCAGATAAAATGTAGGCCACAAGAACGCAAGCAAAAAAAGTCCGACAAAAAACATACATGCACCACGAATGGGTCGACAAAGTGGACAAAACATAATAGACGACGCATGAATACGTTAGCCGACGACACGAGATCAAGAATTTAGTGAAAAATACACCAACAAGACCCCAACAAACAACAACACAGATGAGACATTGCTAAATCTCATCTTGATGGAGTTTAGAAGGAATGAGAGATAGTGTCATGAACCGGAAAAAATGACGACCACGTTCTAGCTTATTTTTTCTTATCTCTTCCAATTCAACGTCACAGTTTAGAAACAACATAGGAAATGGATTACCAGTGGGCTGCGACACTGGGTCAAGAAAAGCATAGCCAAACAGGCCTATGCCAACAACATGATACATAACAAACGGACAACGACAAGCTAGATGGAAGATAGAGCGCTTGCACAAAAATTATGAAACTAAATCAAAACAATGACCAACTTAGATGAGACATCGCTTAAAATAGTTGTGAATTTAAAAATATATTATGAAATTTTTTTAAGTCATGGGTTTTACGACAAAAAAACAAAAGTTTAAAAACCAATAGAAATTTTTGGAAAGAAGAAACAAGGAAAAAACAAAAGAAAGTTAGTATAGAGAGTAGGAACAGGAAATACTTGGAAAAAAAGCTCACACCTGACTCTTCCAATTCTTCCCCGAAGCCCACTGAAAACAAAAACAAAAGAGGCCCACTCTCCACACAAACACAGGCAAAAAAGACCTACCACACGCACACGTAACACAACCAACATGCTGCACGCACACGCAAACATTGGAAGGAAGTCACGTGCAGCGGACGATCACAAATTTGCACGAAAAATACAGCTTTAAATCATGTGGTGAGGAACCTAGATGTGAGATAACTATATCTCAAGCTATTTAGGAAAAGTTCATGATTTTAAAAACAAGAAAATGAAAAGAAACAAAAACAAAGAAGAAAAGGAAGAAAGAAAATAAAATGGCACGGCCCTGGTGCGTGATAGCGCAGCCTAATAAGTAAGAAGCAATAAAAATCAGAACGGACTGATGCGGACAAGAAAAAAAAAGACAAAGTGGCCCGTCCTAGCCACATGACAACGCAGCCCAAAATAAACAACAAGATATAATGGGCTGACGCAGCCAAGACAAGGGGCTGGCGAAGGGTGCATGCGAACAAGCAACACCAGATCAAGTTAGCACGAAATTTAAAGACAAACAAGATCTAATGGTTTTAGACTTAGATGTGAGATAACTATTTTATATCTAGATGTGAAATAGCAAACCTGATATAAGAATCATTTTTACACTAGTGTAGCATCAAAGACGCTCTTATATTATGAGACAGAGAAAGTAGAATACAGTATAAATTATAATATCACAATCAAAACAACATCCATTCAAAGTTCAAACCACGCCATACTTAGTGGTACAACATTGACACTGCTGTATATTTACCACCGTATTGCCCTTATCACCGTGCATGATGGGCGCCGAACCTATAGCCTAGACGTGGCCCTGGGGAGCACAAAACTCCGGACCGCAGCGCGTAGTTTCACCTTGTCAACCTTACCTAGCGCGTTCCTCGGGAGGGCGTCGACGACCACCACCTTGCTGGGTGCCATGAAGCGCGCCATGCGCTTGCGGCAGAAGGCGATCACTTCGTCCTCGCAGACCCCGGTAGCCTTGTTGCTGGTCACGAGAAACGCGCACGGTGTCTCGCCCCAGTGTGGATGAGGCATGGCAACGACCGCCGCGTCCGCCACAGCCTGGTGCTGGAGCAGCACCTCCTCCACCTCCTTGCTGTAGATGTTCTCGCCGCCGCTGATGATCACGTCCTTTGACCTGTCCTTTACCTCGATGTACCCGTCCGGGTGCACGACGCCGACGTCGCCCGTCATGAACCACCCGCCCTTGAAGGCCTTATCGTTCGCCTCCGGGTTGTCGAGGTACCCCTTCATGATGCTGCTGCCGCGGAGCGCGATCTCACCCATGGACTTGCCGTCGCGCGGCACACTAGCCATGGTGTTGCTGTCGACGACGTTGGCGTCGGCGAGAGACAGGACACTGGCCCCCTGCCTGGCCTTGAGGCGTGAGCGCTCCGGGAGCGGCAGGAGGTCCCACTCGTGGCGCCACTCGCAGGCCAGAGCGGGGCCGGTGGCCTCCGTGAGTCCGTACGAGTGCGTCACCTTGAAACCGACCCGCTCGACGCGGTCCAGCAGGGCGGCCGTCAGCGGGGCCCCGCCAGCCGCTGGGCCTCGCCGATGCCGTCTAGGAGAATGTTGAGCACCACCGGCGCGCAGCACATGTGGGTTACGCCGTGGTCGGAGATGGCACGGTAGACGTCGGCGGCGCGGTTCTCGCGGATGCAGACGTTGACGCCGCCGCGCGCTGCCATTCCCCAGGTGAGCGTCCACCCGTTGCAGTGGAACATGGGGAGCGTCCAGAGGTACACCGGCTCGGTGCCCACCCCCCACGACAGCAGCTGGCTCGTGGTGTTGAGGTACGCACCACGGTGGCTGTACACCACGCCCTTGGGCGCCGACGTGGTGCCGGAGGTGTAGTTGAGCGTGACCGCGTCCCACTCGTCCGCGAACGAGGGCAGCTCCGCGGCCGGGTCGCCGCCGCTGACCAGCGCCTCATACTCGAGCTCACCGACGCCGAGTCGGACGCCAGTGGGCCTGTCAATATCGTCGATGACGGCGACCAGCGGGACGGGCGCGCCGGCATCCGCGACGACCTGTAGCGCGTCGTTGGCGAGGCGCACGTAGTCATAGTCGACGAACAAGACCTTGGCCTGGGAGTGCCTCAGGATGGCCGCCACCGCCTTGGCGTCCAGGCGCGTGTTGACGGTGTTGAGCACGGCAGCAGCCATGGGCACGGCGAAGTGCATCTCATACATCGCCGGCACGTTGGGGGCGAGGACGGAGACGACGTCGTTCTTGCGGACGCCGAGGGAGAGGAGGGCGGCGGCAAGGCGGCGGCAGCGCACGTACGTCTGGCTCCACGTGAAGCGGAGACGCCGGTAGACGACGGACGTGCGGTCACCGTATACTGCACCGGCGCGCGGCAGGAACCCAACCGGGCTAAGTGGCACGTAGTTAGCCGGACGCTTGGGAAGGTTCTCCATTTCCTCCAGCAACAACCGTACTGTGTATACCTTCAGCTCAATACCGATCAGTTGCTTTTCGTCCTCAGTTTAAGTATATAGGACTACTATAGTTGAGAGGCTCCAAGGCTAGCAGGCGTACGTATTTATGGGCCCGATCGAGTAGGGACTAGTCGCCTGGATCAGTTCATTTCTCACAGCCACTAAAAAAAAATCATTTTTGTAAAATAGGGAGTGCATAGAACTAGAGCAACTAATTGAGGGTACCACTTGCGGGAGTCCCTCAAAGTTCACTTTTGGTCCCCTAAGAGCACGCCACGCACTCTCAGCTGTTGCCCTGTGTCGCGTGTTGGACGCTCCCTTGTGATTTTTAAAAGTGTTTTTGGGTTATAGATGTGTTTTTTTGGAGGGTTTATGTTTTTTGCCCGATTATCCCTAAGTTTTGAAAAATATATGTTTTTTTTCTTTTGTGAGATGCACAGTGTTTTTTGTGCAGGGACAAATTTGCTTCCATAAAAGGCACAGGAAATGAAAAAAAATGTTTTTCTTCCACAAAAGGCATAGATTTGCTTCTCCTGGAGACGCTGATTTACTTCTTATGGAAGCACAGTTTTGCTTTCACGAGAGGCACAACTTGGAAATAGAAAAAATGTGTGTGTGTGGTGTGGGGGGGGGGGGGGGGGGGGGATTCCGGTTTTTCCAGGGTTTAAAAACAAAGTTCGTCAAAACCTATTAACACGGGGTTTAGTTTCTAAGATCTTGATGCGAGAAATCCAATGATGAAAACGGTTCATAATTTGAACATTTTGAATAGATGGACATATGGAGAAACTCCCAGATTGCAAGGGGTACCCCTTCATTAGTGATTTCGGCATAGAACTCGTCTAAATTCAATTTCATTGCAGGCCACACCAACACTTGTTTCTTGTTCCTCATGGCCAAAGCGATGTTTGTCTCTTGTATTTTTTTTTGTTTGCCTATTGGCTTGGCACAATGGAGTTTTTATGGGCTCGTTGTGTTTTTCAGTTCTTATCATCAATTTTTTGGCAAGAGTTTCCGAAACGGCGCTCGTGGCGCTAGTTCCTTCGTTAATTTCCAAACGGCGCATAGCGCCTCAACACGTTGAGCCGGCCCATTTCACTTTTTTCTACTTTCTAAACTACAAAAAATGCGCACAAGATAGGATTCGACGTGATAACCACCCGAACACCTCACACGGGTGTGATTACATACATGTTTTTCCATCATTTCTCCTTTCTTAAAAATATTTTATTTTATTTTCTCTTTACTTTTATTTTATTTTTCTTTTTTCTCTGTGATTGGTTTATTTCTTTTTTCAAATTCACAAACTTTTTCTTCAAATAAAGGAAATTTTTACCAAATTCATGAATATTTTTTCTGATTGATGAACTTCTTTCAAATTCATGTACTTTTTAAAAAAAATTGATCAACATTTTCCAAATTCCATGAACTTCTTTTCAAATTTGTGGTTTTTTCAAAACCGATGAACTTTTTTTCAAATTTGTGAAAAAAAATCAATATCGAATTTATTTTCAAAATCAATGAACTTTTTTTAATTAGTTAATTAAAATACGACAAAACGATGAAAAAACAAAAAGAATATAACAAAAAAACGAGTAGATATGAAAACTTGCAAAAAATTAGAAAGGAATCAAAAAATAAGTTTAGTGAAAGCAGAAAAAATTGACTCTGAAATGAACATGGAATAGCGACTTTGGATACAAATAGCTGAAAATGTGAAAATAAAAAACATTGGATGTTAGTAGTCAATCGACTTGATATGCTCACAACCGCGAAAAAAAAGAACTGATATGCTCAAAAAAGCCTACGCTCCCAGTACTTTTTTTCTCGTCCAAATCAAAAGAAAAAACATGTTGAAAACAAAGCACGTACTTTTACTCGCGGTTCTCCCTGTGAGGCAAATAAAAAAGCTCAGCAATGTGGATAGTGTTAGAGATACGACAAGCAAAACAACGAGACAAAGAACGAAAACAAGCTGGAGACATGAGATTTAACGTGAAAAACCCCTCCAACATGAAGGGGAAAAACCACGCGCACCAGGCCACCAGCCAGCAAATCTTCAATATATCGAGGAAGACTACAAATGTCGGGGATTTACAACCATTCAACTCCTCCCATGTGGCGGCTTACAAAGGATATATATTACACAGGTGACCTAGGTCAATACTAAAGCCTACAACGACGGGCCTCACTCCGCTTGCTCGTCAGAAATATGCATTTCTCCTTATACTTGAATTTAGATCACAACATAACAGATAGACTGCTCTAGTTACTGGATGCTGCTGATGAACACGCAACAACATTTTTGGGTTCCCTAAAAAAAGCTTTCTTGATACATGGGTCGCGTGGAAAATAAAAACGCACCACGGGCCGCATACAACGCTCCTGAGCCAACAATACTCCCACCCAAAAAGAAAGGAGCCAACAATACTAATCGTGGGGCCAATTTCGATCCAATGGTTGTGCTGGTGAATGAGACCAAACTATATCTCATCTAGCCGAGTTTTACCAATCCCATTGGAAAATTATTTTTTTATTTTAGAAGGGCAATACCAAGATCACTAATTTATTTTTTTCTTAGAAAACTTCATTATTATGATTTTTTTAATTTCTCGTTCATCTTTAAGAGTAGTTCTCATGCCATTAATTCATTTCTTCTTAAGAACTTTTTTTCATAAAGTTCTATTGTTATATGTTTATACTTGTATATAAAAAGAGCAATTTCTGTGTAAATTATGTGCAGATTTGATCATTCATTATTTATAATTTTTTAAAATTATTTTTCTTCCTAAAGGGTGATACTACTGCCACTAATTAATTCTTGCTTAGCAAACTTCATTATCTTGATGTTTGTTGAGTTTTTTTTTCCTTTTTAGGGTAATACCAATGCCGCTAATTCATTTTTCTCTTACAAAACTTCAATTTGCGGGACTTCCACTATTATATGTTTGTTCTTGCATATGATTAAAAAATATTTGAAGTTTTGTGCAATTTTTTAAATCAATATTTATTTGTTCTTTAAAGAAAATACTAATTCCACTAATAGATTTTTATTAGAAAATGTAATTATTTTGATTTTACTTTATTTTTATTTCATTTTATTTCTTATTTAATGGTGAAATACAAATGCCACAATTCATTCCTTGTTAGGAAACTTCTTTTTTTAATTCCACTATTATATGTTTATTCTTGCATATTATGAAAAAAAATGAAATTTCTATGTAAATTTTGTGCAAATTTCATCATTATTTGTTTCATTTTCCGTCTTAAAGGGTAATGCAATGCCACTAATTTGATTCTTCCTTGCAAAAATTCATTATTTTGATTTTTTAGTTCTCATTTCAGTTTGTTTGATTAGAAAACTACACATATTTATAGGACTGCCTACGCCTTTGATCATTCTCTTCATGTGAACATTAATTGAACTCTAACTTTGTATATAACTATAAATACACATACCTCAAAACATAATTAAGTTCCATTAGATTGATCGATCAAAACTTACACAGAGAAACATATCTATGATCTCAAACACTTATGTGTAGTTTCCGGAATATGTTCAACAAAATATAATACTGCCTTGTGTTGGGGGGCGAGGAAGACGTATGTCCAAAGCATGCACCACTCAGGCTGGTCGCTGCCAGCAGGTACGTACATGTGCCCTCTTGTGAAAGACAAAAAAAGTGATCGAGCAAAATTCTAAATTCATTATTTATTAGAAAACTTCATTTTTGTTTCTCTTTGTTTTTGTTCATTTATATTCGTTTTTTGTCTTGTGTCTTACAAGGTATTGAGTAAATTTCTGTTGTGTTTCAGACCAAGCCCAAGTATGTGGTGGAATTTTGTTTTGTTGTTGCCAAAGAGTGAATTTCCTATTCCACGCCTTAAACGCCGGCCATAGTGTAATTCACTAACTGGCGCACACGCCTCCGACTGAGCAGGCCAGCCCATGGACCAAGCCTTACCTGTAGTGGGTGCACTTAGGCGTCTGCCACTAGTACGTTATTTCACCTAAAAAACTAGTATGCTATTTAGGTATTTTTTTCTATTTTTTAGTGGTTTAGCATTTGTTTTAGTATATTTTTGTTTTATGGTATTGTATGAAAAGTTATTTAAATTTTGTAGGATTCATTTGCTACACTTTAGGAATTTTGTGAATAAATTTGTATTTTATTATAATGAACATTTGAATTGCAATTAAATTTAAAATTTTCCAAAAAATGGAAGAAAGACCAGGTGGAAGGGAGTTAGTATATATTTAGAATTTATGAAACAAATGTTGGTACTTTCGAACATATAGATGTGAAATTTCAAACACAAACTTAATTTCAGGTAAATGGTTTACTAAATTTACAGAAATTTAATTGTTCTCCAAACACTTAGAAACTTTGCATGGTGACGTTACACAACTTGTAGAGTATGCGGTTAAATATTGAAAAAGATTTAAAAAGGAACTTAGATGTTGCATGCTTAGAAACCGAAGACGGCCTTGAGCCACGTGTGTCGCATATCAAATTAATAAACCTGTATTTTTTTTCTTGCATACATGACCTAAATAAATGATCAATAACTTAAATGAGTTTTTCACATCAAGTTTTGAGCATTCCTTAATGTACATGTAGAAATTTGATTTATGTTCACTAAATATTTAAAATGCACTATATACTCTTAAGTATATCAAATGAACTCAGGAAAGTCCCAAATTTGTACATGGTACTTGCAATGGTGTAAATTCAATATAAAAAGTTTCAACGTGAAATGATGAAAAAAAATGAGCTTGCCTACAAACTCAATATTTTCCCTTCAAAACTCTGATTCTTCCCGTAGACCCTTCAGTTTCTAAGCGAAATACATTTAAAAGTTTCCACTCAAATTTCAAGATGCAGGTGGTTTGTAAGTCGTAATAATTCAGCCTTTTTGCATCGACCCAGCAATCTTGGCCGACAACACAGGCAACAGTGGCGGTGCCGGTGAGAGTCGACAAGCCTAGGCTCGGGCGACTGACAAATAAAAACCAGGCGAACTGGCCGTCAGCTCTGGTAACCCAGTTGCGGCGGACAAACCTGTCTGCCAGCCGGCGGTTGACACTAGCTAGACTTTGAGTAGACACAACGGAGCTTGAACATGTAGCTATGGCAATGCACGACGAGCCATCGTCAGAACCCGGGGTGATTCGCCAGGGGCATCGGCCCATGGCGATGGAGCAAAAATGTCGAACCCTCGCACATATATAGGTACACTAGGTTTCCCTGTAGTATCAGGACTGGGAATCGGTATTGCACTGCTTGATGTGAAGCATGCGACCATGTAGTCATAGGTATTCAACCAGGGTCACAAGGAGATTTCAGATCCATTTCGCATAAGGGAGTTTTGGATCCTTTTCCAATATCAGGTGAGCATGAATCTCGGGGTAACACCACACCCATGGGGCTTAAATATACGTAGTATGTCAGACAAAACTTTTGAATTGCATCGACAGATTGAGAACGTGGAAGCAAGAGGCAGATAGCAAAAGAGAAAAACACTGGAGAGAGTAGACAAGACATGACACAAGGATGGATGGGAGGATGATGGGGGGTCTAAGCCGGTATCAGGCGTGCTATCGTGTCTCTTACGCAGCAATCTTGTCGTAGTCCACCGCCAAATACACCTTCATTAGAACCTCCTAGGTGGCCGCTCCTCTGCGACGTTCACCCTTAGGGCACGCCCCTCCAAGCTCTGTAGAATTCATCAGATAGTAATGTGAGACCAATGCGGCATTGGTTATCTTGGTAAAACAAGGTTTGTTTCATGCAGCTATCATGGTATGTAAAAGTGATAGGGGAATCAAATGATTGCTAAACTAACCTGTCCATCGAGGGCAGCGATGGCATCATCCAGCTCCTCCTGCGACGCCATTGTCACGAAACCAAATCCCCGTGAGCGCCCAGTGTCTCTGTCGTAGACGACCCTAGCATCGACCACTTTGCCATGCTCGCTGAACAGCTCCACCAACCTAGAGTCGTCCACTTGCCATGGCAGGTTGCCCACATAGATCCTGAATGAAGAGCCGGAATCACGGGGAGGCCTTTCCACCCGGGCGCCTCTAGGAGCTGCCTTGTTTACAGTCAACAGCCTCCCATTCACATCCTGCGCACAGTAAGGTCAGTCAGCAAAGCAAATGTTTGTACATTCTTTAGCACATGCTTAAGCAGCATATGAATTACACACGACTTTGAACTTGGAGAGTAATAATAACTAACACACAGATCAATTAAAATGGGACCTATAACAGGAAACATATGCAAATGCAAACCAGGAGGACCCATTATATACAGGTTCCAATAACTGAAATCAGAATATTTAAGCACAACAGTCCCATCATCAAGTTCACTCACGTAGCGATGGAACATCTCCACAGCCTTCTCAGCCTCCTCAATTGTACTCATGGTGACAAACCCAAATCCACGGCTCTGGTCGGTTTCTCTGTTGTAGATGACCTGCACATCCACAAAACAGAAACCAAATTTTAGGACAAAGAGGAAAAGCATACAGCCTCCAAGCATCTACTGTCCGACTGCCCCTCCAAAAATAGTGATAAAGCCAAGACGACGCTAGGCATGAATCAACTGTAATAAGGTCACGAAACAGTAAATATTTCTTTAGAAATGCATTTAAATCCTCAGCAGCGGAACTTCTTATTAGAAGCCACATCACAGTAGGATGGACTTTTTTTTAATTCCAGTTTCTGGAAAAGGTGTACAAGTGTACCTAACAATGTAACAGACAATCCAAGACAAAATTACGAGCAAAAACTTTATTTACTAGCACCTGCACACAGCATTCCTCGCAGCTTGAATAGCTGCCAAGAAGAATCTAGCAGCCCCTCCTAGTGAGCTCCAACAGGGTAGCCACCGCATTCAACTAGACATTGTATAGAACTGAATGGGCCAATTTTCAGTTCTGTGTAACTGCATAATTTCAGAGTTTGTGGCATTTTATTCACCAACGGAGTTGGTTATGAGTACTTATTAACAAGCCGGTATTTCAGGCATTCTGTCAGCAAACAAGCGTGCGTATGTATGCATACCGACGGACGAGCGGACAAAGGAAGGACCGCAGCAGCAGCGAAGAGGTAGCTAGGTAAGAGGAAGAGCTGCTCACCTCGGAGACCTCGACGACGCCGGCCTGCTCGAAGAGCTGCGCGAGGCGCTCGCTGTCGACGTCGTAGGGCAGGTTGCCGACGTACACCTTGGCCTCCTCCGGCGGCTCCACGTACTCCCCGACCTCCTCCACCTCCTCCTCCTCGGCCGCCACATCCTCCTCCTCCTCGGCCACGGCGGGCTCCTCCTCCGCGACGGCCTCCAGGGCCTCGTCCTCCGGCTCGGCGACGTCGACGGCCGCGGAGGTTTCGAAAAAGGAGTCAGAGGAGGCGAGCGGGGCGAGCGGGCCGCGCGGGCGGGCGGCGCGGAGGCCGAGGCCGAGGCGGCGCGGGGGCGCCGGGGAGAGCAGCACGAGGAACGGCTTCGGGAGCGGGGCCGGGGAGGCGCCGGCGAGCGCTCGGAGGGACGCCGCGGCGACGGAGGAGGCCATCGCCATGGACGGTCGAGAAGCAGGGGGAGAGGGGATAAGGGGATTTTCTGGGTTTGGGGAGGAGAAGGAAGGAAAGAGAGTGAGGATTTTGCGGGATTTTGTTTTTATATTTTCCCTCTTCCCTCGTACCCCTTATCCTGCCTCTGGGCTGGGCTGGACCGGGCCGGGCCAGGCTGCTTTCCACCATTTTGGTTTATAAGAATACAGTTCAAAGTTGGTAGCGACACTAAAAACAAGTTCAATTGTCTCAAAAAAAAACTAAAAACAAGTTCAAAGTTGATAGTAAGTTTCTTTTTCTTCTCTATAAGACCTTGCGGCCGGGCTTCACCATCATCGCTATAAAGCAACAACGCATAGCATAGTTCAACGTTTTTATGCCCCGTTCATTCGAATCTTATGTGACGCCTGTGTATTTGAAGTTTCAAGTTGTCTTGTTTGAAGTTGAGGGATGAGACCCGCATGACTCAAATAGTTAAGGGACGAAAGATAAAGTTAAACATTTTCATTCCACGTTTCCAGTCATATACAGAATGAAATGGAATAGATGAAAAATATGTTGATATTCATGTGTATTCTAGCGATGGTCATTTGCATTGCATGAAAAGATGATCGCCAAGACAATAGAAGTGATGGCATGTTACATGGAGCACCCATCACTTTGACCAATTAAAAACTTTAAAAAGGACAAGAATGATGAAAATAACAACTGAAGAATGAACAAACTATAAGCAGTACCAACTCCCTAGGGAAAGGAAAGAAATCAAGAACAAACTCATTGACACCTACACTCTCGAATCTTCTATTAGTTGCAACTGAACTAGACGATCCGGAAATTCAATTTGGCTCCTGGGAGCACATTCTCCTGGGCCCAAAAATATTTTTTTAAATGTCAACAAATCAAGAATTTTTATGTTTTCTTAGTCACATCCAAATGCTACCTGCAAATTTTGAGGGAAAAGGTTAAGCATTTTGGCCTGTGTGAAAAACACAAATTGAACACAAAATGTCACCCCAAATTTGTTTTCTTCACCGATGAAAAATTGTTGCTCCGTTTCACATTAAAATTGTTATGCATGCTTGCGACACTAACACGAACATCGACAAAAAAATTCAGATTTTTTTTTAAAAAAATTAACATATATTTTTGCTTTACTGTTCACCCGGGAGCATGTGCTCCGGGAGCCAAAATGCCCCTCCCATCCTACTCTAAAAAACTGTATTATAGTATTTTGTATATTCGTGCATTTCACAATCTCTGTCAAGAAATTTGAATATACTAAATAGAAACAGACATTATGCAGTACATCTAAGTGGCACAAACTAGGAGTGTTCTTCATCTTCTTGGCTGATATTGAGTGTGGCTATTCTTTAAGAAAAGAGTAACTTAATTCCCATGGAAAAAGGGATTGTATACAAATTGTATTTGTAACCATTAAAGTTTGAACTTTAAAATGATACACTAGGTTTTTATAAATTCTTTTGGTTAAAATGTCAGATAAAAATGTATGTCAGTAATTATGTCACAAAAAATCATGGTCAACATTTTATATTATACTCCCTCCGTCCAGAAATACTTGTCAAGGAAATGGATGTATCTAGACATATTTTTGTTATAGATACATACATTTTTTATCCATTTATGCGACAAGTAATTCCGGACGGAGGGGGTAATAATTTGTAAAAATGTAAAGAAAAGTATCAATAGGTGTTTATCGTTTATATTCTAGGGTTGTTGTAATTTATAAAGACGTAATCATGCACATGCACCCGCTGAATATGATGGTAGAACATGGAATACACCACTCAAACTCCTATGGGGTTGATGACGAAACCTAAATCGATAGATCTCAGGGTAGGGGGCCTTAAGCTATATCTCTTGGAACGATGGTGACAAGGACACATGATTTTACCTAGGCTCAGCCTCTCTGAGGAGATAAGACCATGTGTTTTGCTTGTGCTTAATTGTGTTGGACTATGTACAGATTATGTGTAAGACTAGCATGAGATTGTCTGATCTGTCTAACTTGTAAGATCTATCTACTAGCCCATCCCTAGTTTATATAAGATACCAGGGTTCTAGAGTTACTAGAGTCCTAGTCGGCTACATCGGTGGAGAGGAGTCCTCCATGGATACAAAGTCCTTGTCTTGAACAATCCTTCCCAAGTCTTCTTGGTATTTGCCGTGGGCCGCCCAAAGTGGCCCAGGACGAAACCGACAAAGATGTCCTCTCCTAGTATCGAGGGTGAATCAAGCGGATCTCGGATACGGAGTCCTGAGCTGGTGATCTTGTGTGGATTGTAATAGGATAAAAAGGGCATGATGTTTTACCCAGGTTCGGGCCCTCTCGAAGAGGTAAAACCCAACGTCTTATTTTTCTACTGTATTTGATTGTCATGGGGTGCAAAGTGTTAGATATATTAAGTTATGGAGTCCATTTAATCTCAACCTCCTCCTGTAACTCTGTTTAATCTCTTCTATCTCCTGTAACGAACAAATCAATAGATCGATCGAATTCTTGCGTGTACGCCACGACGAGGGCTTCTTCTCGTCCCAATATATACACACCACATGGCTCCCTCGAGGTGTAGGAACGCTTCCAAAACTTACATGGTATACAGAGCCATCCTCTTTCCAATCATCTTGCTACCAAAAAAACTTCCTTCCATCGCCATGTCTTCCACCTTGACCACGGTCGTCCTCAACCTCGATCCTCCTCCATCCGAGAAGTTGGCAAAGGGGAATTACCTCATGTGGAAAGCTCAAGTGATGTATGGCCTACGAGGAGCGCAGGTCACGGATCTTCTCAATGGAATCGATGTCATGCCCCCAACCACGGTGGAGCAGCAGCAGTCGGACAAGACCACGATCGCGTTGCCAAATCTATTGTACGCGACGTGGCTATCGAAGGATCAACAGGTCCTTAGTTACATGTTGAACTCACTCCCCAAGGAGATCCTTGTGGAAGTTATTGGTAAGGAAAGCAGCTTCGATCTATGGACTGCAATCACTATATTTTTTGCATCACAGTCCCAATACAGAATCACGAACCTGTGGATCGCCATTACCACCACAAATAAGGGGTCCATGTCCAGCTCCACCTACATCGCCAAGATGAAGAACCTTGGAGAGGAGTTCGCAGCAGCATACCGTCCTATTTTTGATCCCGAGATGGTGGACTACGTTCTTGCAGGTCTTGATCGCGAGTATGACTCCGTTGTGTCGGCCATTGGCGCTGTCAAATCTGCCATCAGCGTGGATGAGTTGCTCGCCCAGATTTCTGCCTTCGATCAACGGGTGGAGATGCTTGGTGATTGTACAGAGAGCAGCTTCAAATCTTCTACAAATACGGTGTATAGGGGGCACGACCAGTGCAAAAGCCGAGGTCGTGGGCGCGGCCACAGAGGGCGTGGCCGAGGAAGGCTCCCCCCTCTCCTTCCGCCGGCAATGGTGTTAGAGGCTATCGAGGTCGTCGACAACAGCAGCTGCTGATGCATCCACAACCACCCCGGGATTACCCCGAGTGCCAGATATGTTACAAGTTTCATGCAGGAGGTACCCGTGCATGTTGGGATCGCTATGAAGAAGATGACTATGAAGAGAAGGAGGCCAATGCTGTAACCAATGGCTACGGCATCGACACCAACTGGTATGCGGATAGTGGAGCCACAAACCACATCACGGGTGAGCTGGACAAGTTGATGACCAGAGACAAGTATCACGGGCTAGATCAAAATCACACCGCAAACGGTTCATGTATGGAAATCACTCATGTTGGTTGTTCAATTGTCAAAACCCCCATGAAAAACTTGCATCTAAATAATGTTATATATGTGCCTCAAACTTCAAAAAATCTTGTCTCTGTTCATAGGTTCACACTTGATAATTATGTTCTCATTGAGTTTTGTCCTTATTTCTTTTTGCTTAAGGAGTTGGACACGGGGAGAATTCTTCTTAGGGGCAAATGCGTGGGAGGCCTTTACCCACTCATATCTTCATCATCATCGTTGAATAAATAAGATTTTGATGCCGTCAAGCCGTCTTCTTCAAAGGGGCATAGTATATTAGGTCATCCTTCAGTAGTTATTGTTAAAATAGTTCTTAGTAAAAATAAGCTTCCTCACTCTCATGAGTCTAGCATCGAGTCAGTTTTTGATTCATGTCAACAAGATAAAAGTCATCATCTACCATAACCTATCTCTACCAGTATCTCTACTTCACCCTTACAACTTGTATTCTCAGATGTTTGGGGGGCAGCTCTTGTTTCAGTTGATAGATACTCATACTATGTAAGCTTTATTGATGACTATAGCAAATATACTTGGATTTATCTTCTTAAGAAAAGTTCTGAAGTGTTTCAAGAATTTCCAAAATCTTGTTGAAGGAAAACTTAACACCAAGATCATTGCCTTGCAAACTAACTGGAGAGGTGAATACAAGAAACTCAATTCCTTTTTTCAGCAACTTGGCATCTCACATCATGTCTCATGTCCACATGCAAATCAATAGAATGGTTCTGCTGAAAGAAAACATCACCATGTTGTTGAAGTAGGTGAAAGGATCGATACGGTCGACTAGAGGGGGGGGGGGTGAATAGGAGACTACAAATTTTAATCTTTCTAGTAGATTTTAAGGCTTAGCGGATAAAAGAGTTTACTAGATATGCAACTAGGTGAATGCAACCTATATGACAAGCAAGCTCCAAGAAGAAAAGCTAGGCAACAAGCTACTTAGCAAGCCAACAAGCATACAACAACAAAGAAAGGTGTGGGAAAGCATTAACCACAAGTGAGACGAGGACGTGGATTTTAACCCGAAGTTCACTCTTCCTTGGGGAAGAGCTAATCTCCGTTTGGAGCGGTGCCGGAGCCAAAGCTTGCGGAATGCCACCAAAGGATCACCGTATTCTCCTTCGAGTCACCCCCAACGGATGAGCCTCGAACCACTCGGGGTTGGTCTTGAAGGCGACCACCACACCTTTACAAACTTCTCCGGAGCACACCACAAGCAAGGGAGCTTCCAGAGGAACCTCTAACCGCCTAGGAGACCAAGCTCCAAGAGTAACAAGTCAATGGGGAAGAAATGTTGCGGGGAATGTGATTTGGTTTGGTCAAGTTGTAGATCGGGTCTTGCTCTCCCAATCCCCAAAGTTTCAACAAGTTTGGGTTGAGGGATTGAGAGTATTGAGCAAAATGGGGTGTAGCAATGGTGGAGCTCAACAAGACATTAGGGTTAAAGGTTGGAGGAGGAAGAAGGGCCTTTTTGTAGTGTTCATGTGAGGGTGGGGATTTCTGCCCGTTGGACCCCGTGCGCACGGGCTAAGTCAGCCACATGCGCACGGGGTATCCAGAGACAATCGCACCACCCCGTGCGCACGGGGGTCAAAAGACCCCGTGCACACGGGGTATCCAGAGAGTTACGCAGTACCCTGTGCGCACAGGGGTCAAAAGACCCCGTGCGCACGGGGTACCCAGAGAGTTACCCAGTACCCCGTGCGCACGGGGGTCAAAGGACCCCATGCGCACGGGGTACCCAGTAACTTACTGTTGCAACTTTCTGACTACCACAGCACACACACTAGGTTCATATGAGGTGGTTGGAGTGGGAAGGGTAAGAGAGTAAGGCTCGGCAAAGGCATTCCCACACAACATTTATCCACACAGACCCCTCTTAATAGTGCGGTCTTTCCTACGACTCGAAGCAAACCAAAACTAAACCTTCGAAGCGTCGAAAGACCACGCCTTTGTCCTTTTAGAAATGGGGGGGGGGGTCGCACATCTCCATCGCGGGCACTTAGAACCAATAACCTGAGATAAACTTTAGCAACCGGTATTAGTTCAACTAACCACATTGTCATCACACCAAAATATAGCTTAAGTGCCATTAGCACTTTCAATCTCCCCCTTTTTGGTGCATTGATGACAACGTGGTTAGAGCATGGCAAAGAGGATAAACAAATAGAAAGCCATGGAACAAATAATGATCATGATAGCTCCCCCTATATGTGTGCCCGAAAACAAGAATGCATCTAGTACACCCATAGGAGGTTCGACCAAGATCATTATTGATAAGTCACGAGATTCATCAAAATAAACCTATAACGGTGCCTAGATCTCATGACACAGTGTAGTGAGCAAATAATGTGAGACCCAATAAACATAAGAGGATAATAGCAAGGTTCAATAATAAAGCTAGAGTCTCACAATAACGCTAGAGGCTCACAACCACACAGACGGAAAGGAAATAAGAGTATCTCAAGTCAACTAAAACCAACCAACAACGAGAAACACGAGGCTTGAGATCTCAACACACACACAAACACACAACCACACACACCACTTCTCCCCCTTTGTGATCAAGACAACAAAAAGGAGACAAATGGCGACATGAGACCCACTAGACAAGAGGAGGAGCACTCGAGGCATCATCATCATCATCAAAATGCCACCCAGCCATTGGGAAAGACCGAGCAGTGGCCTCACTGTCGACATCCTCAGAACCTGGACCGACCTCCTCACCAGCAGCAGCCCTTGCTGCCTTCTGCTCACGCCGAACAAGCTTCTCCTTGTTGATTTCCTTGATCTGACGACGCTGAATCGACTGACACATCTTGAACATGTTGCTCAAGGTCTTGAACAACGACTTCTTTTCTCCCTTGGCAAAGATGGCCTCAGAGCCAACAGACTTGGCCTTACCACGAGGGATCCGTGCAGTAGAGGACATGCCTGGAGTGTAGGTAGCACGATCCTCAGGCCTAGGGTTGCGCCCCTTCTTGATGGGCACATAGGGAGCAGGAGCAACTGGGGTCCAGTTGGAGTTGCGCTTGGGAACAACAGTCTTGAAGCTAGCAATGTACTTTGCTGGACAGACGGTCTCAATCAACGCCTGTATGAAAGGAGCATAGATCAAAGACTTGTTCTCTTGAACACACTGACGCAGCCCATAGTACATGAAATCCAGAACATCCACTTTCTTCTTCTGATGAAGATATACAAAGATATCAAGCATGGAGCTCCGAATGTTATGGGAATCCCCGGCCTTTGGAGTGAGGGTATACCGCAGGATATGGCGCATGGTGTCATAGAGGGGCAAGAGGTCTTTGATTGACCTAGTGACAAACGACTTCTCTTGTCTGTAAGCAAAGGCAATCTCATCCTTAGTGCGCTGCCCACTTTCCCGAACAATGCCAAACTCATCCGAAATAGTCTCTTCATCCATGAAAGGGTAGGGAATGATCTCGGAGAACTTTGCCATAGGAGCTGAGCACTGATACGTTCCGGACATCCATGTGAGGGTGCGAGCATAATCATTGGAGAAGTACAGAGTGGCAAAGAACTGCATCACTAGATCTTCATTGTAGGGGTGGTTGAAGGTGACAAACAGAATCAGACCCAGTCGTTCAAGAGCGGAGTACACACCGGGATACAGATGATCATTGTCACGCAAACTCTCAGTGTTGACTTGCTTGTGAGGAGCAAACTTCTTTGACTTGGTCATAAGAAGCTCATGATAGATTCTTTGCTAAAACCCATTCTTGAAACGGGGATCCATTCCCATACCCGTGGCCTTAACATACGGATGGTTCTGTCTCTCAGCCCAGATCTCTGGCTTGGTCCACTTGACAAGAGGCATATTCCGGAGGTGACGCCTGCCCGGAGTGGCTTCCTCCGGACTAGACTCCTCTTCCTCTTCTTCATCTTCCTCATCACGATCATCTTCTTCATCTTCCTCACCATGATCCTCTTCTTCTTCTATCTCATCATCTTGTGAGTCATATTCTTCCTTAGATTCATCGGAAGCCTCAACAACGGGCCGCTTTGAGGCTGCACGGCGAGCACGGCCCTGACCTGTCCCAGACCCCTGACCCATGCCTTCAGACGGCTGACGACGAGCAATGGTGAAGTCCTTTGATCCTCCTTTTGCATGCTTGCGACGAAGCTCAGACCTCTTGTCAGCGGAGTCTGAAACACACACAAAAACCAAACAACACAAAGCACGAGGAACAAATGAGTATAAGTGCAAGATAAATGGCAAGGAGATAGACAAAAGTCTAGGCAATAGTTCCTGGATAGCCCGTGCGCACGGGGGTTTAGACCCCATGGGCACGGGGGTCCCGTGCGCATGGTACAGGACCGTGGGCACGGGGGCCCATGCGCACGGGGGTCAAACACCTCATGGACATGGGGGTCTCCTAGCGGCAGCCACTACCAGAAAGAGCTCCGGGAGTGGGTGCAGTAGAGGGACCAACGGATCTACGCACTAGACTTCTATCTACAAACTAGTTGAGGCCAAACGAATCTAGGGAGCAAAGAAACCCTAAAGCTAGAACAAAAGAGGGGAACTCGAGGAGATGGAACAAGAGGAGAGGACCAACCGGAGGAGGACCCCATCAGGATCCAGATCCACAGAGGAAGAACTCCTACAAGGCCCGGAGGAGCTCCGGCGAGTGGAGGCAATGGCGGCGGCGCTGGAGGCTTCCTGGGGAGTGGAGGGGGCGAATGGGTGGGAATGAACCCGAGCCCCCCCACGCCCCACCTCTTCAGGACCAGAAACCGCAGACCCCGTGCGCACGGGCTAAGTGAGCCCCGTGCGCACGGGGGTCCCGTGCACACGGTACAGAGCCCGTGGGCACGGGGGCCCCGTGGGCATGGTACAGGCCCGTGCGCACGGGGTATTCAGGAACATGACATGAGTGGATCTTTAAATACAGGGCTGCGTGTATACTCTTACCCCTACTTCACAAGGCACTCGGTCTATGTTTCTGAACACGCCGCGAGGAAAGTCCTATCACTATGGAAAGGGTATATGTGGAGCACTTGTACCAAAAAGAAGCGAGGACAACCAACCAAAAAAAAGAAAAGAAACACCACACCACACACATGAAACAAACACGGACAAAACCCTCAAGCGAGGGCGGTGGCCGAGGCCACCATGTTTGAGTTTACTTGGTATGGCACCGCGAAGATATGAACCCAAGACCAATACTCATCTTTGAAGCACAAGTACCATCTAAAGTGGCTTATGTGAAAGATTGTGTTTGTTTTATGCACTTCTAGGATAAGATAGCTCATGAGTTGAGCTAGCTCCCCCTAGACATGTGCCTACATCTAAGCAAGATAGTGAAGGAAATATGCCCTAGAGGCAATAATAAAGTTATTATTTATTTCCTTATATTATGATCAACGTTTATTATTCATGCTAGAATTGTATTAACCGGAAACATAATACATGTGTGAATACATAGACAAATAGAGTGTCACTAGTATGCCTCTACTAGACTAGCTCGTTAATCAAAGATGGTTATGTTTCCTAACCATGGACAAAGAGTTGTTATTTGATTAAGGGGATCACATCATTAGGTGAATGATCTAATTGACATGACCCATTCCATTGGCTTAGCACCCGATCGTTTAGTATGTTGCTATTGCTTTCTTCATTACTTATACATGTTCCTATGACTATGAGATTATGCAACTCCCGTTTACCGGAGGAACACTTTGTGTGCTACCAAACGTCACAACGTAACTGGGTGATTATAAAGGTGCTCTACAGGTGTCTCCAAAGGTACATGTTGGGTTGGCGTATTTCGAGATTAGGATTTGTCACTCCGATTGTCGGAGAGGTATCTCTGGGCCCTCTCGGTAATACACATCACATAAGCCTTGCAAGCATTGCAACTAATGAGTTAGTTGTGAGATGATGTATTACGGAATGAGTAAAGAGACTTGCCGGTAACGAGATTGAACTAGGTATTGAGATACCGACGATCGAATCTCGGGCAAGTAACATACTGGTGACAAAGGGAACAACGTATGTTGTTATGCGGTCTGACCGATAAAAGATCTTCGTAGAATATGTAGGATCCAATATGAGCATCCAGGTTCCGCTATTGTTATTGACCAGAGACATGTCTCGGTCATGTCTACATTGTTCTCGAACCCGTAGGGTCCGCACGCTTAAGGTTTCGATGTCAGTTATATTATGAGTTTATGAGTTTTGATGTACCGAAGGAGTTCGAAGTCCCGGATGGGATCGGGGACATGACGAGGAGTCTCGAAATGGTCGAGACATAAAGATTGATATATTGGAAGCCTATATTTGGATATCGGAAGTGTTCCGGGTGAAATCGGGATTTTACCAGAGTACCGGGAGGTTACCGGAACCCCCCGGAAGGTATATGGGCCTTAGTGGGCCTTAGTGGAAGAGAGGAGAGGTGGCCAGGGCTGGGCCGCACGCCCCTCCCCCCTAGTCCGAATAGGACAAGGAGAGGGGGGCGGCGCCCCCCCTTCCTTCTCTCTCTCCTCTTTCCCCCTTCCCGAATCCTATTCCAACTAGGAAGGGGGGGAATCCTACTCCCGGAGGGAGTAGGACTCCTCCTGGCGCGCCCTCTCCTGGCCGGCCGCACCCCCCCTTTGATCCTTTATATACGGAGGCAAGGGGCACCCCTAGACACACAAGTTGATCCACGTGATCATATTCTTAGCCGTGTGCGATGCCCCCTTCCACCATAGTCCTCGATAATATTGCAGCGGTGCTTAGGCGAAGCCCTGTGAAGGTAGTACATCAAGATCGTCACCACGCCGTCGTGCTGACGGAACTCTTCCCCGACACTTTGCTGGATCGGAGTCCGGGGAACGTCATCAAGCTGAACGTGTGCTAGAACTCGGAGGTACCGTAGTTTCGGTGCTTGATCGGTCGGGCCGTGAAGACGTACGACTACATCAACCACGTTGTGCTAATGCTTCCGTTGTCGATCTACAAGGGTACGTAGATTACACTCTCCCCTCTCGTTGCTATGCATCACCATGATCTTGCGTGTGCGTAGGAATTTTTTTGAAATTACTACGTTACCCAACAGTGGTATCAGAGCCTAGGTTTTATGTGTTGATGTTATTTGCACGAGTAGAACACAAGTGAGTTGTGGGCGATATAAGTCATACTGCTTACCAGCATGTCATACTTTGGTTTGGCGGTATTGTTGGACGAAGCGGCCCGGACCGACATTACGCGTACGCTTATGCGAGACCGGTTCTCCCGACGTGGTTTGCACAAAGGTGGCTAGCGGGTGACAGTTTCTCCAACTTTAGTTGAACCGAGTGTGGCTACGCCCGGTCCTTGCGAAGGTTAAAATAGCACCAACTTGACAAACTATCGTTCTGGTTTTGATGCGTAGGTAAGATTGGTTCTTACTTAAGCCCGTAGCAGCCACGTAAAACTTGCAACAACAAAGTAGAGGACGTCTAACTTGTTTTTGCAGGGCATGTTGTGATGTGATATGGTCAAGACATGATGCTAAATTTTATTGTATGAGATGATCATGTTTTGTAACCGAGTTATCGGCAACTGGCAGGAGCCATATGGTTGTCGCTTTATTGTATGCAATGCAATCGCGCTGTATGCTTTACTTTATCACTAAGCGGTAGCGATAGTCGTGGAAGCATAAGATTGGCAAGACGACAACGATGCTACGATGGAGATCAAGGTGTCGCGCCGGTGACGATGGTGATCATGACGGTGCTTCGAAGATGGAGATCACAAGCACAAGATGATGATGGCCATATCATATCACTTATATTGATTGCATGTGATGTTTATCTTTTATGCATCTTATCTTGCTTTGATTGACGGTAGCATTATAAGATGACCTCTCACTAATTATCAAGAAGTGTTCTCCCTGAGTATGCACCGTTGCGAAAGTTCTTCGTGCTGAGACACCACGTGATGATCGGGTGTGATAGGCTCTACGTTCAAATACAACGGGTGCAAAACAGTTGCACACGCGGAATACTCAGGTTATACTTGACGAGCCAAGCATATACAGATATGGCCTCGGAACACGGAGACCGAAAGGTCGAGCGTGAATCATATAGTAGATATGATCAACATAGTGATGTTCACCAATGAAGCTACTCCATCTCACGTGATGATCGTACATGGTTCAGTTGATTTGGATCACGTGATCACTTAGAGGATTAGAGGGATGTCTATCTAAGTGGGAGTTCTTTAAGTAATATGATTAATTGAACCTAAATTTATCATGAACTTAGTACCTGATAGTATCTTGCTTATTCATGTTTGATTGTAGATAGATGGCCCGTGCTGTTGTTCCGTTGAATTTTAATGCGTTCCTTGAGAAAGCAAAGTTGAAAGATGATGGTAGCAATTACACGGACTGGGTCCGTAACTTGAGGATTATCCTCATTGCTGCACAGAAGAATTACGTCCTAGAAGCACCGCTGGGTGCCAGGCCTGCTGCTGGAGCAACACCAGATGTTATGAACGTCTGGCAGAGCAAAGCTGATGACTACTCGATAGTTCAGTGTGCCATGCTTTACGGCTTAGAATCGGGACTTCAACGACGTTTTGAACGTCATGGAGCATATGAGATGTTCCAGGAGTTGAAGTTAATATTTCAAGCAAATGCCCGGATTGAGAGATATGAAGTCTCCAATAAGTTCTATAGCTGCAAGATGGAGGAGAACAGTTCTGTCAGTGAGCATATACTCAAAATGTCTGGGTATAATAATCACTTGATTCAATTGGGAGTTAATCTTCCAGATGATTGCGTCATTGACAGAATTCTCCAATCACTGCCACCAAGCTACAAGAGCTTCGTGATGAACTATAATATGCAAGGGATGAATAAGACTATTCCCGAGCTCTTCGCAATGCTGAAAGCTGCGGAGGTAGAAATCAAGAAGGAGCATCAAGTGTTGATGGTCAACAAGACCACTAGTTTCAAGAAAAAGGGCAAAGGGAAGAAGAAGGGGAACTTCAAAAAGAACAGCAAGCAAGTTGCTGCTCAAGAGAAGAAACCCAAACCTGGACCTAAGCCTGAAACTGAGTGCTTCTACTGCAAGCAGACTGGTCACTGGAAGCGGAACTGCCTCAAGTATTTGGCGGATAAGAAGGATGGCAAGGTGAACAAAGGTATATGTGATATACATGTTATTGATGTGTACCTTACTAATGCTCGCAGTAGCACCTGGGTATTTGATACTGGTTCTGTTGCTAATATTTGCAACTCGAAACAGGGACTACGGATTAAGCGAAGATTGGCTAAGGACGAGGTGACGATGCGTGTGGGAAATGGTTCCAAAGTCGATGTGATCGCAGTTGGCACGCTACCTCTACATCTACCTTCGGGATTAATATTAGACCTAAATAATTGTTATTTGGTGCCAGCGTTAAGCATGAACATTATATCTGGATCTTGTTTGATGCGAGACGGTTATTCATTTAAATCAGAGAATAATGGTTGTTCTATTTACATGAGTAATATCTTTTATGGTCATGCACCCTTAAAGAGTGGTCTATTCTTATTAAATCTCGATAGTAGTGACACACATATTCATAGTGTTGAAACCAAAAGATGCAGAGTTGATAATGATAGTGCAACTTATTTGTGGCACTGCCGTTTAGGTCATATCGGTATAAAGCGCATGAAGAAACTCCATACTGATGGGCTTTTGGAACCACTTGATTATGAATCACTTGGTACTTGCGAACCGTGCCTTATGGGTAAGATGACAAAACACCGTTCTCCGGTACTATGGAGAGAGCAACAGATTTGTTAGAAATCATACATACAGATGTATGTGGTCCGATGAATGTTGAGGCTCGTGGCAGATATCGTTATTTTCTCACCTTCACAGATGACTTAAGCAGATATGGGTATATCTACTTAATGAAACACAAGTCTGAAACGTTTGAAAAGTTCAAAGAATTTCAGAGTGAAGTTGAAAATCATCGTAACAAGAAAATAAAATTCCTACGATCTGATCGTGGAGGAGAATATTTGAGTTACGAGTTTGGTGTACATTTGAAACAATGTGGAATAGTTTGGCAACTCACGCCACCCGGAACACCACAGCGTAATGGTGTGTCCGAACCTCATAATCGTACTTTACTAGATATGGTACGATCTATGATGTCTCTTACTGATTTACCGCTATTGTTTTGGGGATATGCTCTAGAGACGGCCGCATTCACGTTAAATAGGGCACCATCAAAATCCGTTGAGACGACGCCTTATGAACTGTGGTTTGGCAAGAAACCAAAGTTGTCGTTTCTGAAAGTTTGGGGCTGCGATGCTTATGTGGAAAAGCTTCAACCTGATAAGCTCGAACCCAAATCGGAAAAATGTGTCTTCATAGGATATCCAAAGGAAACTATTGGATACACCTTCTATCACAGATCCGAAGGCAAGACTTTTGTTGCTAAATTCGGAAACTTTCTGGAGAAGGAATTTCTCTCGAAAGAAGTGAGTGGGAGGAAAGTAGAACTTGACGAGGTAACTGTACCTAACCCCTTATTAGAAAGTAGTACATCACAGAAATCTGTTTCTGTGACACCTACACCAATTAGTGAGGAAGCTAATGATAATGATCATGAAACTTCAGAACAAGATACTACTGAACCTGGTAGATCAACCAGAGTGAGATCCGCGCCAGAGTGGTACGGTAATCCCGTTCTGGAAGTCATGCTACTAGATCATGATGAACCTACGAACTATGAAGAAGCGATGGTGAGCCCAGATTCCACAAAATGGCTTGAAGCCATGAAATCTAAGATGGGATCCATGTATGAGAACAAAGTATGGACTTTGGTTGACTTGCCCAATGATCGGAAAGCAATAGAGAACAAATGGATCTTCAAGAAGAAGACGGACGCTGATGGTAATATTACTGTCTACAAAGCTCGACTTGTCGCAAAAGGTTTTCGGCAAGTTCAAGGGATTGACTACGATGAGGCCTTCTCACCCATAGCGATGCTTAAGTCTGTCCGAATCATGTTAGCAATTGCCGCATTTTATGATTATGAAATTTGGCAGATGGATGTCAAAACTGCATTCCTGAATGGATTTCTGGAAGAAGAGTTGTATATGATACAACCAGAAGGTTTTGTCGATCCAAAGGGAGCTAACAAAGTGTGCAAGCTCTAGCGATTCATTTATGGACTGGTGCAAGCCTCTCGGAGTTGGAATAAACGCTTTGATAGTGTGATCAAAGCATTTGGTTTTATACAGACTTTTGGAGAAGCCTGTATTTACAAGAAAGTGAGTGGGAGCTCTGTAGCATTTCTGATATTATATGTGGATGACATGTTCCTAATTGGAAATGATATAGAATTTCTGGATAGCATAAAGGGATACTTGAATAAGAGTTTTTCAATGAAAGACCTCGGTGAAGCTGCTTACATATTAGGCATTAAGATCTATAGAGATAGATCAAGACGCTTAATTGGACTTTCACAAAGCACATACCTTGACAAAGTTTTGAAGAAGTTCAAAATGGATCAAGCAAAGAAAGGGTTCTTGCCTGTGTTACAAGGTGTGAAGTTGAGTCAGACTCAATGCCCGACCACTGCAGAAGATAGAGAGAAAATGAAAGATGTTCCCTATGCTTCAGCCATAGGCTCTATCATGTATGCAATGCTGTGTACCAGACCTGATGTGTGCCTTGCTATAAGTCTAGCAGGGAGGTACCAAAGTAATCCAGGAGAGGATCACTGGACAGCGGTCAAGAACATCCTGAAATACCTGAAAAGTACTAAGGATATGTTTCTCGTTTATGGAGGTGACAAAGAGCTAATCGTAAATGGTTACGTCGATGCGAGCTTTGACACTGATCCGGACGATTCTAAATCACAAACTGGATACGTATTTACATTAAACGGTGGAGCTGTCAGTTGGTGCAGTTCTAAACAAAGCGTCGTGGCGGGATCTACGTGTGAAGCAGAATACATAGCTGCTTCAGAAGCAACAAATGAAGGAGTCTGGATGAAGGAGTTCATATCCGATCTAGGTGTCATACCTAGTGCATCGGGTCCAATGAAAATCTTTTGTGACAATACTGGTGCAATTGCCTTGGCAAAGGAATCCAGATTTCACAAGAGAACCAAGCACATCAAGAGACGCTTCAATTCCATCCGGGATCTAGTCCAGGTGGGAGACATAGAGATTTGCAAGATACATACGGATCTGAATGTAGCAGACCCGTTGACTAAGCCTCTTCCACGAGCAAAACATGATCAGCAACAAGGCTCCATGGGTGTTAGAATCATTACTGTATAATCTAGATTATTGACTCTAGTGCCAGTGGGAGACTGAAGGAAATATGCCCTAGAGGCAATAATAAATTTATTATTTATTTCCTTATATTATGATAAATGTTTATTATTCATGCTAGAATTGTATTAACCGGAAACATAATACATGTGTGAATACATAGACAAACAGAGTGTCACTAGTATGCCTCTACTAGACTAGCTCGTTAATCAAAGATGGTTATGTTTCCTAACCATGGACAAATAGTTGTTATTTGATTAACGGGATCACATCATTAGGTGAATGATCTGATTGACATGACCCATTCCATTAGCTTAGCACCCGATCGTTTAGTATGTTGCTATTGCTTTCGTCATGACTTATACATGTTCCTATGACTATGAGATTATGCAACTCCCGTTTACCGTAGGAACACTTTGTGTGCTACCAAACTTCATAACGTAACTGGGTGATTATAAAGGTGCTCTAAAGGTGTCTCCAAAGGTACATGTTGGGTTGGCATATTTCGAGATTAGGATTTGTCACTCCGATTGTCGGAGAGGTATCTCTGGGCCCTCTTGGTAATACACATCACATAAGCCTTGCAAGCATTGCAACTAATGAGTTAGTTGTGAGATGATGTATTACGGAATGAGTAAAGAGACTTGCCGGTAATGAGATTGAACTAGGTATTGAGATATCGACGATCGAATCTCGGGCAAGTAACATACCGATGACAAAGGGAACAACGTATGTTGTTATGCGGTCTGACCGATAAAAGATCTTCATAGAATATGTAGGAGCCAATATGAGCATCCAGGTTCCGCTATTGGTTATTGACCGGAGACATGTCTCGGTCATGTCTACATTGTTCTCGAACCCGTAGGGTCCGCATGCTTAAGGTTTCGATGTCAGTTATATTATGAGTTTATGAGTTTTGATGTACCGAAGGAGTTCGGAGTCCCGGATGGGATCGGGGACATGACGAGGAGTCTCGAAATGGTCGAGACATAAAGATTGATATATTGGAAGCCTATATTTGGATATCGGAAGTGTTCCGGGTGAAATCGGGATTTTACCGGAGTACCGGGAGGTTACCGGAACCCCCCGGAAGGTATATGGGCCCTAGTGGGCCTTAGTGGAAGAGAGGAGAGGTGGCCAGGGCTGGGCCGCGTGCCCCTCCCCCCCTAGTCCGAATAGGACAAGGAGAGGGGGGCGGCGCCCCCTTCCTTCTCTCTCTCCTCTTTCCCCCTTCCCGAATCCTATTCCAACTAGGAAAGGGGGGGGAATCCTACTCCCGGAGGGAGTAGGACTCCTTCTGGCGTGCCCTCTCCTGGCTGGCCGCACCCCCCTTTGATCCTTTATATACGGAGGCAAGGGGCACCCCTAGACACACAAGTTGATCCACGTGATCATATTCTTAGCCGTGTGAGGTGCCCCCTTCCACCATAGTCCTCGATAATATTGCAGCGGTACTTAGGCGAAGCCCTGCGACGATAGTACATCAAGATCATCACCATGCCGTTGTGCTGACGGAACTCTTCCCCGACACTTTGCTGGATCGGAGTCCGGGGAACGTTATCGAGCTGAACGTGTGCTAAAACTCGGAGGTGCCGTAGTTTCGGTGCTTGATCGGTCGGGCCGTGAAGACGTACGACTACATCAACCACGTTGTGCTAACGCTTCCGTTGTCGATTACAAGGGTATGTAGATTACACTCTCCCCTCTTGTTGCTATGCATCACCATGATCTTGCGTGTGCGTAGGAATTTTTTTGAAATTACTACGTTACCCAACAGATAGTACATGAGTATGTGTGTGCGAGCAAGAGTTTCATCTGAAGTTACTAATATCCACGATATTTAGCTCATGCCTTAACTCGCGGAATCTTGCTTTGTCAAGGGGCTTGGTGAAGATGTCTGCTAGTTGATTCTCGATGTTGACATGGAGTAACTCAATGTTTCCCTTGGCCACATGATCTCTAATGAAATGATGATGAATCTCAATATGCTTGGTCTTGCTATGTTGAACCGGATTCTCAGCGATCTTGATGGCACTTTCATTGTCACACCAAAGAGGCACTTTGTCACATTTGACACCGTAATCCATCAAAGTTTGCCTCATCCATAATAATTGGGCACAACAACTTCCGACAGCAATATACTCGGCTTCGGCTGTGGAGAGAGATATACAATTTTGCTTCTTTGAAGACCAACTTACCAACGATCTCCCTAGGAATTGACATGAGCCGGATGTGGACTTGCGATCAACCTTGTCTCCGGCCCAATCCGAATCCGAGTAACCCATTAACTCAAATGATGATCCCTTGGGATAGCAAAGGCCCAAGTTTGGGATATGAACCAAATATCAAAGGATCCTTTTCACTGACGAATAGTGGCTCTCCTTAGGAGCAGATTGAAATCTTGCACACATACACACACTCAACATAATATCTGGCCTAGATGCACAAAGGTAAAGCAAGGAACCGATCATAGAGCGATATACCTTTTGATCCACTTCTTTACCATTTGGATCAAGATGAAGTTGAACATTTGTGGCCATGGGTGTCTTCATTGGCTTGACATCTTGCATTTTGAATCTCTTGAGCATGTCTTGGATATAACGAGATTGGTTGATGAAGGTTCCGCCTCTCAATTGCTTCACTTGAAAACCGAGAAAGAACTTCAACTCTCCCATCATGCTCATCGCAAATTCCTTAGTCATAAGATTCTCAAACTCAACGTTAATAGCATGGTTAGTTGACCCAAAGATAATATGTCGGGTGGTAGGTGCGACATATGCCAATGGGTGGCTTATCATTGTGGGAACCAGTAAGACGTCGCCGGTGCCTGGAAGCGGGATGAGGCGAAGACATGCACGCCGACGAATCTTACCCAGCTTCGGGGCTCTCCGTGGAGATAACACCCCTACTGCTGCTCTGCGGGGTCTCCGCATGATCACTAGATGAACAAGTAGCTACACGATGCTCCTTGAGCTGTTTTGTGAGGAGAAAAAGTAGAGCATGGCTAGCCCTCCTCCCCTCCCTATGTGGTGTCTAGAACTAGCTTGGATCAACCCTTTGCATGGGTGTCCCGGGGGGTTTATATAGGCCTACCCCCCGGGGGTGCAATGGTAATCCGGATGGGCGTGGGGCCCAACCGTCTGTGGCTACACTCGCCGGCTTCTGCGCCAGCTGTTGGGGCCCGCCGGCTGGTGGGTCCCGCCGGCTGCCGGCTCCTTGGTCCACAGGCAGGCCCCACTGTCCAGGGCCTTGTCGGTGGCTGGTTACTGTTGCTCAATCCTGGTGACGAGGGCTTCACCGAGGTTGGCGTGGCTACAGTGCCGCCGTCCGGCGGGTGATCGCTGTAGCCTCACCGTGTCTTGTCTCCTTAATGGGGCGTCTCCTTCGAGGGAGGTGGCAAGCCGGATGTGGAGAGACGGCTCTGTCTTGGGCCGACTGGGGGAGGCCTGGCCGCCTTCGGGCGTCTCTCTGCCTGAAGGGGCCCACCGCCCGTGGGCCACACTGGCAGCCCGTCGTGGATGACATCAGGGTCAACGTGGCAACAGTGCCGCGTCGGACGGGTCATGGCCACCCGTACGGCGCACTGTGCCAGGCATGCTCCGGGATTCGGGGGTGGCAGGCTTTACTGTAGCCACGCCCCGTCACATCACCGTTATGTGGATGCAGACTTCGAGCGTACGATCCTGACCGCTTTGTGGGTGCCGGCTTCTTGGAGTCGGCCTTCTCGCGGCCGGCTTCTCGGAGCCGGCCCTCCCGCGGCTTTCTTCATGGGGGCTAAAGTCGGGTCGCCTTCCGATAGCCGGCCTGGGAGACAGTCGGTAGGGGGAAGGCGGCCCCATGTCTTGGATTCTTTAGGGCCGGATCGGCTCGCAATTTTTTCAGAAGGGCCAGGGGGAGCCGGCTAGGCTACCCGTGGTCATTTACTCCGACAGTAGTCCCCGAAGCTGATCGAGCTTCGAGGCTGACAAAGGGACGAGAAGCTTGGTCAGCTTCCTATCCTGAGGGGCTGGCTTTGCTTGTGCGCGCCGCCTTCGGAAAGCCCCGTTTCTCGTAGGCAGGAACGCGGGTCGGCCTGCGAGCTGACCGCACGCCATCCCGCGGGCCATGTGGCGAGGAAATCCTGCCAGCGCACGCGCGCGACGGGACGCCGCCGCAGGCCTGGGCCCGCCACTCCTAGGCCTCGGCCCGAGCGCGGATCTTCTGCGGCCCACGCGGACCGCTCGCCTTCCCGCGGCGGTTTTATTACGCCATCAGGGCGCAATAATCGCAGGATGTGGGGGAGTGGGTGAAGTTGATCCCCACGTTCCCCCACGCCACGCCTCCTCGGCTCCGCCGCGCAGGTCTATAAGTAGGGGGAGGAGGGGGAGCGGCAGAGGCTCGCACGCTCTCCCTCGCTCCGCCCCTTCTCGCCTTCCTTCTTCTTCTTTCCGCCACCGCAGCAACCCATTGCCGCGCCGTTCCGCCGTCGGACCTCTCGGCTCCTTCGATCCCGCCGTAGCGGGGTCATGCGCGTCTCCGCCGTCGCATCGTCTTGCTCCTCGCCGCGTCGCTCCCATGGCGCTGTCGAGCTCTTGGGATGGCTCCAACGTCCACGAGGACCACGTCGAGTTCCTCCGCCGGACGCGGCGCCTGCCGGGCGAGAACTTCGTGCGGGTTCGTCAAGCGCCGGCGAGGGAGATTTCACCGGCACCAGAGGAGGGCGAGCGGGTGATCTTCCGCTCGCACTGCCTGCGCAGCTTCGGCCTCCCGGCGAGCGGATTCCTTCGAGCCTTCCTTGAATTCTACCACCTCTAGCTGCATCATCTCACGCCCAAAGCGGTGATGCTGCTGTCGGCTTTCGTCACCCTGTGCGAGGGCTTTCTTGGGGTTCTCCCCACGCTCGAGCTCTGGGGGGAATTCTTCCAGAGCAAGCTCGGCACCGTCGTCGCGGGCGTGCCCGCCCCCTGCGGAGCCTTCATTGCCATGAGGCGGACGGGCGAGAACAATCCGTTCCCGCCCATCCCGCTGATCCAGTCGGTGAAGCTCTGGCAGAAGTCCTACTTTTACATGAAGAACGTCGCCCCGCAAGGCGACTACGTCAACCTGCCGACTTACATAGCCGGCCCGCCGGCTGGGAGGCAACCTTCGTGGAGCTACCGGGCCAGGTCGCTGTCTTAGGCCGGGAACGCAGCCGTCTCCCGGCTCCGGGTGATGATCCAGTCAGAGGGCCTGACTGGAGCCGACTTGGTGGCCGCCTTCATGGAGCGCCGGGTACTTCCGCTCCAAGGCCGGCCTCACATGATTTGCCAGATGAGCGGCCGCTTCGACCCGTGCCGGCTGAGCACCAGGGAGATGCCTCATGCAGAGGTGTCTTACATGGTGAACTACATCTCCAACTGCAAGCTCGCTGAGGATTGGCGATACGGGAAGGAGCCGTATTCTCGCGCCAACCCTCCGCCTGCCGTAAGTTTTTCTTCTTTTCTTCCTTTTTTTAGCCGGCCTCGTGATAGCCGACCTTTGATCAGTTGGTTTGCCCTTAGCAGAACCCTCTTCTTCCGCCGACGGCCGGGGCCGCAGGGGTAGATCGCCAGCTCCTCCCCGACCGCACGGTGGACGACGCCGACGACCCGGACCTGGGAGCGGCCGCCATGGAAGACGCCATCATGGGGGAAGGCGATGAGGCAGGAGGCGCGGGGCCCGGAGCCGGCTTCGAGGACTGGCCGGATGACGACGAGGTCGAAGCCGTCCCGCACCGCCAGCCGGCGCTTGATCATCAAGGTGCGGGCCCGTCTGCCACGCGGCTGCCCGTGGCGGCGCCCAGAAGCGCCGGGCCGCGTCGACCTTCTTCGGCAGCCGGCCGAAAAAATCCAAGGCTTCCACGGCGGCGACCAAGCGGGATGAGGCGGCCGTGAAGGCGGCTCGCTTCCGCATGGCGGTGAAACAGCCGTAGGCGATCTCGGCGTAAGTCGTCAAATGTCTTGTGTGTGTGTGTATATATATATATATATATATATATATATATATATTCGTTGTCCTTTTCGATTGAAGCTCTTCTGAACCTTTCTTTGCTCGCCGGACAGGGCACCGCTTTCCCTTGAGCGGGGTCCTGGCGGCTCTGTAGTCGGGCCGACTGGAGGGTCTTCAGGCTCCCGCCACGTGGATCCCCGTGCCGACCTTAGGGAGGCCACGGAGCGGAACGCGCGGGAGGCGCAGGAGGAGCGGGAGACGGCAGAGCGAAGGACTGCCCAGGCGGCGAAGGAGCAGGCCGACGCGGCGGCCAAGGCCCGGGTGGAGGCGGCAGCCGCGGAGACGAAGGTGGAGGCCTCGCACAACCAGCCTCCGCTGCTCGTCGTTCCCCTCCGTGCCATGGCCCCCGACATCCCCGTGCCTCCGTCGGAGGAGGTCGAGCAAGACCCGCCGGTGGTGGAGAGGAGGGAGGACCATGTGGTCTTCATGGAGGGGGCACCACGGACGGCGCCGACTGGGGCGGGCCAAAGCGGCCAATCAGCCGCGGCGCCAGAGCAGCCAGCCGGGGGCGAGTCGGAGGCAGGGGCCGGCCTCGAGGTGCAGCCGGCACTGTGCCGGCGCGCAGGGGGAGGCACCTCCGCACCGGAGCCGCACCGAGCTGCGGGCTCCAGCCAGACGGCGGAGGCCCTGGAGGCGGCCAGCGTCAGCACGTCCGAGTGGACTCCCAGCGGGGGGACGGGCGAGCTGAATGTGGCGGCCCAGGAGGTCCGGAACCGGCTTCAAGCCCAAGCCGCCTCGCTGCAGCGATACACCCAAGTGTTCCTCGCGACGCGGGCCGTCATCCGGGTGAGTCTTCTGGCCTTGGTTGTTTTGCTCTTTTGATTTCTTCCGTGGGGGCGTGTCAGCGCACCCACTGGGTGTAGTCCCCGAGTTCCGAGTCGGCTGCTGCGCAGGCGGCTTGGAACTTACTAGGTCCTGACAACTATCTTATTCTCGCCTCCTGTCTGATCTTCCAGGAGTATCATAACCTCCGCGCTGCTGCCTTCAACTCCCAGGCTCAGGAGCTGGGCCGGAGAACCGAAGACCTGACCAGCAGCCGGAGTGCGTGCTTTGTTTCGTTCATCTCCTGTGGGGGCGCGTCAGCGCACCCACTGGGTGTAGTCCCCGAGATTCGGGCCGACTGCTGAGCAGTCGGGTCGGATCTTCCTTGACGACTTCTTCCTTATTGATTTTTCCTTTGTCTTCATGCTTGCAGGAGCCAATGCCGACTTGAGGGGGCAGCTCAGCGGGGCCCAGGCCGCCCTTCGCGCCAAGGAAGCCGAGTACAACGCCTTGGTCCTGGAGCGTGACCGCCTGGCCAAGAAGTTGGCCGACCAGGAGGAGAGCCACAAGGCGGCCCTGAAGAAGGCGCAGGACAGCGAGGACGCCCTGAAGGCCGAGTTCGAGACCGAAGCGGCGGGCTGGGCTGAGGCGAAGCAAGCGCTGAGCGAGGGCTTCGGTCGTATCGAGGATCTGATCGATGGTAAGCCGCCTTCCTCACTCCTTGCTTGCCCCTTGCCCCTGATTTGTGTTCTGACTTGTGCTGCTTTTTGTTCTCTGTGCAGACTACTTTCCCGGCTACTCCGTCTTCGCCACCCAAACCATCGAGGCCCATCGCGAGGCGCGCCGGCAGGCGGGGGCTGAAATCGCGCCGGACGCGAGCCGGACGCTTGAGGAGCAACTCTTGGCGGTCCAAGCCCGGCTGCAGCCGGCTCACCGTATGCTCCGCCGCCTCCAGCGCGCCGGGGCGCAGGTGTTGGCCGCCCTCTGGCCAGGCGAGACAATTCCCCGCACCCCGAGTCGGACTGCCGACTGGCTGGAGGTTGCGGTTGGCCGCTTCGAGGCCTGGAAGGCATCGGCAGCCCGGCTTGGAGCTGGGCGGGCGCTGGAGTTCGTCCGAGCCTGGTATCCGGGGCTGAACCTGGACCAGCTGCGCACCTGGCGGCTGGAGGCCGACGAGGAGATGGAGGAGGTGCGGCCGGCTATCGCTCAGCGTGCTTCGACGATCGCCGAGTGCACTGACATCAGCGTCTTCGCTCCTGAAATAAATGACGACGGCGTTGCCCAGCCGGAGGAGTGGTTCGGGCTGGACCCGGCAGCGGGTGAGGACTCGGCAGAGGAGATCGCCTCCAGCGATGAAGGCGAAGACGACGAAGGAGAGGAAGGCGAAGACGTTGAGCCGGCCGGTGAAGCGGCCAGCCAGCCTCAGCCTGACCGTGCTTCCAGCAACGAGGCGCGTGCTAGCGCGCCCTCTGCGGGAGGCGGTGATCATGCCGAGGTTCGCCAGCCGGCCACTCCTCCAGCCGGCACTGCCGTCTCCACCGACCTGCCCGACTCGCCAGTCGCTCCCCTGGCTTAATCTGCCGTCCTTGCTTTTCCTGCTTGTTACCCTTTGAACAATTTTTATTAAACTTGCGCAGTTCCACCCACTGGGGGTGTATTCGAACTATGTTGAATGCTGGCCTTTTGAAGGTCTTTTGTGTAAATATGATTGTGTGCGTGTTTGGTTTCCATTCGTGTATGCTTTTTATCCTTAGGCTGTTTCCTTTGCCGCCTTCCCCTTTTGGGAAGGCAAGTACTCGAGCTTTCTTAGATTGAAGCGAGGTGAATGGAAGCCGGCCGGCCGGCTACTCTGGTAGTCGGTCGGTGGTGGGAGAAAAACCGGCTTTTGTTATATTAGTCCGTTAGTCCCTAGCCGTTTTTCGTGTGGGCGTCCTTTCCTGCCTTTAACTCTTGCCAGCCGGACAGCCGGTTCTTCGAACTGCGACTTTTGGCAAGAGAAGGCTTGGGTGCCGGCACACTACTTGTCTGGCCGCGGGTAGGACTTTTAATATAACTCTAGGCGGCCAGTCCCCGGGCCGACTAGTCGAACCCGGTGCCGGACGAAAAAAGTGAATGTAATGACAAGGTCATAAGCATGATATTCTTCATTCATAGATAAAAGATGGCAGTCCCCGAGCTCTCCTCGGGGGGCCTATTGTCTCGTACTTAGTACAAAAGTTAGCGTGATACATACTGCATTTCAACTGTAAAATCTTCGGAGGAGGTTGGCGTTCCATGGTCGTTCCGACTCCTTGCCGGAGTCGTCTCTCTTTCGTGCCTTCGGCTTCTGCGCGTCGATCAGGTAGTAGGAGTCGTTGCCTAAAGCTCTGCTGATGACGAAGGGGCCCTCCCAAGGGGCCGAGAGCTTGTGCTGGCCGGCTGTTCGCTGGATCAGCCGGAGCACAAGATCGCCCTCTTGGAAGGATCTTGGCTTGACCTTCCGGCTGTGGTAGCGGCGCAGGCCCTGCTGATAGATGGCGGACCGGCTGAGGGCTAACAGCCGGCCTTCTTCCAGCAGGTCGACGCCGTCTTCTCGTGCTTCCTTGGCCTCCGCCTCCGTGTACATGGTTACCCGAGGCGAGTCGAACTCGATGTCAGTTGGGATGACCGCCTCGGCACCATACACGAGGAAGAAAGGAGTGAAGCCGGTTGACTTGTTTGGGGTAGTGCGCAGACTCCAGAGGACGGCCGGCAGCTCATCGAGCCAACAGCCGGCTGAACGCTCCAGTGGTACGACCAGTCGGGGCTTGATGCCGGAAAGGATGAGGCCGTTGGCTCGCTCGACCTGGCCGTTTGACTGCGGGTGGGCAACGGACGCTAAGTCCAACCGGATGCCTTGCGTCGCGCAGAAACGTGCCAAGGCTCCCTTGGCGAAATTCGTGCCATTGTCGGTGATGATGCTGTGTGGCACGCCGTACCGAGTTGTTATTTCTGCGATAAATGTCACGGCAGTCGGCCCATTCAGCTTCTTGATCGGCTTTGCCTCAATCCATTTGGTGAATTTGTCCACAGCGACAAGCAGATGTGTCATGCCGCCGCGCGCCGTCTTGAATGGGCCCACCATGTCCAGTCCCCAAACGGCGAAGGGCCAAGTGAGGGGAATGGTCTTGAGTGCTGAAGCCGGCATGTGTTGCTTGGAGCTGAAGAGTTGGCACCCTTTGCAATGTTTAACTAACTCCTTGGCGTCATCCAAAGCAGTCGGCCAAAAGAAACCATGGCGGAAAGCTTTGGCGACGAGTGATCTTGAGGCCGCATGGTGGCCGCATTCTCCTTGGTGGATGTCTCTGAGGATTGCAATGCCCTTCTCTTGCTCGACGCATCGCTGGAGGACTCCAGTGACACTGCGCTTGACGAGCTCTCTGTTGACGATTGTGTATGCTCCGGCTCGGCGTTGGACTTGTCTTGCCTCTGTTTCGTCAGCCGGCAGATCTTGGTTTATTAGGAAGTTGAGGATGGACTGAGCCCATGATGGAGCTGCGACTTCTTCTATTGCCAACACGGCTACTGCGACCAGGGCGGGCGGGCTGGGTGGTGAAATGCTGGAGTCGGCCTCCGCCTGCTGTGTTGCAGTCTCCGGGCCGACTACCGCAGTCCCCGAGCCGGGTGTGGCAATCCCTGGGTCGGGCGTAACTACGGAAGTCCCCGAGCCGCCTGCTGATGTCCCCTGGCCGACTATTGAAGTCCCCGGGTCACCCTCTTGGTTCTTCGAGCCGGACCCGACTGTATCGGGGTCAGGCGGCACGAAGATGGAATCGGACTCTGGAGACGGCTTGATAGACGGCTTGAGGAGGCGTTGTAGAGAGACACCGGTTGGTATTGCTTGCCGAGTGGAGCCTATTCGAGCCAGGGCATCAGCTGGCTCGTTGTCGGCTCGCGGTACGTGGAGGAACTCGCATCCTTCAAAATACCCACTGATCTGCTGAACGAGGAAGCGGTAGCTTGCCATATTTGCGTCCTTGGCATCCTAGTCACCGGATGATTGCTGGACCACCAAGTCCGAGTCGCCATAACATAGGATCCGGCGAATGCCGAGCTCTTTGGCAAGCCGGAGCCCGTGTATGAGCGCCTCGTACTCGGCCACGTTGTTGGAGGCGGCAAAGTGAATTTGCAGCGTGTATCTGAGCTTGTCGCCTTTGGGAGAGGTGAGGATGACGCCGGCTCCCAAGCCGGTGCGCATCTTGGACCCATCGAAGTGCATGCGCCAATGAGTGGAGTCGGGAGCTGGCGGCAGGTACTGGGTCTCGGCCCAGTCGACGAGGAAGTCGGCCAATGCTTGGGACTTGATGGCGGTGCGAGGCTGGTAGAAGATCGTGTAAGGGGCCAGCTCGATGGCCCATTTCGCCACCCGGCCGGATGCATCCCGGCTGCCTATGATCTCGGCCAGCGGGGCGGTGCATACAACCGTGATGGGATGCTCTTGGAAGTAGGGCTTCAGCTTCTTGGCGGCGAAGTACACGCCGTAGCACATCTTCTGGTAGTGCGGGTAGTTCTGCTTCGAGGTAGACAGCACCTCGCTCAAATAGTACACCGGCCTCTGGACCGGCTGGGCTCGGCCCTCTTCTGGGCGTTGGACTACGATGACGGTGCTGACCACCCGGCTGGTTGCGGCAATGTAGAGGAGCATGGGCTCTTTCTCAGTCGGCGCCGCCAGGACAGGCGGCGTGGCCAGCATCTTCTTCAGCTCGTGAAAAGCTTGGTCGGCTTGGTCATTCCACTCGAAGTGAGTGGTCTTCTTCATGAGGCGGTAGAGGGGGAGAGCTTTCTCTCCGAGCCGGCTGATGAAGCGGTTCAGGGAGGCCAAGCATCCGGTGAACTTCTGGACGTCTCGAAGTTTGGTGGGAATCGCCATTCTCTCAATGGCCTTGATCTTTACTGGGTTGCATTCGATGCCGCGTTCGGAAACCAGGAAGCCTAGGAGTTGGCCGGCTGGCACTCCGAACACGCATTTCTCGGGGTTGAGCTTGATTTGGAACCGGCGTAGGTTCTCAAATGTTTCCTTGAGGTCTTCCAGCAAGGTGCCGCGCTTCTCCGTCTTCACCACAATGTCGTCTACGTAGACGTGGGCATTTCTGCCGAGCTGCTTGAGGAGGCACTTCTGCATGCAACGCTGAAAAGTGGCACCGGCATTTCTCAAGCCGAATGTCATAGTCAGGTAGCAGAAGGCTCCGAATGGCGTGATGAAGGCGGTCTTCAGGCGGTCTGCCGGATCTAACTTTATCTGGTGGTATCCTGAGTAAGCATCCAAGAAACTCAACAGCTCGCATCCGGCCGTGGAGTCTATCACTTGATCAATCCTTGGCAGGGCAAAGGGATCTTTGGGGCAGGCCTTGTTGAGGCTCGTGTAGTCTATGCACATGCGCCACTTGTTGTTCTTCTTTAGCACGAGGACCGGGTTGGCGAGCCATTCTGGAAAGAAAACTTCCATAATGAAGCCGGCTGCCAGAAGCCGGGCTATCTCTTCTCCTACAATCCTTCTTTTCTCCTCCGACAGTCGGCGGAGGGGTTGTTTGACTGGTTTTGCGTCTTCTCGGACGTGTAGCTTGTGCTCGGCGAATTCCTTCGGAACACCCGGCATGTCCTTGGGGGACCATGCAAAGATGTCCCGATTCTCACGGAGGAAATCGGCGAGCTCGCCTTCCTATTTGCTGTTTAGGTTTGCCCCGATGACGGCAAACCTCTCTGGGTGCTCGGGGTCAAGAGGTATCTTCTTCGTCTCCTTGGCCGGCTGGAAAGATCCTTGGGCATCATACTCCTTGGGATCGGGGGACAAGGCCGACTGTTTGCCGGCCATGGCCACGACTCGGTCCAACATCTTCTTTTCTTCGGCAATCACAAGGGACTCGGCCAGCCGGCTGCTGGCTGCTGCGCACTCGGAAGATTTCTTGTAATCGCCGGCTATGGTGATGATGCCTTTGGTGCTCGGCATCTTCATCTTGAGGTAAGCATAGTGGGGAACAGCCATGAACCTGGCCAAGGCAGGTCGGCCAAGCAATGCATGGTAGGGGCTCTCCAGGTCCACCACTTCAAACCAGATCGCCTCCCGGCGGAAATGCTCCTTGTCCCCAAAGAGTACATCAATCTTGATCTTGCCAATGGGGGCGCAGGACAGGCCGGGTACGATGCCATGGAACACAGTCCGAGTAGGCATGAGTTGCTTCGTCTTGACGTTCAGCTTCTCCAGGGTGTCACGGTACAGGATGTTGATGCTGCTCCCGCCGTCTATCAGCACGCGGGAGAAACGGGCGGCGCGTCTGTCCGTTGCAAGGGTGGCATCCAGAACCAACGCATAAGAGCCGGGAGATGGCATCACCTCTGGGTGGTCGGCCCGGCTCCAGCTGATAGGTTTTTCTGACCAGTGCATGTGCTCGGCAGGGTTGGCAGCGACCATGCTGACCTCCTGGTGCTCTCGGCGTCTGCCGCGCCGGTCTTCGGGCTGGCTTGTAAAGACGACATAGGCGGCATGCTCGTCGGGGAACTCATCGTGCACGGCTCCGACTGCAGGCCGAGCGGTCGGCGGCTGCGGAGCCGGAGGCGGCGGACCGGCAGGCGGAGGCGGCGCGAGCCCTTCGCCTTTGGAGATTCGGGTGAGCCAGTGGCACTTCCGGGTTGTGTGGTTGGACGGCTTCGCGCCGCTGTGGAACTTGCATGGGGCGTCGAGAGTTTGCTCGTAGGAGAAGGCCGGCTGCCAAGCCGGCTTGCCGCCCCTCTGCTTCTTGGGTGCGGGCCGCCCTTCGGGCTGCTCGTCTTCGACTGTGGCCACCTGCCGACTGGTGGAGGGCGGCACGGGGCCCTTGCGCTTGTGGTCGTTCTGGTGTGGGCGTCGGCCGGAGTCCCCAGCCGGCGTCTTGGGCGCCGGGTTGAGTACTTTCCCGGACGCGTCTACCCGGAGCTCGGTCTTCATTGAGGAGTCGGCGGTGGCGTACTTGTCCGCTATGTCCAGAAGCTCGTCGAGGGTAGTCGGCTCGTCGCAGAGAAGCTTGTGCTTGAGGAGGGTGCCTTCTCGGCACCCGGCAGTGAAGTATTCTATGGCTTGCACCTCGTGCACCCCTTCGCAAGAGTTGCGGAGCTCGGCCCAACGCGTGAGGTAGTCGCGAGTGGACTCGGCGGGGCCTTGTACACACAAGGAGAGCTGTCTGGGCTTGGGAGCCCGCTTGTAGGTGCTGGTGAAGTTGCGGACGAAGGCTTCTGTGAAGTCTAGCCAGCTGTTGATGCTGTATGGCTTGAGGCTGTTGAGCCAGGTCCGCGCCGTGCCTTGCAGCATGAGGGGCACGTACTTCACGGCAACGCGCCTGTTGCCGTTTGCTATGCTAACCGCCGTGGAGTAGTCGATCAACCAATCTTCCGGCTTCACGGAGCCGTTGTACTTGGGCGTGTCTCTTGGGAGCGAGAACCCTTTGGGGAAAGGCTCGTCGCGGATGCGGGGGCCGAAGCAAGGCGGGCCGACATCATCTTCTTCTTCCAGCGCCAGGGATCGCGCTAGGCGGTCGATCCGATGGCGGGCGTCGTTCTCGCCGACTCCTTCGCGGCGGCCTAGTCGGCCGCTGAGAGTCGGATGCGCAACAGGCGGTGGGGTGGGATATCTCTCCCCACGGGGCCGAGGCGGAGGCGGGTTGCCCCGCCACTCCACGGCCCGGGGATGGCCTTTTGCGTCTCGCTCGATGGAGATTGGGGTTCGGCTTCGGCTGGCAGCCAGCTCTTTCTCATGCCGTGCGCGGGTTTTACCCGTAGTCGGCGTCCGGGACGTCGCGCCGTGATCTCGGCGCGGGGGAGGGCTTTCTGCGCGGGCGTCGGCTTCATGCCGCTGCGTGGCCGCATCGATTAGCTGCTGGATGCGTCTGGTCATGTGGGGGAGTTCTTCGGCCCCCAATCCGTCTAGCTCGTCTACGGCCGCCTGGGCGGCACGCAGGTTCTCGAGTGGAGTGGTGTAGACTGGGTAGTTGACTCCTAGCGTGTCGGCGACGATAGCGCCGCGCTGTCTGACAACACCGGCCCGGCTGGGCCCACCTGGGGGTGGCGTGCCAAAGGTGGCGCGGTCGGCTTCGCGCCGGTGGGCCACAGTGAGGCGTCTCATGGAAGCCAACTTCCGGCTCTCCGCGAGGAGGGCGAGGCGGCGAGCCTCCAGTGATTCGGCATCGGCATCGGCCGGGAGGGGGATGGTCAAGTCATGGACCGCCGTATGCGGGGCGTCGTGGGCGCTCTCGTCAGAATTGTCGCCATGGCCGATGACCATCACCTCGGTGGTGATAGCATCGCAGCCATCGGCCCGGGGAAGCGGGTCATTGTAGATCGTGACATCGGTGGGGAAAGTGTCAAGTGAGGTCGTGTGGGAGTCGACAGACATCGGATCGGTGGAGCCAACCGACTCCAAGTCCACAGCAGGCTCGCCGGAGACGTGGAGCTGGCCGAGGAGGTTGACGAGGTGGTCGGTGCCCGCGTCAGAGGCGAGCTCGTCGGAGATGAGGGTCTTGTCAAGGAGATTGGCGAGGCCGCTCGCTGCACAGACATTGGTGACGCCTTGCAGCGCGTCGTGGCAAGCGCCATCGGGCATGCCGGGCTGGCTACGCTCGCTGGGGAGGAAGAGGGTTCCCGTCCAGAACAGGTCTCCGGACGACGGTGCACCTGGCCCCACGGTGGGCGCCAAATGTCGGGTGGTAGGTGCGACATATGCCAACGGGTGGCTTATCATTGTGGGAGCCAGTAAGACGTCGCCGGTGCCTGGAAGCGGGATGAGGCGAAGACATGCACACCGGCAAATCTTACCCAGCTTCGGGGCTCTCCGTGGAGATAACACCCCTACTGCTGCTCTGCGGGGTCTCCGCATGATCACTAGATGAACAAGTAGCTACACGATGCTCCTTGAGCTGTTTTGTGAGGAGAAAAAGTAGAGCACGGCTAGCCCTCCTCCCCTCTCTACGTGGTGTCTAGAACTAGCTTGGATCAACCCTTTGCATGGGTGTCCCGGGGGGTTTATATAGGCCTACCCCCCGGGGGTGCAATGGTAATCCGGCTGGGCGTGGGGCCCAGCTGTCTGTGGCTACACTCGCCGGCTTCTGCGCCGGCTGGTGGGTCCTGCCGGCTGCCGGTTCCTTGGTCGACAGGCAGGCCCCACTGTCCAGGGCCTTGTCGGTGGCTGGTTAGTGTTGCTCAATCCTGATGACGAGGGCTTCGCCGAGGTGGGCGTGGCTACAGTGCCGCCGTCCGGCGGGTGATCGTTGTAGCCTCACCGCGTCTTGTCTCCTTAATGGGGCGTCTCCTTCGAGGAAGGTGGCAAGCCGGCTGTGGAGAACCGGCTCTGTCTTGGGCCGACTGGGGGAGGCCTGGCCGCCTTCGGGCATCTCTCTGCCTGAAGGGGCCCACCGCCTGTGGGCCACACTGGCAGCCCGTCGTGGATGACATCAGGGTCAATGTGGCAACAGTGCCGCGCCGGACGGGTCATGGCCACCCGTACGGCGCACTGTGCCAGGCATGCTCCGGGATTCGGGGGTGGCAGGCTTTACTGTAGCCACGCCCCGTCACATCGCCGTTATGTGGATGCTGACTTCGAGGGTACGATCCTGACCGCTTTGTGGGTGCCGGCTTCTTGGAGTCGGCCTTCTCGCGGCCGGCTTCTCGGAGCCGGTCCTCCCGCGGCTTTCTTCATGGGGGCTAAAGTCGGGTCGCCTTCCGATAGCCGGCCTGGGAGACAGCCGGCAGGGGGAAGGCGGCCCCATGTCTTGGATTCTTGAGGGCCGGATCGGCTCGCAATTTTTTTCAGAAGGGCCAGGGGAAGCCGGCTAGGCTACCCGTGGTCATTTACTCCGACATAATATCATCAACATATATTTGGCAGACAAACAACTCTCCTTTTACCCTCTTCGTAAAGAGAGTGGAATCTATTACCCCAATCTGGAACCCCTTCTCGCTTAGGAACGCAGTAAGGTGATCATACCAAGCCTAGGTGCTTGTTTGAGTCCATAGAGTGCCTTATGGAGTTCATAAACGTGAGAGGGGTGATCGGGGTCTTCAAAATTGGGAGGTCGCTTGACATACACCAACTCCTTAAGAGGACCATTAAGAAATGCACTCTTAACATCCATTTGATATAATTTGAAATCATGATGAGAGGCATAAGCAAGCAAGATGTGAATGGATTCGAGACGGGCAACGGGGGAAAAAGTTTCACCAAAGTCCAAACCTTCAACATGGGTGAAACCTTGTGCCACTAACCATGCCTTGTTCCTTATTACTTGTCCATGTTCATCTTGTTTGTTCTTGAAAATCTACTTTGTTCCAATGATATTATGAAATTCCATGGGTCTTTCTACAAGGGTCCATACTTTGTTGCATGTGAAGTTGTGGAGTTCTTCATGCATGGCATCTATCCAATCCGGATCGTCAAGGGCATCTTCCACCTTAAGGGGTTCAACACAAGACACAAACAAGTGATGTTCACAAAAGTTTGCCAAACATCTACAAGTAGTTACCCCCTTTTTTATGCTTCCGTAGATGTTCTCGGTGAGGTGTTGAAGATGTTTTAGCTTGGCGACCACTTTTTGCTCTTTGCGGCCAAGCTCTTCTTCACTTGGTTTTGGACTTGATGAAGAAGCTTGCCCTTGAGATTGCTTTAGCCTTGGAGACACTCTTCTCTTTGCAACCACAGGTTCTTGCTCAGTAGGAAGTGATGACGATGAAGGCACTTGTGGTTGAGGTTGATCTAGATCTTGATCATGACTTTGAGCTTGATCTTAAGCCTCAAAGATTGGTTCTTCATTATTCAGAAGAGTTTGCTCTTGATCTTGCTCAGGAATATGAGGGTCTTGATCTTGCTCAGGAATATGAGGGTCTTGATATTGTTCTTGGATAGGTTCATTACTTCCCAAGGCATCTTGTACAAGTGGTGTCGGTAATGACTTCCCTTGTGGAAAATCCTCAAGAGGGGCTCTTACTCCTTCTTCTTCTACTTGGACATGGGGTGTTTCTTGTGGGAGAATGTGGCCTATCCCCATTGTCCTTATAGCTTGTGAAGGAGCCTCATCACCTACAACACTAGGAACAATTTGCTCCATGCGGGAGCCGTTATCTTCATCAAACTCCACATTTACCGTTTCCTCAATGCATCCGGTGGATTTATTGAGAACTCGGTAAGCATGAGAATTTGATGCATATCCAACAAATATGCCCTCATAAGTTCTAGACTCAAATTTAGCTAACTGGGATTTTTTGTTTAAAATGAAACACTTACAACCGAATACCTGAAAGTATTTGACGTTGGGCTTTCTCCCAATTAGGAGCTCATAAGGGGTCTTGTTCTTGAGCTTGCGAAGACAAAGCCGGTTTGAAGCATGGCACGCGGTGTTGATGGCTTCTGCCCAAAGCTTGTCTGGTGATTTGTACTCATCAAGCATGGTCCTAGCCATCTCAATAAGAGTCTGATTCTTCCTCTCTGCAACACCATTTTGTTGGGGAGTATATGGTGCGGCATATTGATGCTTTATCCACTCTTCACTCAAGAATTCATCCATTGTATAGTTTTTGAACTCGGTGCCATTGTCACTTCGGATTGCCTTGATCTCACAGTTATGTTGACGTTGAGCTTCTTTGGCAAAGTTGATGAAGGTTTCTTGAGTTTCATCTTTAGTCTTGAGAAAGAACACCCAAGTATATCTTGTGAAGTCATCAACAATGACAAGGCAATATCTCCTTCCTCCCAAACTATCATATGTTGGAGGCCCAAATAGATCCAAATGGATAAGCTCGAGGGGCCTCAAGGTGGTGATGATAGTCTTCACTTTATGAGCTTCTTCATGAAGCTTTCCGGCAATGCAAGCACTACAAGGACGATCTTTGGCAAAAGACACATTCGTTAGTCCAAGAATGTGCTCCCCCTTTAAGAGAGCTTGTAAATTTCTCATGCCCACGTGGGCTAGCCTACGGTGCCATAGCCACCCCATGTCGGCCTTGGCCATTAGGCATGTTGCAAGATGAGTTTTCTCTTTCGAGAAATCAACCACGTAAAGGTTGTCTTCAACATGCCCAACAAAGAACACTTTGAGATTGCTCCTCTTAAAGACGGTCACATGGAATTCACCAAAATGTGAATCATATCCGGCACGAGCCAATTGAATAGCTGAAAGTAAATTGTAGTGAAGGGATTGGACGAGCATGACATTTGCAAGAGATGAATCATTAGAGATTACCACCTTGCCCAAACCCAATACCTTTCCCTTGCTATTTTCACTGAAGGAGATGTTCGAAGAGGCCTTGAGTGAATCAACGAACTCCACAAGCATCTCCCTTTCTCCGGTCATATGATTGGTGCATCCACTGTCGATCACCCATTGAGTTCCACCGGAGACATAGTCCTACAATAATCAAGCTTTGGTTATAGGTACCCATTTTGCAATGGGTCCTGGTGAGTTAGCAACAAAGGTCTTGGGAACCCAAATAGTCCAAGCATAATCATCATAGTTAGTTCCAACAAATTTTGCAAAGGTATAGCCATCATCTCCTCTCATGAGAACATATGATGGATTGTTCTTGCCGGCAAAATTCTTGGGAATAGCCTTGTCCCTAATGACCTTACCATTCCCAACACCCTTCATTTCCTTCTCCTTCTCCTTATGCCCTTCTTGCACAAACACTACCTTTTGGGGAGGGGAAGGAGTCGGACCGATCTTCTTGTTGTTGTTCTTCTTCTTGTTCTTACCACTCTTAGATGCGGGATTAAACCCAACTCCCTCCTTGGCAACACACTCATTTTGGTTGCTCAAGAGATCGTTTAGGTTTTTCTCCCCTTGGATGCATGATACAAGCCCTTTCTCAATTTGAGCTTTCAACTTCTTATTTTCCTCTTGAAGGGAGGTGCAATCATGAGCAAAGTTAGCCGTACAAGCATCATCATTTAAATCAATATGAGGTACGGAAGTGAGAGCCTTAATGGTTGTAGCTATTAATTGAGCATAAGACTCGGTGAGAGCAATGAGGTCACCTTTGACAACCTTGGAACTAATCACAAGGAACTCATGCTCCTCAACAAGTCTTGTATGGTCAACTAGAAGTTTTTCAACTCTAACGTTAAGAGCATCTTTATTCTCAAGAGCAAGTTGCAAAGCATCGTTGGTTTTAACAAAGTCAATTTGATGAGCAGATAAGGCTTCCTCAAGTGATGCTCTCATGACACTATCTTCATTAAGTTCGTGCTCGAGGAGATCAACTCTCTCTTTTTCCTCTATAAGGAGGTTCTCAACGTTCTCAATAAAATCATCGCGTTCGGCGAGTGACTTAAGGAGATCGCCAAAACGAGCACGAGCTTCACCATGAAGAGTTTTCATGAAAGCCATTAAGGATTCCTCATCATTATCCACACCCTCCTCACACTCATCCTCCACTATCTCACATGAGACATTGGGAGTGTAGTTGTCGGGTCTCTTGGGTTTGGACTTTGTTTTTACCTCTTTGGCCATGAGGCATCGATGAGTGAATGGCTTGTCCTCGTTTGGAGAGTCAAAGAGGCCGTTGGTGGAGGAGGAGGTAGTGGCATGCATGGCGAAGGCGGCCGTGCCCACTTGATCATCATCACTGTCATCTTCATCTCCAGACATGTATTCTTCATGAACAAGAGCCTTGTCATCCTTCCTCTTTGCAAACTTGGTGAACTTCTTCTTCTTAAGCACAAGCTTCTAGGACTTGTCTTCACGTCTCTCATATGGACAATCATGAACAAAGTGTCTTGGGCTATCACAATTGTAGCATTTCCTTCGTCCAAAAGATCTTCCTTGAAGATTTCTTCCTTTGTTTGCCATGGTCCCGGAGTACTTGTTGACTAAGAGAACCAAGTCTTCTGCAAAATCATTTGCCAGGCACGAGGTATCATTATCCTCCTCACATATCTCTTCACTCACTTCTTCCTCCCTTGAGGATTGGCTCATCACTTTCTTGGCCTTCAAGGCAAGATTGGAGTTCTTGGTTGCTTGAGCTATTGCAAATGTTTTCTTGGACTTGGTTTCCAAAAGAACATGGGTAGAGAAGGTGGAAACAACTTGAGAGAAAGTCAACTTGTGATAGTCCGGACGTTGATGAACCATCATGACCATGGTATGTTCAGTGAGAACCATAGCATATATGAACTTGTCCTTGATGAATTCATCATTTGCCCAAGTGCACCCAAAGGTTCTCAAGTTGAGCACAAGGGACTTCAACCTTCGGTAAACCTCTTCTGCGGACTCACCCTCATTCCTCACAAAGAGATTGACTTCTTGTTTGAGCAATGCCAACCGAGATCTTCGAATTGATTCATCTCCTTCAAGAGCCTCCTCAAGGCAATCCCAAATTTCCTTTGCGGTTTTGAGAAGAGCAATGGAATCACTATAGTCTTCAGTCACAGCGTTGCGAAGCATGTTGTGTGTGGTAGCATTGAGTTGATTGTCAACTGCTTCCCTTGGAGTGAGATTCATTGGGTCCTTGGGGTTGAATCCATTGACCACAATCCACCACAATTGAGTTGAAGCACTACGCATGTGAGACTCCATATCTAGCTTCCACTTAGCAAATGCATTAGCTTTCAAAGGGGGCGGAGGCCCAATAGGATTAATGCGGGGATGTTGCAAGGGTTGAGGAGAGTAAAAGGGTTCCACGACATTGTACTAGGGAACTTGAGTACGAGCCGGGGAAGCAAGAGGTTCCCTCGAGTCATCCGCATCATGAACCTCATTTGGGTTAAACGAGTTTGATGCGGACATTGATGGCTTTAGGCTAGCATCAATTTCCTCCTTGACAGAGGCACGAACCTCTTTCAACATAGATACTTTGAGGTCCGCAAACATTGAAAGAAGATCGGCCACGGTCAAGGGGACATTCGGGTTAGTAGTAGCGGCAGGAGCAACGACCGGAGCACCAAGTGTCTCAGTCGTTGCGGGGGGTTGGTTTTGACCATCCCCCGCAACGGGTAGGCCACCTCCCTCATTCCCTAGATCGACCATATCCTCTAAGGTTCTAAAACCTTATATTAGAGCACAAGGCTCTGATACCAATTGAAAGGATCGATACGGTCGACTAGAGGGGGGGTGAATAGGAGACTACAAATTTTAATATTTCTAGTAGATTTTAAGGCTTAGCGGATAAAAGAGTTTACTAGATATGCCACTAGGTGAATGCAACCTATATGACAAGCAAGCTCCAAGAAGAAAAGCTAGGCAACAAGCTACTTAGCAAGCCAACAAGCATACAACAACAAAGAAAGGTGTGGGAAAGGATTAACCACAAGTGAGACGAGGACGCGGATTTATACCCGAAGTTCACTCTTCCTTGGGGAAGAGCTAATCTCCGTTTGGAGCGGTGCCGGAGCCAAAGCTTGCGGAATGCCACCAAAGGCTCACCGTATTCTCCTTCGAGTCACCCCCAACGGATGAGCCTCGAACCACTCGGGGTTGGTCTTGAAGGCGACCACCACACCTTTACAAACTTCTCTGGAGCACACCACAAGCAAGGAAGCTTCCGAAGGAACCTCTAACTGTCTAGGAGCCCAAGCTCCAGGAGTAACAATTCAATGGGGAAGAAATGTTGCGGGGAACGCGATTTGGTTTGGTCAAGTTGTAGATCAGGTCTTGCTCTCCCAATCCCCAAAGTTTCAACAAGTTTGGGTGGAGGGATTGAGAGTATTGAGCAAAATGGGGTGTAGCAATGGTGGAGCTCAACAAGACATTAGGGTTAAAGGTTGGAGGAGGAAGAAGGGCCTTTTATAGTGTTCATGTGAGGTGGGGATTTCTGCCCGTTGGACCCCGTGCGCATGGGGTATCCAGAGACAATCACACCACCCCGTGCGCACGGGGGTCAAAAGACCCTGTGCACACGGGGTATCCAGAGAGTTACGCACTACCCCATGCGCACGGGGGTCAAAAGACCCCGTGCGCACGGGGTACCCAGAGAGTTACCCAGTACCCCGTGCGCACGGGGGTCAAAGGACCTCATGCGCACGGGGTACCCAGTAACTTACTGTTGCAAATTTCTGAGTACCACAACACACACACTAGGTTCATATGAGGTGGTTGGAGTGGGAAGGGTAAGAGAGTAAGGCTCAGCAAAGGCATTCCCACACAACATTTATCCACACAGACCCCTCTTAATAGTGCGGTCTTTCCTATGACTCGAAGCAAACCAAAACTAAACCTTCGAAGCGTCGAAAGACCACGTCTTTGTCCTTTTTGAAATGGGGGGTCACACATCTCCATCGCGGGCACTTAGAACCAATAACCTGAGATAAACTTTAGCAACCGATATTAGTTCAACTAACCACATTGTCATCACACCAAAATATAGCTTAAGTGCCATTAGCACTTTCAGTAGGGCTAGCTCTACTAGCAAATGCATCTATGCCACTAAAATTTTGGGATGAAGCCTTCTTGACTGCCACTTATCTTATTAAATTTGCTCCCTATCAAAGTCATCAAGTTTGATATTCATATTTTTGCGGTTTTGTCATGACAAATGTCTTCGTGAAAGGACTTAGTCGTGAGGCCATCGCCGCTAGGTGATTGCTTGAATGGGGAAGGTCGGAATCAAGAGACAAGGGTTACCCAGGTTCGGCCCCTCACGGTGGAGGTAAAAGCCTACTCCTGATTGATTGATATTGATGATGATGATCTCGATTACAAGGGCGCGTCTTAGCTAGCCTAGTGTTGGGGAACGTAGCAAAAATTCAAAATTTTCTATGCATCACCAAGATTAATCTATGGAGTAATCTAGCAACGAAGGGAAGGAGAGTGCATCTACAAACCCTTGTAGATCGCTAAGCGGAAGCGTTCAAGTGAACGGGGTTGATGGAGTCGTACTTGTCGTGATCCAAATCACCGATGATCCTAGTGCCGAACGGACGGCACCTCCGTGTTCAACACACGTACAACCCGGTGACGCCTCCTACGCCTTGATCCAGCAAGGGGAGAAGGAGAGGTTGGGGAAGACTCCATCCAGCAGCAGCACGACGGCGTGGTGGTGGAGGAGGAGTGCGGGATTCCAGCAGGGCTTCGCCAAGCACTACGAGAGATGAGGAGGGAGAGAGGTAGGGCTGCGCCAACAGGGAGAGCAAATCACATGTGTTGGGCAGCCCCATACCTCAAGTATATATAGGGGGAGGGGAGGGGCTGCGCCCCCACCTAGGGTTCCCTCCCTAGGGGTGGCGGCAGCCCCCAGATCCCATCTGGGAGGCGGCCAAGGGGAGGGGGAGAGGGAGGCGCACCAGGCATGGGCCTTAGGGCCCATCTGCCCTTAGGGTTTGCCCCCTCTTCCCCTTAGGCGCATGGGTCTTGGTGGGGAGGTGCCCCAGCCCACCTAGGGGCTGGTCCCTTCTCACACTTGGCCCATGTATGCCTCCGGGGCTCGTGGCCCCTCCCGGTGGACCCCCGGACCCCTCCGATGGTCCCGGTACACTACCGGTGATGCCCGGAACACTTCCGCTGGCCAAAACCATACTTCCTATATATATCAATCTTTACCTCTGGACCATTCCGGAACTCCTCGTGATGTCCGGGTTCTCATCCGGGACTCCGAACAACATTCGGTAACCGCGTACATACTTTCCCTATAACCCTAGTGTCATCGAACCTTAAGTGTGTAGACCCTACGGGTTCGAGAGTCATGCAGACATGGCCGAGACAACTCTCCGGTCAATAACCAACAGCGGGATCTGGATACCCATGTTGGCTCCCACATGCTCCACGATGATCTCATCGGATGAACCACGATGTCAAGGATTCAATCAATCCCGTGTACAATTCCCTTTGTCCAGCGGTATTGTACTTGCCCGAGATTCGATCGTCCGTATCCTGATACCTTGTTCAATCTCGTTACCGGCAAGTCTCTTTACTCGTTCTGTAACACATCATCCCGTGATCAACTCCTTGGTCACATTGTGCACATTATGATGATGTCCTACCGAGTGGGCCCAGAGATACCTCTCCGTTTACACGAAGTGACAAATCCCAGTCTCGATTCGTGCCAACCCAACAGACACTTTTGGAGATACCTGTAGTGTACCTTTATAGCCACCCAGTTACGTTGTGACGTTTGGCACACCCAAAGCACTCCTACGGTATCCGGGAGTTGCACAATCTCATGGTCTAAGGAAATGATACTTTACATTAGAAAAGCTTTAGCATACGAACTACACGATATTTGTGCTAGGCTTAGGATTGGGTCTTGTCCATCACATCATTCTCCTAATGATGTGATCCCGTTATCAACGACATCCAATGTCCATGGTCAGGAAACCGTAACCATCTATTGATCAACGAGCTAGTCAACTAGAGGCTTACTAGGGACATGTTGTTGTCTATGTATCCACACATGTATCTGAGTTTCCTATCAATACAATTCTAGCATGGATAATAAACGATTATCATGAACAAGGAAATATAATAATAACCAATTTATTATTGCCTCTAGGGCATATTTCCAACAGTCTCCCACTTGCACTAGAGTCAATAATCTAGTTCACATCGCCATGTGATTAACACTCACAGGTCACATCACCATGTGACCAACATCCAAGAGTCTACTAGACTCAATGATCTAGTTCACATCACTATGTGATAAACACTCAAAGAGTTCTGGGTTTGATCATGTTATGCTTGTGAGAGAGGTTGTAGTCAACGGGTCTTGCCATATTCAAATCCCTATGTATTTCGCAAAACTTTATATCATAGATGCTGCTACCACGTTCCACTTGGAGCTATTCCAAATTATTGCTCCATTATACGTATCCGGTATCTCTACTCAGAGCTATCCGGATAGGTGTCAAGCTTGCATCGACGTAACTCTTTATGTCGAACTCTTTATCACCTCCATAACCGAGAAACATTTCCTTATTCCTCTAAGGACAATTTTGACTGCTATCTGGTGATCCACTCCTAGATCACCTTTGTACCCTCTTGCCAGACATGTGGCAAGGAACACAATAGGTGCGGTACTTCAGCATGGCATACCGTATAGAGCCTATGACAAGAGCATAGGGGACGACCTTTCGTCCTTCCTCTTTTTTTTCTGCCGTGGTCAATCTTTGAGTCTTACTCAACTTCACACCTTACAACTCAGGTAAGAACCCCTTCTTTGACTGATCTATTTTGAACTCCTTCAAAAACATGTCAAGGTGTGCGTTCCTTGAAAGTACCATCAGGCGTCTTGATCTATCTCTATAGATCTTGATGCCCAATATGTAAGCAGCTTTATCCAGGTCTTCCTTTGAAAAACACTCTTCAAACAACCGTTTATGCTTTCCAGAAATTCTACATTATTTCGGATCAACAATATGTCATCCACATATACTTATCAGAAATGTTGTAGTGCTCCCACTCACTTTCTTGTAAATACAAGTTTCTAGCAAACATTGTATAAACCTAAAAGCTTTGATCACTCCATCAAAGCATATATTCCGATTCCGAGATGCTTGCTCTAGTCCATAGAAGGATTGCTGGAGCCAGCATACCTTTTAGCATCCTTAGGGTCGACAAAACCTTTTGTTGTATCACATACAACTTTTCTTACGAAAACTGGTAAGAAAACTTGTTTTGACATCCATCTGTAAGATTTCATAATCGAAAAATACAGCTAATGCTATCATGATTCCGACGGACTTAAGCATCACTACGGGTGAGAAATTCTCATCGTAGTCAACTCCTTGAACTTGTGAAAAGACTCTTTCCCACAAGTTGAGTAGATGATTTTTCATATAAAAAACTTTTTCATCCGAGTTAGTATGCAAAAGTTATGCCCATTTTTACAAATTTTAGAGAGATTTTGCAAATAAAGTCAAAATTCACATTTGCAAATTTTCCCAACAACTAGACCACATATCACATGAGAAACTTATTTTCTTTTATTTTTTTGACATTTCCATTATTTTCTTTTATTTTTTTAAAAACTGAAAAGGCGATCCACGGGGGGGGGGGGGGGGGGGAGAGTTTGAAAATGGGACCTTTAGTACTGGTTCGTGGCATGAACCGGGACTAAAGGTCTCAACCCCATTAGTCCCGGTTCGTGCCTCAAACCGGGACTAAAGGTCTAATCTTTAGTCCCCATTTGAGGCACGAACCGGGACTAAAGGTCACCGCACCCTTTAGTCCCGGTTCATGTCTTAAACCGGGACTAAAGGGCCCGAGTGAACCGGGACTAATGCCTTAGCCGCACGAACCGGGACCAATGCTCACATTAGTCCCGGTTCTAGACTGAACTGGGACTAATGGGCTGAGCCGGCCTGGACCATAGCCCTGTTTTCTACTAGTGCTACTTGTCACGGACGTGATGCCTATATACATGATCATGCCTAGATATTCTCATAACTATGCTAAATTCTATCAATTGCTCAACAGTAATTTGTTCACCCACCGTAGAATACATATGCTCTTGAGAGAAGCCACTAGTGAAACCTATGGCCCCCGGGTCTATTCTCATCATATCAATCTCCATCACTTTAATCTTGCTTTGCTTTTTTACTTTGCATCTTTATACTAAAAATACCAAAAATATTATATCTATCAGATCTCACTCTCGTAAGTGACCGTGAAGGGATTGACAACCCCTAATCGCGTTGGTTGCGAGTAGCTATCGCTTTGTGCAGGTACGAGGGACTTGAGCGTGGCCTCCTACTGGATTGATACCTTGGTTCTCAAAAACTGAGGGAAATACTTACGCTACTCTGCTGCATCATCCCTTCCTCTTCGAGGAAAACCAACGCAAGCTCAAGACATAGCATGGGGCGACGCGGCAGTGCTGCTCGGTCGGTGGTGGTCTGACGGCCTGGTGTGGTGGCCGGCGGCGCTCGCCGTGGTGGTGCCGCCTCTTGGCGACAGGGCAGTCCGGTGGTGCTGGTCGGTCGGCGCCATGTCCCCGGCCCAGATCTGGGCCGGTAGGGTCCCGTTTGGGTCCTTGCGGGTCGACTCCGGCGTGACTGCGACGTCCTCTGTATGGGAAGGTAGGGGAGCGGCTTGGACTGGGAAAGTGGCGCCGGCGGCATGCTAGCTGCTACGCGGAGGCGGGAGCTGTCCGGGCCTTTGAGGGCCCGGCCGGGCCTGTGGGGCCACGGGCTTGGTAGGCTCCTGCTATGGTGTCCAGTCGGCTGTCGTCGTGGACGGTGGAGGTGGGGCCCTCCCGTATGCCGACGGTGCTGCTGCACTAGTCCCGGCTCCTCTTCTTCGTTGTGCAGGCCATCTTCGCAGTGCTGTGGTGAGACAGCGTGGGAAGCTTCGTGTCCGTGTTGGCGCTCGGCGGTGGTCGGTTTGGTGGCGAGCTCCGAAGTGCCTGAGGTAGTGGATGGGATCGGGAGAAATCCATGTTGGTTTGGCCGACACCGATGCGGTGGCGCTTGAGGGTGCCGCCAGACCTTCCTGGAGGGCGTCGGGGCTACCCTTCCTCTCTCCTCGCCGTGTACCGGGGGAAACCCTTGGCAGCAGCGTCGTCATTGTCGCATTCCTTCCTGGAGGTGTTGATTGGTACCGATGCTTCGGAGTCTCGAAGCTTGGTGGGCGATCTCCAATGGACGCAGCGATCGCAAGGCTTTGTCGTTTTTATTGATCCGCCGTTATCGGCATTTGTTTCTTTTCCTTTTTCTTTTTCTTTTCTTTTGGGCGTGCTTGTACTGCTTCCGCCCCAACATCTATCGTTGGATGTATCGGATGGTTGCTTTGGAATACAAAGCGGGGGGAAACCCTTTTTCTTAATTGATAGGTACAAAGCACTTCTAGTTGCAAAGGGTTTTAACCAACGCTATGGTTTAGATTGTGAGGATACCTTCAGTACCGTTGTTAAAGCTGCAACCATCAGACTTATGCTATCTATTATTGTGTCCAGGGGTGGATCTTGAGACAGTGATGTCGCTTGAAGCTACGTCGGTATTTCCCCCAAGAGGAAGGGATGATGCAGCACAGCGGCGGTAGGTATTTCCCTCAGATATGAAATCAAGGTTATCGAACCAGTAGGAGAACCAAGCAACACAACATAAACAGCCCCTGCACACAAATAACAACTACTCGTCACCCGACGTGTTAAAGGGGTTGTCAATCCCTTTCGGGTAATGGCGCCAGAAATTGGTGCATGGACAGGAGAAAGTTGTAATAGATTGAATAAATAGATCACAAATAAAATAAAGTGCAGCAAAGTATTTTTGGTTTAATAGATCTAAAAATAAACGCAATAGAAAAGTAGATCGCAAAGGCAAATATATGAGAAAGAAGACCCGAGGGTCGTAGGTTTCACTAGTGGCTTCTCTCGAGAAAAAATATCAAATGGTGGGTGAACAAATTACTGTTGGGCAATTGATAGAACTTCAAATAATTATGCCGATTCCAGGCAATGATCATTATATAGGCATCACGTCCAAGATTAGTAGACCGACTGCTGCCTGCATCTACTACTATTACTCCACACACCGACCGCTATCCAGCATGCATCTAGTGTATTAAGTTCATGGAGAAACGGAGTAATGCAATAAGAACGATGACATGATGTAGACAAGATATATCTATGTAGAGATAGACCCCGTTGTTTTATCCTTAGTAGCAATGATACATACGTGTTGTTTCCCTTTCCGTCATTGGGATCAAGCACCGTAAGATCGAACCCACTACCAGGCACCTCTTCCCGTTGCAAGATAAATAGATCAAGTTGGCCAAACAAAACCCAAATATCGAAGAAGAAATACGAGGCTACAAGCAATCATGCATATAAGAGATCAAAGAAACTCAAATAACTTTCATGGATATAAAAAGATAGATCTGATCATAAACTCAAAGTTCATTGATCCCAACAAACGCACGCAAAAGAGTTACATCATATGGATCTCCAAGAGACCATTGTATTGAGAATCCAGCGAGAGATAGGAAGCCATCTAGCTACTAACTACGGACCCGAAGGTCTACAAAGAACTACTCATGCATCATCGAAGAGGCACCAATGGAGGTGGTGAACCCCATCCGAGATGGTGTCTAGATTGGATCTGGTGGTTCTGGACTCTGCGGCGGATGGATGAATATTTTCTCGCTTGTTCTAGGGTTTCTAGAATATTGGGGTATTTATAGAGCAAAGAGGTGGTCCGGGGGGCACCCGAGGTGGGCACAACCCACCAGGGCGCGCCTGGGCCTCCTGGCGCGCCCTGGTGGGTTGTGCCTCCCTTAGGGCACCCCCCAGGTGCAGCCAGGGCCCGTTGTGTTCCTTCTGGCCCATAAAAATTCTCCGTAAAGTTTCGAGGCATTTGGACTCCATCTGATATTGATTTTTTGCGATGTAAAAAACATGGAAAAAACAGCAACTGGCACTTGGCACTATGTTAATAGGTTAGTACCAAAAAATGATATAAAATGACTATAAATGATTGTAAAACATCCAGGATTGATAATATAACAGGATGGAACAATAAAAAATTATAGATACGTTGGAGACGTATCAGCATCCCCAAGCTTAACTCCTACTCGTCCTCGAGTAGGTAAGTGATAAAAGAAGAATTTTTGATGTGGAATGCTGCCTAACATGTCATATCATATTTCTTTCTTTATAGCATGGACATTTTGGACTTTTAGTTTTTCAAAGCAATAGTCTAGTTTTGACATGATAATTTAGATACTCAAGCATATCAACAAGCAACCATGTCTTTCAAAATATCAATGCTAAAATAAGTTATCCCTAGCCCATCATGCTCAAACATTGATCCATTCATGAAACACACTTGAATATTAGCTACACCCAACACTTCAGCACGATCATATTGCCTCCTAGTTGGTGCTTTTATAAAAGAAAATGAAGACTCAAAAGAAAAATTGCATAAAGTAAAAGAAAGGCCCTTCGCAAAGGGAAGCAGGGATTTGTAGAGGTGCTAGAGCTCAAAGCAAAAATGTTGGGGATGTTACTATCAGCTGAGACCCGCCCAGGAGGGGTCGGGTCAGCTTCAATGGAGGGTTACGCAAGAAGTTCAGTAAACATCCAAGTTTGTAGTTTATTAAGTCTTATAGAAGGCCCAAAGGCCAGGGGCCGGCTTAAGGCCCGATATTGTAAAACGCCACATGTAAGGAAATACTTGTACAGAAAGACATGTAAAGAAAGTCACCGAGCCGAACATGATTATGAGCTGGCCGGGACTCTGTAGGCCACCTGGCATCAACCCGTGTATATAAGGGGACGACCCGGTGGCGGTTTAGGGCAAGAAACAACAAGTCGATAACCAAGCCGGCGAGTTAAGCCTCTTGGTGATCGAAACCCCAGCAATACCAAACCCAACTAGACGTAGGCTTTTACCTTCATCATAAGGGGCCGAACTAGTATAAAACTCTCTCGTGTCCTTTGTCCCGATTAACCCCTTTAAGCTTCCTAACGCGATGGCCCTACGACTAAGTCCTTGCTCTAGGACATCTGCCGTGACAATTCCACGACAGTTGGCGCCCACCGTGGGGCCAGCGCATGGTGGATTTGAGTTCTTGAAGGGCAACTTCGAAGGGCTCAAGGGATACGCTGTGGGCCGGATGACCAAGAGTCGTCGCGGCAAGATCTACATCGACGACGAAGGCTGGGGCCCCGAGGCCGGCTCAATCGAGTACGGGTACCGGGTCCCCTTCGGCGGAATCCACGTCTTCATCGGCCGGATCGGTGAGTCAGGCCCTGAGCCGGGTGTCCACACCGACCTCATCGAAACGGCTCAGCGTGCCGGGTCCGCCCGTGTTCAATCTGTCGTGAAGCATGCCTTCGTAGGCTGCGTCCATGGCGGTGAATACTCCGAAGGATCGATGGAAGGCGGGGAGACGGCCATCTGCTCTGATACTGCATCTTCAACGGGTGAGACGGACTCATTGTACCAACTGCAAGACGGCATGCTCGGGGGCTGTTCCGATGGCAGCAGTATTCCGGACCCCCTTGAGCCGCCAAATTGGGCCGGAGTCTTCATGGCAGGGACGCAGCCCGGGCAGAACTCCACCGCAGCGACAGCAGCCGCCACCGGGTCGGCAGCTGCCGGGTCAGGAGACCCCGCGCGCCCCCCGGCTCAGGTTCTCATGGACCTCATGGATAAACTGACGACTCTGTTAACCGCTGCGGTAGAGCCGGCGGATAAAGCCCAGCATGACGCGGAAGTGGCACGCGTGCGGGAGGAGATGGTGCAAGCTAAGGAAAATTTGGCTGCGGAGGAAACCCGGATGGCAGCAGAACGAGCAGCCTTGGATGCTCGTGCTCAGCAGCTTCAAGCAGAAACCTTCCGGCTCTCCGTGGATCTTAATGCGTCAAACGAAGTCATGAGGAGGAGGCGTCAGAAAACTCAGTCGCGTCTGCCTCTAACACTGGATCCGAGGAATCTGTTCCATACACCCGGAGCTGGAGGGAGCAACCCGCCGGAGGTAAACCGGGTCGGACGCCCGGAGCACCAGTTCAGCCACGCACCATGGAGCCGCCGCGCATGAATACAGCTCCTCCCCGTTATATATCAACACCCCCGGGTCACTTCTCCAACCCCATGGAGAACCTCATTGCGGCGTCAGCTCGTTTGGCAGCTCTCCCGATGGAAGGCGACTCGCCAGCAGCAATTGAAACCCGGAGGGTAAGAGAACTGCTTCAGACAGCTTTGGCCCAGCAAGATGCATACTCCTACAGTCGAGACAGGATTCATTCAACTCCTCGCCCAAGCCGGAGCCCAAGTTACAGTAGGCACATGGAATCTGCAGAGATGTCAAGTAACGCTCAACGCCACAACCGGCCATATAGGCATGAGCCGGTGCGGGCTGGAGCCCTCAACTTGGCGGATCAGGAGAGAATTCGTCAAGAGGCGGAACGGGCGGCTCAGATAGCAGCGGAGCAGGCGGCTCACCAGACTTTTCCGGCTTACCCAGCGACTTCGGTGGAGGCAGGTGTAGTTACGAGAACCGGAGGCGTACCTTGCCTGGTCCCAGCCATACGCAATGAACGGTTGCCCAAGGATTTCAAGGGGCCTCGTAAGGTACCGAACTACACGGCTGACTTACAGCCAGGGGCTTGGATTGAGAGTTATGAGATGGCTATGGAGCTGTTGGAGGTTAGTGATGCTGCAATGGCCAAGTACTTTACCATGATGTTGGATGGAACGGCTCGGACCTGGCTGAAAGGATTGCCACCCAATTCCATCGGCTCATGGGCAGAGTTAAAGGCACGGTTCATCCAGAACTTTAAAGACACGTGTAAGCAGCCAATGTCAATTGTGGACCTGACCAATTGCAAGCAAGAGGATGGAGAATCTACGACTCATTGGGTGCGCCGGGTCAAGGAAATAATACATTCGTCTGATAAAATGGACGCCGGTTCAGCAGTTTTGATGTTGGAGAAGAATTGCCGTTTTGAGCCCCTGAAGCAGAAGTTGGGGCGGCTTAAACGAGACTGTAATGACATGGGAACGTTGATGGCGGCTCTTGTCAAGTATGCCGATTCTGATACCACCAAAGACCCGGCGTCTGATGAGGAAAAAGCAACAAAGGGAAAGAAGAACGGCAATGGCAAGGGTCACCAGCATAACCCGGCAAATCAAGGAGGTAATAAGCGTAAGGCTGATGAGTTTGTTGCTAATACTAATGCACAGGGCGGTAATCAGCGGCGCAAGGGCAGACAGCCCCCTCGATCGGGCGGGTCAGGTCCCACCCTTGAGCAGCTGTTGAATGAACCTTGTCCTAGACACGGCACCAGGGAGAAGCCAGCTACCCACTTGTGGAAGGATTGTACGATCATGAAGGCATTTAAAAATTCAAACGCGTTTGATGGGGGTCATGGTCCGGGTGGCGGCTCAGGAGGCTTTCAGGGCCCGGGCGCCAGTTCAAATGGAGGAGGTTTTCATGGTCATCCTGGTCATCAGGGGGGATATAATCAGCAACACAACCAAGGGAATCAACAGCAGCAACAATCCGGCTATCAGAGCAACCCGAAGCAGTTGAGTAGCGGACAGTATCATGTCTTTACTACCAGTTTATGTAAGAGAGACCAGAAACTCCACAAGAGGGCCGTCAATGCCGTTGAACCGGCAATCCCACGTTATCTACGTTGGTCGGAGCAGCCTATTGTGTGGAGCAGAGAGGATCACCCGCCCCGGGTTGATAATCCGGGTCACTTGGCTTTGGTAGTGGCACCTCAGGTTGGTGGGTACAAGTTTACTAAGGTACTCATGGATGGAGGCAGCAGCATCAACATCCTTTACTATGAGACGTTCCGCCGGATGGGATTGACGGATAAAAATCTTAAACAATCCAACACTGTTTTTCATGGTGTAGTACCCGGTAAGTCGGCATACCCCAGTTGGTAAGATCGAGCTGGAGGTAGCCTTTGGGGATGAGTATGACTCCAGGGCAGAAAAATTAACCTTTGAAGTGGTTAAGATCAAAAGCCCATATCATGCTCTGTTTGGGCGACCGACTTATGCCAAGTTCATGGCTCGGCCGTGTTACGTGTATTTACAGCTCAAGATGCCGGGTCACAAGGGCACCATTACAGTCCATGGGAGCCGGAAGATCGCCTTGGAATGTGAAGAGGGGGATGCTGCCTATGCTGAATCCGTTTGTGCGACAGAGGAGTTGAAATTCTATAAGGATCATGTTGACCCGGCGGACATGACGTCATTAAAGAAACCAACCACAAAGCATGAGCCGGAGTTGAAGTTCAAATCAGCTGATGACACTAAGATGGTTGACTTTGTGCCTGGCGACTCATCCAAACATTTCAACATCAGCGCAAACTTGGATCCAAAATAGGAAAGCACGCTCATCGAGTTCATCCATGAGAACCGGGACATCTTTGCATGGAAACCTTCAGACATGCCGGGTGTCCCGAGGGAACTCGCTGAGCACACTCTTAATATCAATCCAAAGTTCAAGCCTGTCAGACAGTTTCTTCGGCGGTTCAATGAAGAAAGGCGTAAGGCCATTGGAGAAGAGGTGGCCCGACTCTTGGCGGCCGGGTTTATTGTGGAGGTCTTTCACCCAGAATGGTTAGCTAACCCGGTGCTCGTGCTCAAAAAGAATGGCACCTGGCGTATGTGTGTGGATTACACACATTTAAACAAGGCCTGTCCGGCTGATCCTTTTGCTCTTCCCCGTATTGATCAGATTATTGATGCTACGGCGGGTTGTGCACGGTTGAGTTTTTTAGATGCTTACTCCGGGTATCATCAGATTAAGATGGCAGTCAAGGATCAAGAGAAAACAGCGTTCATAACACCTTTTGGGGCTTTCTGCTATGTGTCTATGCCTTTTGGGCTCAAGAGTGCTCAGGCGACTTACCAACGGTGTGTGCAGAATTGTCTTCATGATCAAATTGGGCGCAATGTTCATGCCTATGTGGATGATATAGTAGTGAAATCCAGGGAAGAGGAAACCTTGGTCACAGACTTGAAAGAGACTTTTGATAATCTTCGGGTGTACAAGATGATGCTTAACCCGGCCAAATGTGTTTTTGGAGTGCCAGCCGGCAAGCTTTTGGGTTTTCTGGTGTCTAACCGAGGCATTGAAGCTAACCCGGAGAAGATCAAAGCAATTACATCCCTGGCCAAACCAACCTGCGTCAATGATGTTCAACGACTGGCGGGTCGTGTGGCTGCTTTGAGCCGGTTCATAAGCCGGTTAGGGGAAAAGGCTATGCCTCTGTATCAGTTGATGAAGAAAACAGATGTGTTTGTTTGGAGTGATGCTGCGAACGCCGCTTTTGAAGATCTGAAGGCACAACTAGCTGAGCCGCCGGTCCTAGCTGCTCCAATTGAGAAAGAGCCGCTATTGTTATATGTAGCTGCCAACTCACGGGCTGTTAGCGTGGCTATGGTGGTAGAGCGCAAGGAGGCTGGCAAAGAGCATCCGGTTCAACGGCCGGTTTATTATGTCAGTGAAGTGCTAATTGAGTCTAAGCAACGATATCCACATTGGCAGAAGCTTGTTTATGGGGTGTTCATGGCAAGCCGGAAGCTTAAGCATTACTTTCAGGGACATCCAATCACTGTGGTTAGCTCTGCTCCTTTGGGAGACATTATTCAAAACAGAGAAGCTACAGGGCGAGTTGCCAAGTGGGCAATTGAGCTTGGGTCTCATGGGCTGAAGTATGTTCCACGCACTGCAATTAAGTCTCAAGCCCTGGTTGACTTCATCAATGACTGGACAGAGATGCAGATGCCAGAAGAAAAGCCGGACACACATATTGGACTATTCATTTTGATGGGTCCAGGCAATTGGAGGGCTCGGGGGCTGGAGTTGTATTAACTTCCCCACGAGGTGATAAATTTTGTTATGTGTTACGATTGATGTTTCCGTGCACTAACAACGCAGCAGAGTATGAAGCATTGCTCCATGGTCTTCGAGTGGCAAAGGAGATGAGCTTGAGCCGGGTCAGATGTCTTGGTGATTCGGATCTAGTGGTTCAGCAGGTGTCTGGCAAGTGGGATTCCAAAGACCCTCTCATGGCGGCTTATCGCCGAGAGGTCGATGCTGTTGCAGGATATTTTAAAGGCTATCAGGTGGAACACATTGACCGTCGAAAGAACGAAGCAGCTGATGCTTTGAGCCGGCTGGGGTCTCAACGTAAGCCGGTACCACCCAACACCTTTTTAGATGTTTTGCACAACCCCTCTATCAAATTGCCCACAGAAGAAGATTTAGCTGTTCCTGACCCGGAGGCGCAGTTGGTGGCGGCTCTTCATGTCATCCCAGATTGGACGGTGCCGTTCTTGGCTTACATGACCCGGGAGAATTGCCAGCGGATGAGACCCTGGCTCGACAGATAACCCGGCGGTCTAAGTCCATGACGATTTCGGATGGAGAGTTATTTCATCGCAGTGTTTCTGGAGCGTTTCAACGGTGTGTTTCCCTCGAAGAAGGTCAAGAAATTCTTCGTGAGATCCATGAAGGTGATTGTGGTCATCACGCCGGGTCAAAATCTTTGGTGGCCAAGGCGTTTCGTCACGGTTTTTACTGGCTGACGGCTCACGCTGATGCGGAGGATCTAGTTAGTAGATGTGACGGATGTCAGAAATTCGCACGACGGGCGCATGTGCCGGCTCAAGAGCTCCGGATGATTCCAATCACTTGGCCGTTTGCAGTCTGGGGGCTTGACATGGTGGGACCTTTCAAAAGGTCTAAGGACAAGAAGACACATCTCCTGGTGGCTGTTGATAAGTTCACTAAATGGGTTGAGGCAGAGCCTGTGAGTAAGTGTGATGCAGCCACGGCGGTTCAGTTCATGAAGAAAATAATCTTCCGTTTCGGTTTTCCACACAGTATTATCACGGACAATGGCACCAATCTATCCCAAGGGGCTATGGAAGAGTTTTGTCAGCGAGAGCACATCCGGCTTGATGTTTCTTCTGTAGCTCATCCTCAATCCAATGGTCAAGCTGAGAGAGCCAATCAGGAAATTCTGAAAGGGCTAAAACCCCGGCTTATGGTTCCTTTACAGCGAACGCCGGGTTGTTGGGTAGAGGAGTTGCCTTCAGTGTTATGGAGCATCAATACTACACCCAACAGGTCTACGGGTTACACACCCTTCTTCATGGTTTATGGGGCAGAAGCGGTATTGCCCAGTGACATCCGTCATGACTCGCCCCGTGTGGCGGCTTATGTTGAAGCTAACAATGAAAAAGCCAGACAGGATGCGCTTGACTTGTTGGATGAAGAAAGAGACTTAGCAGCAGCACGATCAGCAATCTATCAACAGGACCTGCGTCGTTATCACAGCCGCCGGGTTAAGACCAGGACTTTTCAGGAAGGCGACTTGGTGCTCCGGCTCATCCAAGATCTTTCAGATGCACACAAGTTATCCCCACCTTGGGAAGGACCCTTTGTGGTCAGTAAAAATTTAAACAACGGGTCTTACTACCTCATTCACGTTCGAGAGCATGCAGACTCACGTAAGTCAGAAGAGGAGACCCGCCGGCCGTGGAACATTGCTCAACTTTGGCCGTACTATACCTGAGCCACCGGCTCTCATCCTGTACATACGTTCATCTTGTATATACGATGATAAGCAATAAAGTAAGACCATCGGTCTCTTTTCTTTTCAAAGATTATGCATTTTTATTACTTTTTCACAAATGACTATTAAGGAGATGATCATATTTGAATCAAGTTTAACTTTTCTAGTCCGGCTTATGATCGTATTCGAATCTAGCTTTAAATATCATGGTCACTTGGGGCTTCCTGTTCAAACATAGGTCGTATTCGAACCAAAGAGAACATAGCTGTCGTAACCCTTTTGATCGGCTCAAGGCCAAACTCACTTGGGGGCTTCTTGATCGTATCCGAATCATAGCTTAACCCCTTTTGAGCCGACTTGGATCGTATTCGAATCAGGGTCGTTAAAAACCTCTCAAGGTCATTTGGGGGCTTCCTGTTCAAACATAGGTCGTATTCGAACCAAAGAGAACATAGCTGTCGGTACCCTCTTGATCGGCGCAACGCCAAAGCCACTGGGGGCTATATGGTCGTATTCGAACCTTAGCTTAACCCCTTTGGTCCGGTTTACTGATCGTATTTGAATCAGAAACCCCCAATCTTTTAAATACAGAGTTAAAATTATGTTTGTTATCTGTTGCTTGCCTTTGAGTTTTTGTTGTTTCAATGAGATGGCCTGATTCTCTTCGCCGACTCAATTATTGGACAACACAGCCGCCCGGGTTATCCAAGCCGGTGGTCTAAGGATCCGAAGGTACGAGCTACTGAGATATGATGATTATTGAATGTTCAAGGAGTCTCAACTTTTATATTGAATTCTCAAATTCATCACCCGGTTTATTTAAACCGGCGATCTAAGGATCACCAAGGACAAGGTATGGTTTTTACTTACACGCGCTTATCGGCTGCGTTAACTTCAGAGTTGGTATTAAACCTTATCCTTTATTTATATTTGTCTCTGTTTTTTGAGGTGGAAATATGGGCTGTAAAAGAGGTGTTTAAACCCAGTTGTTTCTAAACCGCCTTGCCAGGTCTTTCCTTTTTCCTTGTGTTCACAGGAACATAGTTTAAACATTGCAGAGACAAGCGTTAAACAAGGCATAAGAAAAACATTGGCACCCGGAAGCACAGATTCACATGGAAGCATTTTATGCGCGATGGCATAAGAAAACATGCGGTGTTTTTAACAGCTAAAGCTATTACAAGGCTTTCTAAAGCCCATGAAGATGATCATTGTCCTTCCCTCACCGGCTCAACATCTTGAATCTGCTGGAAGTTGGGTTTTGACCAGTCATAGCCGTTCATGGCGACAAATTCAGCTTCATCATCAATCAGGCCGACCGGATCAACCTCCGGGGCAAATGTGTCTTCTCTCACCGGTGGGATCAAGTCGGTTACTTTATAGGAAGGAGGGGCCATCTTCTTATTTTCACTGTCAAAACCCGGTTGATACTTGTCCACATTGGTGTCATCTCCAAGGCTAGTCGCCTGAGGCCGGACTTCACGGACGCAGGCTATAAAGTCATCCTGATCAAAAGGAGACCCGTCCTCCTTCACGGTAGGATAACCCCTTGCCACGTCTGCCGGGTCTAGATCTGGTACCCAAGCCTTGGAGCGGCTTAGGGCAGTCAAAGCTCCGGCTCGCGCGCAGGAGCGTTTCACCTCTTGGAATCTGGCAGGGAGAATGGACAGCCTCTTCAGGACGTCACTGATCCGGTTAGACCCTTGATTAGTAGGAGAGATGGCTGCCAGAGCTCGTTGTGCGCCGATATACAATTGTGCAGTTAAAGTGTATACGGCTTTCATCTTAATCAACGGGTCTTGGTCTAGATTCTTACTTCGCGGACCTACACGCATTTTTCACAGAGTCAGTTAACGGATCATATTCTGGCTTGACAGGAAACACATATGAAAGATCAAATCAGGAAGCTTACCAAAGATAGCAGCGACCATCTGAGACACCCGGCCTTTTAAACTGTTCAGTTCGGTTGAAATTTCCTTCAGAGCTGTTTCGGCTGTCTCAGCTCGCCGGGTCAGAAGTATCTTCTCATCTGCCCACGTTTTCTCTTTGACAGCAAAGTCAGTCTTCAACTTCTCCGTTTCAGAAAGACTTATTTGCAGTTGGGAGGTGGAAGATTTAATTTCTGATTCCTGGTTCGCTAGCCGGGTCTTTGTATCAGTCAGTTGGGAGTTCAGTTCAGACAATGCATTCTGTGAACACATTCAGATAAATCAAGACTTGGCTTCAAATTCCAGTATCCAATTTCAAAGATTCAAGTCTCAAATACTTTATGAATAAACCACTTGACACTTGGGGGCTAATGTATGTCAAATCAAATTTTTATGACTCTACCAACATATTTGAAGTCCCAAGTCCTTTACAAAGTAACAACACTTGGCACTTGGGGGCTAATGCACGCAGTTCAGCAAGTTTTTCAAGTTTAAACCGGAATATTAAGTATTTTACAGATGGCGTTCAATTCTGAAGTACCGATTCATTAATGATTAAATAAACCGGTCCTTGGGGACTACGGGTGAAGTCTTGTTCTACTAATATCAAGCAAAGATTCAGAGGTAAAAGTATCAGTCTATATTGTAAGTCTATAGGTTATTCTGTTTCTCTCATAATCTACAGACTTGGGGGCTGAAGGAATGTTGATAAACCGGAAATTACATACCTCATACTTCAATTGAAGCTGCTTGACCATCTCAATCTCAGAATCACGACTGGAGTGTACATGACTGAGATAGCTGGATAAGATATCACTGGCGTTAAGACGGTCATAATTGGCAACATCAAGACGAACCTTCCGCCTCTCCAAAGCTTCTTGCTTAGCGGTGCACCGTGCCAAAACCGTCGGGTTCCCCGGCTCAACATAGCGGCTCCCAGTAATTTGAACATCTTGAACATGGGGAGACGGTGGGCCGGTTGAGCTTGATGGACCAGCTGCAAAAGGGTTAATATTGTTCTTGACAAGGGATGGCTCTGGAGGATTTGCTTCATGAACAATAGGCGGGTCTTCTGGGGCGACAGTCAATGGAGAAGGTGGCCTAGCCGGCTCAGATGCCAGTACTGGCGGATCTTCCATTGGTTTTGTTGCCTTCGCTTTTTTGGACTTAGCTTGACCACTGAAGAAAAATATTTCAGAATAATCAGCATTAAGATAACAATTGATCAAACTCGGAAGAAAAGAGGGTTTTTAATTACCCAGGAGCAGTCTTGAAAGCCGGAAATTGTGTTTGTGATGAGTCGCCCGAAGAACGAGACACCTCCTGAAAAGGTAAATGAAAGGAGTTAGAGAAAATACAAGGAGCAGGATTCATCAAAACGGGTTAAAGACAGTAATAATTAAACCTCGTTCGGGCGTTTCCGAGGAGTCTGTTGAAGGACAACAGCCGGTTCATCCTCAATTCCAACTTCACGGCGGCTTTCATGTTGCTGTTTTTTCAAATGAAAGTTGGGATCCAAGTGAGCTAAAGGGTTAGAAAACCTTACTTTACGGATCACTCGACGAACTTTGTGTCTTGGTAAGGGCTCTGAGTCGGAGGAAATAATAGTTACCTCTACTTCCTCAGCCTGACTGGCCCCAGTGTCATCCTGGTAAGGGTCAGTGTCAATAAGAGTGTTAAAAAATTGGCCAAGGGAGTCAAGGGCTACCTCCGAGTCAGACGAGTCGTCAAGCTTCATTAAATCTTCAGCAGTGGTTTTCTTCTTCTTCTTGGATTTCCGGGCTGTTTTCTTGGCGTTCATGGCGGCGAGTTTCGCCTTCTTGGCAGCTTCGTGATCATATTTCACCTTCCAGAAGTCAGAATTGGCCTGTAAAGACAAGAAGAAATATTAGTATTAAGTACTAATAGCTGGGCAAAATGCAAAGAAAAAAGAGATCAAAATGTACTTACTTCTGGCATCGGATTAATCTTGCAGAAGGGACTTAACCCAACAATACTGCAATCTTCGTACTTCCCATTTACCAAAAGGGTCGACATCGAAACAGTGTCTTCTTCGGTGAGTTCAACTGGGCTGTGACGAAGAGGGTGGTCTGGGCTACCGTCATATTCATACATCAGTTGAGATCGACGACTTAATGGGATAACCCGCCATGAGATCCAGCAACGGGTCAGATCTACTCCGGTTAGACCATTACCCAATAAGTCGTTCATTCTTCTAATGGAGGGAAGAAGCTTCCTACGTTCAGCGACGGTAAGCTTATCCGGAAGGGTGAACTTGGAGTCAAGACGGTTAGGGCAATAACCCGGCAAAGACTTCTCGTTTGCTGGAGAAGTATCCTGACAATAAAACCAAGTTTGGTTCCAATCTTTTGGGTGGCTCGGTAAGACGATGAGAGGAAAAACAGCACCCTGACGGCGCTGAATTGAAATGCCTCCAAGTTCTAAGCTAGAACCGTTGGTGCATTCATTCTGGCGATTCAGATAAAAGTACTCTCTAAACAATTCTAGAGTGGGCTCTTGCTGAAGATACGCCTCACAGAGCACTTGGAAGTTACAAATATTGGAAATAGAGTTGGGTCCAAGGTCTTGAGGATGGAGTTTGAAAAAATGAAGGACCTCTCTGAAGAATTTTGAACCGGGTGGTGAAAATCCCCGGTTCATGTGGTCAGTAAAGATAATCACTTCTCCATCTTTCGGATTGGGACGTTCTTCCTCCGGGTCAGGAGCACGATAAGACATGACATTCTTTGAAGGCAGAAACCCAACGATGAAGAATTCTTTTAACCGTTCCTCAGTTACGGAAGAAGGGACCCAGTTACAGACGGTCGGTGACTTCGACGGCATGATGAGTAACGAACTGAAAAATAAATAACAATATGGCGGTTCAGTCTATGGTCAATTATAAAGCAAGTAATGGCGGTTTAACTAAGGGCTAATGGTATATAAGGAAAAGAAAGCCGGAGTGGTAAGCCGCCATGACTACAGATTTTCTCAGAAGGCAGAATTCAGTTAAGTGTTGGCATAAACAAGTTTCACCAAGTTCTTATTATCATTTTGGATCAAAGGGCTGTTTCAAAAAGGGAAATATTCTAGACCTAAAAAACATAGTACAGAGGAGTTCGTCGACTATAACGAAGCATCTGTACAGGTAAAAGGGATCTACTGATATCAAAAACGAATGCCAAACAGCTACCGCGCGAGTTATATCTCTTTTCTGGATCAAAATAAGTTGCGGAGAAGATCTACAAGATGGCCCGTGATGAACAGATGAAGAACACTGAAGAACTCGTGAAACCTAGAAACGGATCTAGGTACGGGAGAGAGAGGAAAGCTTACAGGAAGCAGGCCTACCGCGAAAAGTCGCCGCGTTCTCTGGATGAACTCAGGGTGATGCAGTGGCCAAGCTTGATGACGACGATGAGAGTCGCGGCGGCGGCGGAGCTCGAGCAGCGACGGAGGTTGCGAGAGGAAGAAGATGAGGAAGAAAGGAGAATGGGAAGGACCGGCCGCGTGCCTATTTATAAGGGCAGATGCGAACAGGCGGGCGCGAAAATCAAGGAGACCCAATAATAATTGTCCAACTGAACAGACGCCTCGATTCTCGGAAGGCATTAAAAAAATGAAAGATCCGTTGTAAGATGACGTCATGAAGGTTTTTTGTGTTTTCAAAAGATGACGTCACGGCGGGTTACAGAAAGTTTTTAGACAGAGGATGGATTTTGACTAAGTGTTGAAGATTGACAAAGAACAAAGTTCAGAGTCAACCTAGGGCCTAATGTTGGGGATGTTACTATCAGCTGAGACCCGCCCAGGAGGGGCCGGGTCAGCTTCAATGGCGGGTTATGCAAGAAGTTCAGTAAACATTCAAGTTTGTAGTTTATTAAGTCTTATAGAAGGCCCAAAGGCCAGGGGCCGGCTTAAGGCCCGATATTGTAAAACGCCACATGTAAGGAAATACTTGTACAAAAAGACATGTAAAGAAAGTCACCGAGCCGGACACGATTATGAGCCAGCGGGGACTCTGTAGGCCACCTGGCGTCAACCCGTGTATATAAGGGGACGACCCGGTGGCGGTTTAGGGCAAGAAACAACAAGTCGATAACCAAGCCGGCGAGTTAAGCCTCTTGGTGATCGAAACCCCAGCAATACCAAACCCAACTAGACGTAAGCTTTTACCTTCATCATAAGGGGCCGAACTAGTATAAAACTCTCTCATGTCCTTTGTCCCGATTAACCCCTTTAAGCTTCCTAGTGCGATGGCCCTACGACTAAGTCCATGCTCTAGGACATCTGTCGTGACAATTCCACGACAAAAAAAATTAGAGACAAAAACATTTTGGGAGGTGTATCCATCCCACCAACGAAAACGACTTAGAGTTCCGAACACTTTCCATGCAAGATATGCCATAGGCGGTTCCCAAATAGAAAATAAAGTTTATTCCTTTTTCCACCATACTTTCACTTTCCATGGCTAACCGTATCCACGGGTGCCCTCCATAACAACACTTTCCAAGGAATTTATTATTTGACAACATAAAATAAATTCATTTTTTTGCATTTCGGGACTGGGCATCCCTAATACCTTTGCCTTACTCTCGTGCAATGAAAAGTGAATAAACACTCATCTTGACAATAACATATCTAGCATGGAAAATATTAGCCACCCTTCACCGCTCCGCGAGCGAAAAAAAACACACAAAAGAGAAGTTTATTTTGAAAATTAGAGATGGCACATACAAATTTGCTTAGAACAGCAAAAGAATGCCGCATATAGGTAGATATAGTGGACTCATGTGGCAAAACTGATTTAAGGGTTTTTGGATGCACAAGTAGAGGTCATACTTAGTGCAAAATGAAGGCTAGCAAAAGATTGGGAAGCGACCAACCAAGAAACGAATAATCTCATAAGCAAGCATTAAGCATAAATAACACCGAATAATGCACCACAAGCAGGATATAATTTCATTGCATGACTATTGACTTTCGTACTTGCATAGGGAATCACAAACCTTAACACCAATATTCTTACTAAAGCATAATTACTCACCAACATAACTCACATATCACATCATCATTTCTCAAAACTATTACTAAGAATCAAGTTTATTTTGTCCAATGATCTTCATGAAAGTTTTTATTATATCCTTCTTGGATATCTATCACTTTGGGACTAATTTTCATGTGTTGCTTTTCATAAGCTCAAACAAATATAAGTGAAGATCATGAGCATAATTCTTTTTCTTTCTATCAAAATAATTTAAGTCAAGCAAGAGAGAATTTCTTGAAAATTTACTAACTCTCAAATAAATCTAAGTGAAGCAAGAGAGCATTCCTTTAAAAATAGTAAAACACACCGTGCTCAAAAAGATATAAGTGAAGTACTAGAGCAAGTTTGTTGCTCATAAAAATTTAAGTGAAGCATAGAGAGCAATTCTAACAAGTCATGACATAATTTTGGCTCTCCCAAATAGGTGTGTCCAGCAAGGATTGATGACTTAAAACACAAAATAAAACAAGCAAAGTCTCATATCATACAAGACGCTCCAAGCAAAACACATATCATGTGACGAATAAAAATATAGCTTCGAGTAAAATACCGATGATCATTGGAAGAAAGCGGGGATGCCACTCGGGGGCATCCCCAAGATTAGTTGGTTGCTCATTCTTGGATAATAGCTTGGGATGCCGGGTATGCCTGTAACGCCCTCGATGCGGCTATATCTCCCACGTGTCGAAGCACGACTTAGAGGCATAACCGCATTGAAAGCAATGTCGCAAGTGAGGTAATCTTCGCAAACAACCCATGTAATACAATAAGGGAAAAGATACATAGTTGGCTTACAATCGCCACTTCACACAATTACATGATTAAAGCATTCCAACATCCAAATACACACAAGATCTGACTACAGAACCAAAATAAAAGAAGACTACCCCAAATGCTACACAGATCCCCGATCGTCCCTACTGGGCTCCACTACTGATCAACTAGAACGAAACAACGCAAAGGACAAGAACTTCATCGAGCTCCTCCTTGAGCTTGGTTGCGTCATCTGCACGGTATCCTCGGCACCTGCAAGCTGGTTTTGGAAGTATCTGTGAGTCACGGGGACTCAGCAATCTCGCACCCTCGCGATCAAGACTATTTAAGCTTATGTGTAGGGTAAAAGGTATGAGGTGGAGCTGCAGCAAGCGACTAGCATATATGGTGGCTAACATACGCAAATGAGAGCGAGAAGAGACGGCAAAGCACGGTCAATAAAAGTATGATCAAGAAGTGATCCTGAAACAACCTACGTCAAGCATAACTCCAACACCGTGTTCACTTCCCGGACTCCGCCGAAAAGAGACCATCACGGTAACACACGTGGTTGACTCATTTTAATTAAGTTAATGTTCAAGTTATCTACAACCGGACATTAACAAATTCCCATCTGCCCATAACCGCGGGCACGGCTTTCGAAAGTTCAAAACCCTGCAGGGGTGTCCCAACTTAGCCCATGACAAGCTCTCACGGTCAACGAAGGATATTCCTTCTAGCAGGAAGACCCGATCAGACTCGGAATCCCGGTTACAAGACATTTCGACAAGGTAAAACTAAACCAGCAACACCGCCCGAATGTGCCAACAAATCCCGATAGGAGCTGCACATATCTCGTTCTCAGGGCACACTCAGATGAGACTAGCTATGAGTAAAACCAAACCTCAAGTTGCCCCGAGGTGGCCCCGCAGGCAGCTCAGTTCAGACCAACACTCAGAGGAGCACTGGCCCGGGGGGGTTAAAAATAAAGATGACCCTTGGGCGCGCGACCCCCAAGGGAAAAGAAAAGGCTAGGTGGCGAATGGTAAAACCAATGTTGGGCATTGCTAGAAGAGTTTTACTCAAGGCGAACTGTCAAGGGGTTCCCATTATTACCCAACCGCGTAAGGAACGCAAAATCCGGGAACATAACACCGATATGACGGAAACTAGGGTGGCAAGAGTGGAACAAAACACCAGGCATAAGGCCGAGCCTTCCACCCTTTACCAAGTATATAGACGCATTAATTAAATAAGATATATAGTGATATCCCAACAAGTAAACATGTTCCAACAAGGAACAACAACTCCATGTTCCAACAAGGAACATACTTCAATCTTCACCTGCAACTAACAACGCTATAAGAGGGGCTGAGCAAAGCGGTAACATAGCCAAACAATGGTTTGCTAGGACAAGGTGGGTTAGAGGCTTGGTTCAACAATATGGGTGGCATGATAAGCAAGTGGTAGGTATCGCAGCATAGGCATAGCAAAAGAGCGAGCAACTAGCAAGCGAAGATAGAAGTGATTTCGAGGGTATGGTCATCTTGCCTGAAATCCCGCAAGGAAGAAGAAAGAGTCCATGAAGAAGACAAACGGACGTAGACAAACGGGTCCTCACAAACGCGACGTTACCGGAACCAACCCGAAGAAGCAAACACCAGAAAGAAACACACAACATAGTAAACAACCACGACATGAACATGATATGATATGCGGGATGCGGTATGCGATGCATATGCATGATTTGACAAGAGATGAATGAACCTGGCCTCAACTTGGAAATCCAAGTGTACCACTGGAAAGGTGAGATGAAATCGCTTGAGAACAATATAAAGAACGCCAGAATCGGAGTCACGGTTTGGAAATGGCAAGCAATTCCAATATGGCACCGGTCTGTGATATACAGCAAGTAGCCATCTAAATGCAACAAGATGAACATGGTACAACACTCAAACATGGCAACAAAATACATGGCAGGGATCCATTCATGATGCTTAACAAAAGATGAACACTGAGCTACGGCCAATTCATCCATTAACAGGTTCAAACAAGCATGGCAAAAATGCATTTGGTATACAGATTTCAAACTTAGTGAAATTAACACTTGTCTGGAATTTCAGATCAGGTAGCACACTTTGGAGCAAGAAAACTATATGCTACAGGGCCTGAACATGGCAAAGTAAAGCATGGCATGGAGCTACTCAAAGAGCTTAACAAAAGTCCCTTAGTGACCTTGAGCCAAAAGGGATCAGACAATACAATTGCAAGCATGTGAACATGGCAAAAACATAATCAGACTCTCAGACTTAGTGAAAAACTGGAGCATGCAAATCAGATAACAAGTAGGCATGTTTACGAGCTCGATGCACTCACTACAGAGCAAGTCATGACAATCTAAGCATACACCCATCAAGAATACACATTATACAAGCTAGACATGGCAAGAACAATAACATAGCATGCATAGATCAATTACAACATCCTCGGCAAAATCGCTAACAAGTAGACAATCTGCCCAGATTCACGAAATAGCAAAAGTAGCGCTCGATTGACTCAAGTTAGAGTTCTCCATAATTGCAAACAAAGACATGGATGGATAGAGTACTACAAGAATAACAAAACATCCTTACTGATCATCCTCAAAAAAGAGGCACGGGTCACTAGGAAACAACATGAACATATGGCATATTGATATAAACAGGTCAAGGACTTAGTGGAATTGCTAAGTCCCTAAAATCAGCATTAACAAATGCTCCACTTTGCAAGCTTGTGCTAGTCACCACACACATCACAAAAATACATGGGTTGCACCTATGGAAAGATGGCAAAGCATATAACAAAACTCATGAAGAGCTCATGAGCATATCATGCACACAATAATCATGGCAAAATGACAAATAACTAATTGGAGCAGCAGATCTGACTATTATCTCAAATAGCACTCTTCCAACAGCATTTCGGGCATCAAGATGAACTCAAATGAAAATGATGCAATGAGATGAAATGATGTGCTCTCTGAGGTGAACATTTTGGTATGCTACACGCGCAAAATGGAGCTACGCATGCAAAGTTACAACGTGATGAACATGGGCATATGAAACATGGAAACCTCCGAGAAACAGATCTAGGGTTTCGGGCACGGACTTCGAGGATCGCCGGAAATGGCCGCGGTGGTGGCCGGACTTGCTCATCGTCGCCGGAGTAGGAGGGAGAGGCGGTGAGGAGGCGAGGAGGAGGCCGGCCGGAGTTGGTGGCAATGCCGGCGTCCTCCGCGGTGATGTCGGGCGGTGGGAGACGGTCGGAGGCGGGGTGGCTCGCGGTGGCTGGCCGGCGGCGAGCTCCGGCCGGCGAACCGGGCGCGAGGCGGCGGAGAAAGCGCCCTGGCGGTGGAGGCGGCGAGGAGGGCGGCGCGGCTGCGAGCTCGTGCGGCATCTCCAGGCGGCAACGCTCGATCCGGGCCGGGAGGGCCCCGCCTGGGCTCCGCGGGCCAGCGGCGGGCATGGGAGGAGAGAGAGGGAGGAGGCGCGCTGAGGTGGCGGGCGCTGGTTGGTTCGGGCGGCGGAGGAGGCGACGTGGCAGCGTCCGGTTCGCCGGAGTGACGCGTCCAGCGGACATGTCCGGTGCGGGATGGACGTGTCCGGCGGCACGAGGAGGGAGATGGCTAGGGTTTCGGGGAAAAGATCCGAAAACGAAAATGAAGGGGTCTATTTATAGAGGTAGAGGGAGCTAAGAGAGTCCAAATGAGGTGCGGTTTTCGGCCATGTGATCATGATCGAACGAACGAGATAATGGAGGAGGTTTAGGTGGGTTTTGGGCCAAAATGGAAGGGTGTTGGGCTGCAACACACACGAGGTCTTTTCGGTCCCTCGGTTAACCGTTGGAGCATCAAACGAAGTCCAAATGGTACGAAACTTGATAGGCGGTCTACCGGTAGTAAACCAAGGCCGCTTGGCAAGTCTCGGTCCAATCCGGAAATGTTTAACCCCCACACACGAAAAAAAGGTAGAAAGGGACACCGAAGGATATAGGAGCGCCGGAATGCAAAACGGACAATGGGAAAAAGGCTCGGATGCATGAGACGAACATGTATGCAAATGAAATGCACATGATGACATGATATGCAATGCATGACACGCAAGCAATGACAAGGCAACAACAGCGAATAACTGGAGAACACCTGGCACGTCGGTCTCGGGGCGTTACAATGCCCAAGCTTAGGCTCTTCCATCCTTCCTTCATCCATCGTAAGATAACCCAAAACTTGAAAACTTCAATCACACAAAACTCAACAAAACCATCGTGAGATCCGTTAGTATAAGAATAATAAACCACTACTATAAGTGATGTATCAAACCAATTCATATTTTGTTCTTGTATTATATCTATTGTATTCCAAGTTTTCTATGGCAAAAACTCATCAAAGAAAACCATAGAGCCATCAAAATAAGCACACAGCACAAAGAAAACAGAATCTGTCAAAACAGAACAGTCTGTAGCAATCTAACTACTTTGAATACTTATGTAAGTCCAAAACTTCTGAAAAAATAGGAAGACCTGAGAAATTTGTATATTGATCTACTGCAAGTGGAATGGGTATTTTATCGCTCTCTGGTAAAAAATGAAAATTAATTTCGTGAGCGTAAAAGTTTCTGTTTTTCAGCAAGATCAAACAACTATCACCCAAGAAGATCCTAAAGGCTTTACTTGGCACAAACACTAACTAAAACATAAAAAACAATCATAACAGTAGCATAATTGTGTTAACACTAAAAAACAGGAAGCAAAAAACAAAAAAAATTATTCATTGGGTTGCCTCCCAACAAACGCTATCGTTTTATGCACCTAGCTAGGCATAAGATTTCAACGATGCTCACACAAAATATAATAATTGAAATACAAAGAGAGCATCATGAAACATGTGACAAACACATTTAAGTCTAATATACTTCCTATGCATAGGAATTTTATAGGAAAACAAATTGTCAAGACAAGAAATATCTAGCATACGCAAACGAGAGGAATAAAACATTGACAATCTCAACATAATGAGAGGAAATTTAATGACATGAAAATTTCCACAACCATATTTTGCTCTCTCATAATAATTATATGTAGGATCATAATCAAATTCAATAATATAGCTATCATATAAAATTTTCTCTTCACGATCCACATGCATAAAAGTTTTATGATCTTCCAAGATAGTGGGGTTAACATCATCTAAAGTCATGACCTCTCCAAACCCACTTTCATAAAAAAATCACAAGATTGAACACTCTCCAAATATGTGGGATTATTTTAACCTAAAGTTGACACTCTTCCAAACCCACTTCCAAAATTATTTCAAATAACATAGTCATCGTGAGGCTTAAATAAAATTTCAAGATCATAAGAAGAATCACCCCAATCATAATCATTGCAACAAATAGTGTTCATAGCAAAATTAGCATCCCCAAGCTTGGGGTTTTGCATATTATTAGCACAATTGACATTAACAACATTTGTAGTAAAATCATTGCAATCATGCTTTTCATTCAAGGAGCTATCATGAATCACTTCATAAATTTCTTCATCACAATATTTAGATTCCTAGGTCTCAAGAAAAACTTCATAAAGATAATCTAGTGAACTCACTTCACTAGCAGTTGGTTCATCATAATTGGATCTTTTGAAGAGATTAGCAAGTGGATGAGGATCAATAACAATAGATTATTAGCAAGCAAAGATGCAAGCAAATACAAGGCACATGGTAACACAAGTAGAGATAGCAAACAAGAGATCTGACAAGAAAAAGGCAAACGAAAAAGAGGCGAATAAAACGACAATTTTTTGTGAATTGGGGGAGAGGAAAACAAGAGGCAAATGCAAATAATGTAAATTGAAAGGAGATGAGATTTGTGATTAGGAACCTGGTAGATGTTGATGATGTCTCCCCGGCAACAGCGCCAGAAATTCCTTTTGATGTCACTTGAAGCTACGTCGGTATTTCCCCAAAGAGGAAGGGATGATGCAGCACAACGGCGGTAGGTATTTCCTTCAGATATGAAACCATGGTTATCGAACCAGTAGGAGAACCAAGCAACACAACATAAACAGCCCCTGCACACAAATAACAACCACTCGAAACTCGACGTGTTAAAGGGGTTGTCAATCCCTTTCGGGTAACGACGCCAGAAATTGGTGTGTGGACAGAGAAAGTTGTAATAGATTAAATAAATAGATCGCAAATAAAATAAAGTGCAGCAAAGTATTTTTGTATTTTTGGTTTAATAGATTTGAAAATAAATGCAAGAGAAAAGTAGATCGCAAAGGCAAGTATATGAGAAAGAAGACCCAGGGGCCGTAGGTTTCACTAGTGGCTTCTCTCGAGAAAAATAGCAAATGGTGGGTGAACAAATTACTGTTGGGAAATTGATAGAACTTTAAATAATTATGATGATATCTAGGCAATGATCATTATATAGGCATCACGTCCAAGATTAGTAGGCTGACTCCTGCCTGCATCTACTACTATTACTCCACACATCGACCGCTATCCAGCATGCATCTAGTGTATTAAGTTCATGGAGAAACGGAGTAATGCAATAAGAACGATGACATGATGTAGACAAGAGCTATCTATGTAGAGATAGACCCCATCGTTTTATCCTTAGTAGCAACGATACATACGTGTTGTTTCCCTTTCTGTCACTGGGATCAAGCACCATAAGATCGAACCCACTACTGGGCACCTCTTCCCATTGCAAGATAAATAGATCAAGTTGGCCAAACAAAACCCAAATATCGGAGAAGAAATACGAGGCTACAAGCAATCGTGCATATAAGAGATCAAAGAAAGTCAAATAACTTTCATGGATATAAAAAGATAGATCTGATCATAAACTCAAAGTTCATCGATCCCAACAAACACACCGCAAAAAGAGTTACATCATATGGATCTCCAAGAGACCATTGTATTGAGAGTCTAGGGAGAGAGAGGAAGCCATCTAGCTACTAACTACGGACCCGAAGGTCTACAAAGAACTACTCACACATCATCCGAGAGGCGCCAATGGAGGTGGTGAACCCCAACTGAGATGGTGTCTAGATTGGATTTGGTGGTTCTGGACTCCGCGGCGGCTGGATGAATATTTCCTCGCTTGTTCTAGGGTTTCTGGAATATTGGGGTATTTATAGAGCAAAGAGGCGGTCCGGGGGGCACCCGAGGTGGGCACAACCCACCAGGGCGCGCCTGGGCCTCCTGGCATGCCCTGGTGGGTTGTGCCTCCCTCGGGGCATCCCCCAGGCGCAGCTAGGGCCCATTGTGTTCCTTCTGGCCCATAAAAATTCTCCGTAAAGTTTCGGGGCATTTGGACTCCGTCTGATATTGATTTTCTGCGATGTAAAAACATGGGAAAAAACAGCAACTGGCACTTGGCACTATGTCAATAGGTTAGTACCAAAAAATGGTATAAAATGACTATAAATGATTGTAAAACATCCAAGATTGATAATATAACAACATGAAACAATCAAAAATTATAGATACGTTGGAGACGTATCACACAGCTAGATGTTGAGAATGCGTTTTTGCATGGTGTTCTGAAAGAGGAGGTTTACATGAGACAACCACCTGGGTATGAGAATGAGAAAACACCCCACTATGTGTGCAAGCTTGATAAGGCTCTTTATGGTTTGAAACATGCATCAAGAGCATGGTATGCAAGGTTGAGCTCTCAGTTAAGGCATTTTGGTTTTTTTGCATCCAAAGCTGACACATCACTTTTCATTTATAACAAGGCAAATGCAATTATATTTGTGTTGATATATGTTGATGACATTATAGTTGCAAGCTCTTCACAAGGTGCCACTAATGCTCTTCTTCATGATCTAAGTTCGGAATTTGCTCTCAAGGATCTTGGTGATCTACACTTCTTCCTAGGCATTGAAGTTAAAAAAGTTCAAGATGGCATAATGTTAAGTCAAGAAAAATATGCTACTAAACTTCTTAGTCGAATGTGGATGAATGACTGTAAACCTTCACCCACACCATTGTCTTCGTCAGAAAAACTTTCAGCTTTTGAAGGAGAACCACTTGAGGAAGAAGAAAGCACTAGATATAGAAGTACCATGGGAGCTTTGCAATACTTAACATTGACATGACTAGACATATCTTTGTTGTTAACAAGGGTTTGTCAGTATTTGCATGCGCCTACTTCTGCACACTGGACAACAGTTAAAAGAATTATGAGATACATAAAACATACTGCAAGTCTAGGTCTTCAGTTTAGACGCTCTAATTCTACCCTTGTTAGTGCTTTTCCTGATGCTGACTGGGCAGGATGAAGTGATGATAGAAAATCTACTGGAGGATTTGCAGTATTTTTTGGCTCTAATCTTATTTCCTGGAGTGCCAGGAAATAGGCTATAGTCTCGAGATCAAGTACAGAAACTAAGTATAAATCTCTAGCAAATGCTACTGCTGAAAGCATTTGGTTGGAATCATTGCTTCATGAGTTAGGACTCAAGCAACATTGTACATCATGTCTATGGTGTGACAATCTAGGAGCAACCTATCTTTCTGCAAATATAGTGTTTCATGGTAGAACCAAGCACATTGAGATTAATTTTCATTTTGTGCGTGAAAGAGTTGCAGAGAAGAAGTTGGATATATGGTTCATTCCTTCCAAAGATCAAGTGGCAGACGATTTTACTAAAGCTTTGTCAGTCAAGCCATTCGAAGAATTCAAGAGAATCTGAATGCAGGATAGTTGAGATTAAGGGAGGGTGTTAGATATATTAAGTTATGGAGTCCATGTAATCTCAACCTCCTCCTGTAACTCTGTTTAATATCTTCTATCTCCTGTAACAATCAGATCAATTGAACCCTTGCATGTACGCCACGACGAGGGCTTCTTCTGTCCCAATATATACACACCATCCGGCTCCCTCAAGGTGTAGGGACGCTTCCAAAACTTGCACAAAGTACAGGGTGATCTACCTCGAGATCGTATTTGAATATCCCTCTCCTACGGTCTAAACCCCTCAGCTTATATAGGCACCGAGGGTACTTAGGGTTACATGTAGGTTGGTTACATTAAGGGATAAACATGCCCACACTACAAAGTTTGCTCTATTTAGTGACAAAACCCTGCTGACGAAACACGAACCATCGCGTAAAATCATCTTATGTGACAGTCCACCGTCACGAGGTATTTTCCTCCCAGGGCAGCGCCCTAGCCAACTTTGGCGACATTCTAGCCTGATTTTCGCCGGCGTCACTACGCATGCCCATTTTCTCGGACGATTCATAATGTCACTAAAATGTTTGGTGTCACAAAAAATGATCGGCTGGTTAGCAAAATGATTTAAAAATAGCGAGTTGGTGATCAGAACGTAGTACCTTATAATTTCTGCCATGGCTGAGTTTATAACATATTAAAATAAATTTTTAGGGTATTACTTGAGATGTTCAGCATGCTGGAAAGGGAAAAATGGTATAGTGGACTTGAAAACAAATATTTTGGTATATCTGATGGATATTAGTTGAGATGCTCGTAATGAAATCTATTACATTATTTCCGTTTATGCTATCATTTTACTGAACTATGAGATGCCATACTAATTCTTAAATAAAACATGAACTGGAAAATATATATGATCACAAATAATAATATAGCATTACAAGTAGACATGGAACAAATATTTGGTACATCAGCACCGTCATTCCCAAAAGTATCGCACATCACGAGTAGGAGTGTTCGAGCATCAACATGAAGTGCAGCAACATCATAGAACTACTCTTTAGCAGATTACACAGATTGCCCAGGCATAGTTACAAAGAGGATAACCTCATCACCTCCGTGGTGGATCACGAAGAGCAGCATGTCTCCAACTGCCAATTTAGACAAGAAAGCAAATCCTTCCAGCCATCCATTACGATGAGGCGTCCATCTGTTTCTAACATCAAGTATAACAACCATATGCAGCATCAGGAAACATAATAATTCTCATTTCATCATGTGGATCCATCTGATCAGAAAGAACACGACTAGGGAGTCTCTGTTGCAAGTTACATGGTATGATGGCATATTTTAAATAACAAATGTTGTACTATGAATGATGAAAAAAATAAAATTATTACCAGCAGTTTCTTCTTAACGTTGGTCTCGGTCAGAGTTTGCATCAGTACCTTGTACGGTCCAGAACTTGGTTCATGTGCGTACCACCATACAAACGTTTCAATATTGTCAGCAAAAATGACGATGTACCGCATGTCTTTCCACATACATGTGGTTCCAACATCGAGTTTCATTTTGTCAATCTCTTTTGTTCCTTACGATATCGCAAAGCTGAGTAGGTATACATAAACAAGAATGACAACATTGACAGATATCTATAGTTAGGACTATTAAGAACAGGCAAGTAAACACAAGTTCACGTAAGCAAGGTATGTATGTCTAAGAACACTTGCAAGGATGAACCATTGGAACATTTTCCAGTTCCACATCAATTTGATGTTCATGTGTGCTAATATCGAAGTATAGCTTCATACCAACTTGAAATATGTATACTTTGGCAAATTCTCTTCAAGTTTCCAGTGAAAAAGGTTTTTTCTTCAAAGTTTTGGAGCCAACAATAGAACATAAAGACATGCTTTGTTTTAAGCCGGGGCTTAGCAAAGGAGTGTTGAAATGAATAAACGCCTAGCTTTATTAGGACTTGTTTTCTTGCAGAGCACGGGATGAACTGTGGACAAATTGAAGGATTGGAATAGTTGCACTTGCAAGTTATAAATAACTACATATACCAATTGTCCATTAATTCACAGTGGCTTATGTGAGCATGTTCACAAATTAAACAATGGCATGCTCTTTTTACATACTTGCACAAAACAACTAGATGAATGTCCAAGAGATCATTATGCCTATTCAAGCATTAACAAAAATGTGCACTATGTGGCATAAATTTTAGAAAACCATATTGTTTTATTTTTAGCATCTTTCCTAGTTTATGCATGGATAACTATTGTTAGGTTTTTTCATAAAACACTATGAATGATCTAAAATCTGATCGGTACTCCTTTGTAACTATGAAGCAATCATGTAAACAACCTGTGTGTATGTTCACATATCAATTTGACTGTTAGCCAGCTGCATGCAGGGCAGCCATGGTCATGACCTTAACAAAGGCCTAAATCATAGAACACTAATACAGTTTCATGAAGTAACTAACATCAATTCAGGCACGCCATGAATGAAAGAACAACCAATGTAAAAAAACATACCGTCCTGTCTTCAAAGCCAACTAGAAGTCTTATGTGGAAGGTTTTGGCATAGATTACCGTCCTGTCTTCAAGGCCATGATCACCGCTTAGAATCAGATGCCATTGTCATGGTGACTTATACATCTCCAATGTATCTATAATTTTTGATTGTTTCATGTTATTATATTACCATTCTTAGATACTTTAGATGCAATTTTATATAATTTTTAGGACTAACCTATTAACTCGGTGCCAAGTATCGGTTGTTGTTTTTTGCTTGTTTTTTCAGCTTTTCAGAAAATCAATACCAAAGGAAGTCGAAACACAATGAAACTTTACGATGATTTTTTCTAAACCAGAAGGGACCCTAGAAGGTTCGGGAAGAGGCCGGAAGATCTATAGAAGAACGATGAGCTCACCCGATGCGCCCTCCCACGCAGCTCCGTTTGACCTGACTCCCCCTCCATAAATTTCCTAAAATCCTCAAACCAACAGAGAGCCACCCGAGACACTTTTTCCGCCGTGGCAAGTCTCTGTTCTTCCATGATCCCATATGGAGGCCTTTTCCGGTACTCTGTCGGAGGGGGAATCGGTTATGGAGGGCTTCTACATCAACCTTGTTGTATCTCCAATGATGTGTGAATAGTTTATCACAGACATATGGGTCTATAGCTAGTAGCTAGATGGATTCTTATTTCTCTCCGATCTTAAATAACATGTTCTCTATGATCTCCATGGTGTTCTATCTGATGTAATCTGCTGATCCGTGTATTGGCCCAATACAACACAACTCCATCATCCCCGTAGCCTCCTTCCTCGGACGGGGACAACTTCTTTGGGCCCTCATCCCTGGGGCCGCCTCAAGCGCTGCTGCTGTATGGTTCTTATCCGCACCCTTTCATGGTCTTTTTCCCTTCTTTTCCCATAGACTCCAAATCTGTTGTTGCCCATGCCGGATTTAGGAAAAATAACAAGCTTACGAGAGAGGGGCGTCACAAAATCTGTTCAGCTCAACACGAAATTCAGGAGCCCATTCAAGGCATGAAATATGGTGGCATATGGATACAGATGCCCCATGAAAAAATTAGTTTGAGGCATCTACATTAAAAAAAATCTCCCAAAGCAAGCCACCACTAGTGGGTCTCATCAAAGAATAGAAAAATATAAACTCTAGTACACATGCATCTCTACTCTCCACTTCAACTTTTTTACTTCTTCCATTCATAAATAAAAGTATTTTTAGAGATTCCAATGCGGACTACATACGGAGCAAAATGAGTGTATCTACACTCTAAAATATGTCTATATACATTCGTATGTAGTCCTTATTGAAAATCTATAAAAAGACTTCTATTTAGAAACGGAGGGAGGAGCTTTTTACACCGGATCACATTGTATTTTCCCAAGCCTTCTGAAGTGGGTCCCGCTTCTCCATCCGAACCTATTTCTCCTGACATCCGATCCTACATGGCATGTGGGGCAGGATATGCACTAGCCATGCCCTTAGAGCTGGCTCTGTTTGTTTCTACAATTGGCTCTGAATCACTTGTGGACGCTTGGACGTGCTTCAGTCAATTGCACTGAAAATAGGCCAAATCTAGATTCAGCTTCACTGGCAAAGCTGATTTCAAATAGCTATTGGGTTTCAGCTTTTGAATTTTCCTATGAGAATCTGCTGCCTAAAGCAGAAACAATCATGGTATGAATAAACCACGGGGTGGTTAACCGATACCTTGGTGGCAGTGCATCTTAGGAAATTCCCTTTTGTTTGTATATGCGTCATGAAGTAGGTCGTAGCACGTCCGAGGTTCAGATATGACAAATGAGGACGAGAGTGGCTCCGGCCGCCGGCCGTGATTGATTTCGTTAACTTTCGAGCCTTTTCGACTATAATAGTGCAAACGGGCTGATCAAGCATGTGCTTAACGCATTCCATCCAATCTTGCTCGTCAGATAGTTTATTGTGTCAGATGTCTTGAACTTGGCCTCCTTGGTCTCACATGAGATGATGAGATTCTTCAGTCCACTTGACCCAGGCACGATGAAATTGACTGGTTCGGAGGCACGCTCCTCTTGGCTGCCAAGCGAGTGCGTCTGTTTCCTCTTGGTTTCCTTACTGAATTTTTCCTCGAGTGGCGGGTCTATGCAGCATTGATAAGGTTGATTAATACTCCCTGTGTAAACTAGTAATATAAGAGCATTTAGTAGTGATCTAAATACTCACTAATGTTGTGATCCAAACGCTTTTATGTTAGTTTACTGACGAAGTATTAGTATATACTTTCACAAACATGATAAATATACCCCACTTTACCTGTTAACACTCACCTTCTTCGGAACCACGGCGTGAGATTTCAAGCATGTTGCCAGCCATGGAGGAGCCCCCTGTTGGGGGCAACAGCAGCACTGAGGAGACAGGAGGGCCAAAAGAGAGCTTGGTGGTGATTGAGGTTAAGAAGCAGCTGTGCCTCGCCGGGCCCCTCATCGCCGGATGCCTGTTGCAGAATGTCGTGCAGATGATATCGGTCATGTTTGTCGGCCATCTCGGTGAGCTCTCTCTCTCGAGTGCCTCCATCGCCACCTCCTTTGCCGGTGTCACCGGCTTCAGCTTGTTGGTATATTTTATGTGAATTCATCACCTCTCCTACATATTTTGATCGTCATGAATGAACAACTAACATCAACCTGAATATCTTCTCTTGTATCTGTTCGTAATCATCTTAGTCTGGCATGGCAAGCTGCTTGGAAACACTGTGTGGCCAAGCCTTCGGGGCAGGACAGTACCATCTGCTCGGCATCTACAAGCAGAGAGCAATCCTCGTGCTCACTCTGGTGAGCGTTGTGGTTGCGGTGGTCTGGGCGTACACCGGGCAGATCCTCCTTCTCTTCGGCCAGGACCGGGAGATTGCCATGGGGGCAGGGAGCTACATCCGGTGGATGATTCCAGCATTGTTCGTTTACGGACCGCTGGAGTGCCACGTCCGGTTCCTCCAGACGCAGAACATCGTCCTCCCTGTGATGGCGAGTTCAGGCGTCACGGCGCTGAGCCACGTTCTTGTGTGCTGGTTGCTGGTGTGCAGGTTTGGGCTGGGCAACAAGGGCGCTGCCATGGCCAATGGCATCTCGTACCTGGCCAATGTGTCAATCTTGGCTCTCTACATCAGGGTCTCTCCATCGTGCAGGAGCACCTGGACAGGCCTCTCAAAGGACGCGTTTCGCAACATCCTTAGCTTCATGAAGCTTGCCGTGCCATCTGCGCTGATGGTTTGGTGAGTTTTAGTTTGTGCCCCTCAGATTTGCAGGTACATTTTTTTCGCGCTCCATCTTCGACTGAATCTGATCCTACATGTACACAGTCTAGAGTGGTGGTCGTCTGAGCTGCTGGTACTTCTCTCCGGACTTCTCCCAAATCCTAAGCTGGAGGCATCGGTGTTGTCCATTTGGTGAGTTGCATTTTTCATGGAGTATTTCACATTCTGTATGCTCTGTTCTGATGGGAAATGTGGAACTGCTTGCAGCTTGAACACAGTTTCATTAGCAATCATGATCCCCTTCGGTCTTGGGGCAGCCATAAGGTACGACTAAACAACTTTGCCATGCCTGTATTGCAACTTTATCATAGAGTCATTGCGGCGATGAAATCGTGTATCTTGTCATTGTAGCACCCGTGTTTCAAACGAGCTTGGTGCTGGGCGACCTGAAGCTGCCCGTCTGGCTACTCGTGTGATCATGGTTCTGGGCCTCGCGGCGGGTGTGGTTTTAGGACTTCTTATGCTCTCGGTGCGCAATATATGGGGGTACGCATACAGCAACGAGAAGGAGGTGGTGGAGTACATTGCGAGAATGATGCCACTTCTTTCCGTGTCGATCATTTTCGACAATCTGCAATGTGTTCTTTCAGGTAAATGTAGAGGATGCACTAAATAACTCAAATTCCAAGTATTTCCGGACTATTTCCTGAATTTCAACTCTAGTCTATCTGTCTTTTTTTTAGATGCACCCGTCTATCTTGTCTCATATCATTTCGATGAACGATATGTAGCATTTTGGTGAACATTACTCTCAAGATACTGATTGCAGCGTGGGGTATACACTTGATATATTCCAGGTATTGTCAGGGGCTGTGGCTTGCAAAGGATTGGAGCTTCTGTCAATCTCAGTGCGTACTACCTTGTCGGCATTCCAGCGGCGCTATGCTTTGCCTTTGTCTTCCATCTTGGCGGAATGGTACTGATTTAATTTTACCACCCATACCATGCATACAGAAAGTTGCTGTTTCACTTGTATTTCATTCTCATCTGAAGAAACCTCTGAAAACCAATGTAATGGTATGAACTCCAGGGGCTGTGGTTGGGAATAATCTGCGGGGTAGTTGTGCAGATGCTGTTGCTGCTGGCCATTACCATCCGCACCAACTGGGACAAAGAGGTAGGCAAACCAAAACCTCTGCCATGCATACACATTATTCCATCGGTCGGCTTTTGGGCATCTTGAATTATTGTAAGGTGTGGCTCATCATCTTCCATTTTTTCCTCTGTAGGCTCTCAAGGCAAAGAACAGAGTTTTGAGTTCGTCCCTGCCTCTAGACATGACGACATGAACGTGGAACAAGATGCACAAATTCTCTTGGCTAGGACCGGGAGCAGGACGATGGCTGGGCAAAGGAGATAAGGAACTCGTGAAGAATTAATTGGTCACCGCTTAGTCACCGGCAAAGAATGATCTGTTTTGGTGATTTTTGTCCAAGATGAGATAGAATGGATATTTTCACAGGCAAAGGCATGGCACACAGTCGATGCGGGAATGAATCAATAAAGTGAAAAAAAGTGGTGCGTTTACTAGAAAATCCGCAGTATGGATGCAACATTTTCCTTCTGAGTACTATAGATTATTATTTTCTTGATTATAGAAAACATTAAGTTGTTTTGTCCCGGTGGCCACTGATGTGGAAAAACTGAATTACTACACTGCCCAACGACAAGGAAGTGGTGGAATGTACCGGCTTTTCATCGTCTGTATTTGCTGATCACCTGATCAAGTACATGATGAATTTGTGACATGTTTTGGGGGATATAACAAATTAAACTTGTTCACTATTTAGAATAACAAAGAGGATCGAGCTATATAGTCCATATGTATGTAGCTATGCTACTTTGGTGGAAGAGATGGCCGCCGTCACCACCTTCCCACCAAAGCTTACCTCGAGTCTACATCCATCTAAAATAGTGTGTTCAGAGCATCTAAAGCATCTTCCTTATTGGAATGTGCCGTCGATAATGTTGCCTTGTGAGCGCTTGGTATTTTTCTAGTAGATCACTCGGCGCTAGACACGTTGTCATGCTTGCTAAAGAAGAGTTGTAGTTGTGAGTTCTTCACGGTGAGAGGCAAATTACGCACGAAGCACCCTAAAACTAGGCTGCTAATGTCTCTTGGTGTGAGCGATGTGTGTTGGCCTATAACTAGAGTAGGCTGCCGCTTCAGCTCTTGAGCCTTCAACGCCCTCTCATTGAGTTCCTGATGGGGGCAAACCATTCGTGAGCTTTGATTTTTTTGACTTCTGTAACCGTAACAAACCTCTCCAAAAATCACGCTCTGGCCCCCGCGTCGCTCATCCCGGGCGACACAGGCGGCGGCGGCATTGCCCCGCCTAACTCCCTCTCCTCCCGTCGTTCCCTCCGCCGTCGCCGGAGGACGCCGCCGGCGTGCGGCTGACGGCGGCGGCGGGCCCCTGCTTATGGCTGTTCTTCAGGGACTACGAAGACCTGGAGAGATCGAATCGATTCTAGACGTGCATGTATTGCTTGGCAACAAATCAATCAACCTGTGTGCTTGGTTGAGGGCTTGCTTTGCACGTACTTGTGACTTCTCACCGACGGCGGCGGCTTTGGGCGGTGCTCTGTGGCCGTTGGTGGCTGTCCGCATGACAGGCTGTGTTTTGAATTTCGGCCGAAAAAACAGATTTCGGCCGAATTTCGGCCATCTCGGCCTGGGGCGAAATTTATCCTTCGGTCGAAATTGGTTAAATTTGGCAATTTTTCATCAAACTTTAGTCAAATGTTAGTCAAATTTCAGCCGAAATTTTTGAAAATGGCCGAAATTCAGCCATCTCAGCCTGAGGCCAAAAAATTCTCAAACCGAAAATCAAAACGCTAATGACAGGACAAGCGCCCCATGCGCTGCTCGCGTCCAGATCTGGCTGGCAGACGAGGCGCCATGGCGGCGCCGTTGCCCAGGGGCCAGATTCGACTTTCAAGACGCCGATTGGTGCTGCCGGCTGGCCCCTCCAGGTCATGAAGATGGTATTCTGGATGAGATGCGGTGCCCATCAGTGTGGCTGCTACGTTTAGATCCGATGCATCGCTGTTTGCTGGGCCCACACCGACGGTTGGTCATCTCGTCCCGGCAGCGACCTTGATGTGGATTGCGGTGGCCATCGATACATCTTCGCGAGGTTTTCTCACTTCAATTTCGGTGGTTGACTTCGACGGTGAGATGCAAACTAAGAATGATGACTTGACGCAGAGGGATGGTGGTGCAGCGGTGCCGATTACACATCGCATGTAGCTGTTGAGATCGGAAAAATGTGGTGGCGGCAACACACGAGCGACTTGATGGTGGTGCTACTCAAGCACCGGGTCTCGAGTTCCGGGGTGAAAACCTAGGTGACCCGAGTTGGTTATGCCTAGCAATGGCGATATTTTTATGTCGTTACCTTGTTGAAGGCATTGCTCGGATATACTCGGACTGATTTTTCAGGGTGAAAACCTCGATTCTGACCATAAGTGGTTGAATCCGGTGATGGCGGCGACTGAGCGTCGTTCCCTTCCTGAAGGCGTTGCTGTTGAAGAATCCCGTCATTCGCGCGGTGCCATGACATAGTTGGTGCGGATATGGTCATTGTTGTAGTTTGCCTATTAAGGATTTGGTCGCTCTGATTTTTTTCTTCATCGTCTACGCATGGCTTTGGTCTTATATGACTTTGCTATTTGCTGACGTGGTGTTGTGTGCGTGTGTTAGTGTTGGCTGTGTGCATTCTAGCTATGCAGAGGCCGGGTGTGCTTATTATATCTGTATCCTCTTGATGCCTCATTTTGAGCCAATAAAATACACTCTTTGTCGAAAATTGAGTTCCTGATGTAGGAAAATGAATATAAATTAATCAATTTGAGATGCTTATGAAGAGTCTTGAGGTTAAGGTTAAACTCCTGATGTGGCGATAATTTTAACTCGTATTTGTTTTTGTGGGGTAAAGGGAGATTTCTATTACTCAAGGAGGCAAATCAGCCAGAAGCAAGTTTACAATGTCACGCATACTCGAGCCCAGCCATACCGCAGTACGGGGGAGGGGGGGTACTCCTGCCGTATTTCGCAAGAGCGTGGCTAACTTTATTTTGCGAACGAGTAACTTCAGCATCCTTCATCCTCTTGATCTCCTCAACTAGCATACGGTGCCTCGAAGGCTCGAACGGTCCCTTCTCGAAGCGTTCAGCATATTCACTGCTTTCACACTATCCATCTCAATGAGAATGGATAAATCAGACCGGTGTAGGGCCAATTCTAGCCCCTCCCTACATGCAGCCAACTCGGCTTCCAGGGCATTATCACATGTGCGAATTTCCCTACAAGCAGTGAAAATTATGCCTCCTCGGTCTGACCGCAGGACCATGCCTCCTCCAGCTGCTCCTGTTGGCGGTACATAGCTACCATCAACATTCAATTTTGTCCAACCGGCTGGAGGTAACGCCCACCTCACTTCGGCCTTCTGTTGTACATGTTGTGGTGGCGCGAAAGCATCAACCCGAACCACCATCTTCCCTTTCTCCGTGTTACCTTGGGGCCATTGGTGGATGCATAACAAGGAATTGATGTAGCCTTGTAAAAATCTGCGTGATGCTTCCGTTGGGGGTGGCGACTTGCCATGAGTAATTTCATTTCACACATACCACACACGCCACATGGTCATGAGGACAATCATATGCATAGTATCAAATAGCGGATCCAAAAGTGAGAACAACCATTCTGGGCCAGTGTACGTGACGTCCTCCACCTTGGCTATGGGTCAGTCACGCGCCATACCACACCACAACTCTTTCGCCAGAGGGCACCTGCACATAGCGTGGAAACCATCCTCTCGTTCCACACCACAAAGGGGACACACATCAGAGAGTTCGAGGTGTCGAGAGAATTTATTTGCCCAAGTAGCGAGCGAGTTGGAAACCAGCCTCCATGCAAAGACTCGTACCTTTAGGGAAGCAAGGCACCCCCATATGATCTTCCAGATGGCGTGATGACCATCCGGTGCCCTGCTCGTTGCGGTCGCCAACGGACGCTCGCGCTCGTCCATGGCAAGGAGATATGCGGAGCGAACGGTGAAGACACCGCTCTTCTCCGAGGCTCATGCGATGACATCATCGGTGATGCAGGGTGACGTGCGAATGCTGGTGATGGCCGCGACATCCGCCGGGAGAAAATACTGCCGTAGCATGTCCGTACGCCAGGCGCCAGACTCGTCCAGGAGCTCTGAGACCCGTCAAAGACGGCAAGTCCCTCGCCACGTGATCGGCTGCCCCGTCGGTTCCGTTGGGAGCCAACGGTCACGCCAAATGCATATATTCCGTCCATCGCTGACGGGCCATACAATCCCCTTCTTAAGGAGCTTGAGGCCATACTGAATGGCCTGCCACGTGGGAGAGGCGTTTCCAGAGAAGACAGTGTCCTCAAGTCGGCTGTCTGGGTAATATCTGGCTTTGAGGACCTGCGCACATAAACTGTTAGGGTTAGAAAGAAGTCGCCACGCCTGCCGTGCCAATAAGGCTTGGTTAAGGAGACGAAAGTCTCTAAACCCCAAGCCGCTCTTCATTTTATGTGCAAGAATATTCGGCCATGCCATCCAATACGTTTTCTTTTTTCCCTCGGATGAATCCCACCAGAAGATCCGCACCATTCTATTGAGGTCATCGCACACTGACATTGGGAGTTTAAAAAAACCCCATAATATATGTTGGGATCGCCTATGCAACAGCCTTGATCATAATCTCCTTACCAGCCAGTGACAATGTATCTCCCCATGCAATGATCCGCTTGAGGAGCCTCGACTGCAAATTCTGAAATTTTCCCCTAGACATATGTCCGTCCAGGGTAGACAGGCCCAAATACTTTTCCTCAAAAGTGATTAGGCTGACATGCAGCATCGCACGAACCTTCTCTTCTTGATTGTTCTCAGTACAAGATTTACCAAACAGTACGCTGCACTTGGCCGGGTTAATACACTGCCCCGTTGCTTTCTCATACGTGTTGAGTAGCTCATGCACCTTCATTGCTTGTTCCTCCTCTGCTTTGAAAAATAAAAAGCATGTCGTCCGCAAACAACAAGTGGGAGACGCCTGGTGCCCATCTGCACACCTTTAGCGGGGTAAAGTCGCCCTATCTTCTCCGTCCTTCAACAACATCGAGAGCCCGTCAGCCACAAAAAGAAACAAAAACGGGGAGAGATGATCACCTTGCTGAAGCCCACGCGTCGGTGCAAACGAATCCAACAGGGCCCCATTAAATTTAACTGTATATCTCACCGAGGTGACGCAATTCATAATCCAGTCCACCCACTGGCGAGCAAAACCCATCTTTTGCATCATTCGCTTCAAGAAGGTCCAATCTACCCTGTCATAAGCTTCGGACAGATCCAATTTGTAAGCGCAGAAACTTTTTTCCGGGTCCTTCTCCTGCTGAATATGATGTATACACTCAAAAGCAACTAGAGCATTATCAGTAATCATTCATCCAGGGACAAAAGCACTCTAAGCCGGTGAAATAATGTTGTCCAAAAAAGCCTCAACCGATTAATCAAGCATTTAGCAACTACCTTGTAAATGACATTGCACAAACTGATAGGTCTGAACTCGGTGAGTTTTTCTGGGTTATCTACCTTAGGGATGAGAACAATGGAGGTGTTGTTCACCCCATCCAGCATTACTTTGATCCTAAAGAATTCTTTCACACCGCTGATTATGTTCTCTCTCATGACCGCCCAATTCCTCTGAAAGAAGCGGGCAGGAAACCCATCTAGCCCGGGGGCTTTAAGCGGCCCTATCTGGAACAGTGCATCTGCAATCTCCTTGTCCGAGAACTCTGCACACAGTTGGACATTCATGTCATTAGTGACTCGTGTATTAATCAAATCAATAACCGGATCAACACATAATGACTTATCGGCGGCAAACAGTGAGGCGAAATAAGAAGTCGCCATAGCAGCCATGGACTCATGGTCTTTGTGGGTAACTCCAGCGTCATCCACAAGGGCCTTGATGCGATTTTTCCATGCCCTCCAAACCGCCTTCCGGTGAAAGAACTATGTGTTTCGGTCTCCCTCATGCAGCCAAGCAATGTGAGATCTCTGCATCCATAACATTTCTTCACAGTACAATAGTTCATTCAAACGATCATTGGCCTCCTTTATCTCTTTGCGGTCTGCATGAGGTCCTCATGGCGAGAACGAGATTTATTAATTTCTTTGATCACATTACCAAATTTCTTGCAACTCCAGTCGTGAAGCCTCTTCATCATGTCATTCAGGCCATCCGCAACATCACCCAAATGTAGCATAGAGCCCAGCTCCGTCCATGTGTTCATGATGATCTCCGGGAGAGATGGGTCTCTCTCCCACATCACCTTGTATTGGTGGCATCGCCTACCGGTCACCGGTACGGCCTCCTCTTGGACGCACTTGAGGAGGATGGCGCGGTGGTCCGAGCTTGGAGCCACCAGGTGCTCCACCTTGCATCTGCAAAGGCGTCCCGCCAGGCATTGTTAGCCACGGCACGGTCCAACCGGACCTTGACGTTGGCCCTCCCACTTATCCGGTTATGTATGTATACGGGAGCCCTGCAAAACCGAGATCACCGAGGCCACAAATTTCCAAAATATCTCGAAAATCGGTCATCCGACCTGCCGCACAAGGTATTTCGGAGAAGTGTTCGAAGCTCCACATGGCCTCGTTGAAGTCCCCAATCACCATCCAAGGCATATCAGCCCGCTGGTGAAGATTACGGAGGAGGGACCACATGTGATGATGGTCCTCTGTCTGCGGTTCACCGTAGACGCAAGTGAGTCTCCAAGTTGGCTCACACGCCAAAGAATTCACATATGCATCAATATATCGTTCATTCATTTCTTTTACATCCAGACTCAAAGACTCATGCCAATACAAGGCGAGACCTCCACTAAGACCAACACTATCAATACCATCAAAACCACTTAAACCTAACCGAGCATGGTAACTTTTCATTTTATTCCTAGACTGCCTAGTTTCACAAAGAAAAACGATACAAGGGGAATGAGTCTTTGCTAGACTCACGAGATCACGAACTGTCCGAGGGTTTCCTCCCCCTCGGCAGTTCCAACTGAGGATATTCATTGCTCCTGACAGGGCTCCGTTGGCCCCGTCAGGTCGCCAGTGGCCCCATGGCCGGCTGCCTCCATAGTGTTGGTCCTATCCTGCATCTCCTGGTCATGGCCATCTCCTCCTCTCCCCGCCTGTTCACCTTCTTGGTTCGCCTCGGTTCTGCGTTTTTTAGGAGTACCTGAAAGCAACGGTTCGGCCACAGTAGCCGTGTTAGAATACAACACCAGGGCCTTACTTTCACCCAGCCCGGAGCCCGGAGCCAATGGAATCTCTTAAAAGACTTATATTTAGGAATGGGTGGAGTACCAGAATTGGAGCAATAGCAGGTTGGGGTACTAGCCACGTGCACCTCCAATTGTGCAATCCTTGAGGCAGCCGCTCGATACTCTCAAGATTGTTTTGACGACTGAAGTACCAATCCTTGATGTTGTCATGGACGAGGTTGTAGCTGAATACACCAACCTCTTCACGTGGCAAGGCCTTATTTCCACAGTAGACGAAGTAGACACACCCGCCGTCCCTACCGTCCAGCCGCGAGGCATCCATGGCGAAGCTGTTGGACCACCCGAGGAACAGCACGCGGTCGGTCAGGCTATGACCATGTTTCCTCACCCATCGTGTCTTCTCCGGTGACGTTGTCACCTCCCCTAGCGCATGCACAACCACTGAGAGCCCAGGTCTGATGCCAGTCGTACAAGTGTACCTACAGAATTGGACCTCGACAACCACCCACAAAAGCTCGCCACGAGACTCGAGGACATGGCTGTACTGGCGCGAGTAGGGCCCTTTCCCCCACCGCAAATGTGGCGGCCTTGGCACCAACACGTCGTCACCACCATCAGGCGTGACTATGTGCCACTGGCCAGCTTCAACGGCCACCATGATCTTGCCACTATGGTACATGGCGCAGAACTCACCATGATCGGGTGCTTGAATGGTCCTCTGGACGGCCGTCCACTCGGCATCACCGGGACGCAGGAGAGCCGCCCTGAACCATTCACTATAATTACCACCGACAATCAGATAGCCGATGCTGTACAGGAAAGTGGTGCCGTCCTGGTAGATGACGCTGCAGGGGTCAAACTCCTCCTCCCATGGGAAGGTGGGCAGGTGGGCGACAGCTCCGGTGAGAGGATCGTGGAGGCTAGGGTGGAAGTGTTCATCGACGGCCAGATACCATACGCCGGCGCCGTCCGTGCTGCACACCCAGTTTCCCCGGGGCACGGGCGACGGGGACACCACGCAGTAGCTGGCCTTGGAGAAGACGCACCTGAACTTCAAGTGGCCGGGTTCTTGCTCCGGCGTCGCGAGGAGCCATGGCAGGAATTGGGTCCTGGTTGTCCTCGCCCGCCGGGACAGCAGGTCGCGCGAGCCGCGCCATTGCTTGCAGACAGCGTGGAAGCTGACGAAGCCGGCGGCGTCGCGCATGCGGCCGGATATCTCTCGGAGCACGTCCGCCGGTAGGTCCGATCATCGCCTCCTGTCCATGTCGCCGCGGCTTCCAGATGCCATCTTGACTTCTTGACAGAGAAATCGACGAGAGATATGATGGCGTCTTGTTTGAGTTGGTGATGGGCGTAACTATGGGCCGTTGAGCCTTCAAACGTGCAGCCCACCCAGTTTGAGCCCAACCAAGCGGCAGCGAGTTTCACCTGCAGAAACAGCGAGAGCTCTGTCTCACAAAAAAAAAAGACCAACAGCTAGAGTTTCTTTTTTCTCATGCCGGTTTTGTTGTTTTTGTGAATTATTATTACGTACATGCACATAAACACATGACCAGGACCCGTAAAAAATACATACTCCCTATTTTTGTGGCGAGGACCTCTTAGATCACCTTCTATGCAGACCCGGGTACAGAGTACAGTTCAACGATGACTGATGGATAGCCAAGAAGGGACGAAACGAATAAAAAAGATACTCCTATAATAAAAAGGTATACTCTTATATACTCCCTCTGTAAATGTATTCTTTACAGACGGAGTATATAGTACTCCCTCCATTCCGAATTACTTGTCTTAGATTTGTCTAGATATAGAGGTATCTAACACTAAAATGAGTCTAGATACATCCGTATCTAGACAAATCCAAGACAAGTAATTCAAAACGGAGGGAGTAGTATTAAGTATCAAAAGTCCTACTATGAGCTGAAGCACATGCACGCTGGATATCTTTGTCGTTGCCTCGCTTCGAGATGTTCATCCGAACTAGTATATAGGCCCAGGTATAGGCGGACTTCACACAGTTCTGCAAGGTAAACATTTCGCGCCGATAGACCGCCCGAGCGTTCGGTCGGTCGCGCTCGCTCCCACGCACTGGGCTATGGACCATAGGTGTCTCCTCGGACGCATCGGCATTCCCACAGACCGCCAACCTCCTCTCCCTTATCTCTTCCTAGTCACACCCCGAGATCCACTCCATTTCCTTCCCTTCCTTTCTCTTCTTTCCTTTTTCCACACTGGCCGCCGTCGTGAGGAGGGGGAGGCATCACATGTGATGCAAGCTGCCGTGGCGGTGCTGCTGGGGACGATCACGTCTCCAGCGAGCTTCGGAGCCGCGGTAATCGGCGGTGCTTCATCAGGGGAAAACGTAGGCACCGCCGGGGTGGGAGCAGCTACCGGCGATAGAGGCAGGGAGGGCTCCGGTGCTGCAACCAGAATCTGGACATGCTAGAATGAAAGGCCATGCTTGCTGCAACCATCACATGCCGGCCGCGAAGAAGACGAGCTCTGGTGCTGCAACCCTGATCTTCTTTTGCTGGAATCAGGCGGCAGAAAAGCTGCAACCACTTTTTGCTGGTGCTGCAGTCAGACGGCGTCGAGTTTGTTTTTGCTGGAACCGCAAAAATAATCATGGCACATGGAAGATTTTTGCTGCGTGGGCACATGAGAGTTTTTGTTGTGAATGGCGGCGGCGACTTGCTTTTGCTGGAATCAAGGATCCTTTTGCTGGAACCGGCATGCGTTTTTGCTGCTACCGGTAAACCAACGGAGTTTTTGTTTTGGCTGAGATTTTATTTTATAGAGGAGCACGGTGGTTCGAGCAGACGACGGCGACGAGCGAAGGCACCATCGTAGGGGGATGCTGCAACCACTATGGCCATGAGCTGGACCCGGCCGGCGGGTGAGCTGCAGTCTTCAATGTCAGAAGCATGTGACGGCTGAGGGACGAGCACGATTGGCAAGGGTGGCCGGCGAGCACGAGCTGCAAAACGGCAGGCACTTGTGGCTCGGGGGCGCCGGGGAGCATATCCGCGAGGGGACGAACGCGGCGGCCAGCGAACATGGGGGACTAACTCATTCTTAGGTCGCGTGTGTTGACAGAAGGAAGGAAGGAGAGAGGAACCGGATCTCACGGTTGTAACGGAACAAATCGGACAATAGCGCGTTGACCGGCCCAAATTCCTTAGGGCTTTCTTCTAAAAAACCGTACATTTTCCATTGATCCAAAAAACTACCTGTAATGTTGTGTACTTTAGCAAGGTTCACATTATGTCGAAGCTGCTATACCAAATCATGCATGGGGCTAAGTTCAAAAAAAAAAATCATGCATGGGGCTGTTCTGCCGAAGCTGCTTTACCAAATCACGGTTGTAAACATCGATATATTTTTTTCGAACCATGCAGGAGAACTGCATGTATTATATTGAAGAAAGAAGGAGAAATACACGACCAGTGTAGAGTTACCAGAAGGACAACCTAAACTTCAACAAACAAAAAGACTCAAAACCCTGACCACCACAACTGTCTACAAAAGCCTCAGATAGAATGAAACTAAAATAATACGAAACGACCTAGACTTGCTTCTGCCCAATGCATCGCGTCAATCTTGATCTGATTGATGATTCCCTGAAGCGGTGTGTGTGAGTTTTCAAATGTAAACATCGATATGCTTGTGGGAAGGGAAGGCCAGTCTATTATCTGCCCGAATGTTGAAGATAGTGATTAGTGAATGGTTGTGCTGCTCACACCGGCAAGACCTAGTGTTCTCAACAATTGGCTTCCCCTGGTGGCCATTCACACAATGCAAAATCAGTTCGTAATCACCAGCAAACAATTTCTTGCATGCACTGCTTAGTCCTTTCCACATTCAGGTTGTAAAAGTTGTAGGCTTCTACTAAAGCATCGAAGCTTGTCCCCATGTACAAATGCTGTATTATTTGAAATAAATACTACCATTTTTTTGCGAGTTGTTTTATGGTACCCTCAAACAAATATAAGCCCTCCATTTGTTCTGATTTGATGGATAGGATTGTTTGGCACTCCAGTGTAGATGCCTTGAGTACTACCGTTAAAAGTTGGGGAGTACCACCACTTCGAGGGTAATTTGGTAATCTAGGACTAGATCGTTAATTCTCCACTAATTAAGGGATAAAATCAACATGCAACCGGCGATTAAGCTGACGACCGAGCCATGATTCACCGGATGCATAGAGAAGGATTTCTTCATCACATCCCGAAAACAAAATCAATAGATCAGATCTCAAAAGAGATAAAACGCAATGTAACTATTAGTAATTATGTGATTGTTGGAATTGGGACATGAATTGATTGCTTGACAACGCTAGGAACAGAGGTGCATGCAGCGCGCAGATCCAGCCGAGGGCCAAGTCGCCGGCGGCTAAGTTGCAAATTTTCATGCATGTGCGTGATAGGGCCTGGGGACGGCTCTTCCAGGAGGATGCGGCAAGCCGGCAACCGTCATTGTGCACGATCAGAGGCGGCGGGCGTGCACTTGATCGGATGAGTGTTTTTTTTAGCTGATTGAATTAGGAAAATAGATCACGGGAATATCTCAACATTATATCTAAATCAAGGAAACAAAAAAGTCTAAAGTGCCCTCTCAAATCAACGGTGAGATTTTGTTGGTACTCCCATCTCTATCTATGAAGTATCAGGGTACCGTAAAAATAAATAAATACTACCATTATGGACACAAACCATCAATACATACATGCATTTGAAAGGTTAGCTTGGTCGATGAGTAGTTTGTGATACAAGACCAGAGTTACCACAACACGACCTTTCTTGTATTCAATTTATCTCATCGTGCTTAAATAGAGAAGAGGAGATTGAACAAGTAAAGCAACATAATGCTGATTAAGTACACGAGGATAGGCAAGTTCATGCAGAGTAGCAACTGTTTTTTACATGCTCTGTTGCTACTGGTGTGGAGCCTATAACAATGTACTTTGAATCTTAGTTCTAACCAACTGATCTCAATCATTGTTTTGGGAATTGGCTGAGAAGTTTTGACAAAAAAAAAATAGAAACCCATGGTGATACTTGCGATTTCTTCAATATTTTGGGCTATATAGAGATGTTGAAATAATTCCTTCTTCAGTGATAAGAGAATCAATAGTTCTTTCGCATTGATCCATCTGATTTGTCACTGGATTCCTGCTTCAATGATGAGAGATCCAATAATTCCTTCACATAGATTCGAGAGTTGGTAGGATACCATTGCTGGGCTAGCGAGGGGGGCTCGTGTGTTCTCCCTGAAGTTGATTTAAGATGAGCATGTCGTCAAGATCGCGCCTGGTGCATGAACACGTCGTCCTCTTCATTCGGATGCTTTAGTTTCTTTGTCATATCTACCCATCTAGGCTAAGTTGCTTTTTATATCATCAGACTTGTATCGTAAGGTTGTGTTCTGGTTTCCCGCAGCCTACTTCCCCACGAGCAGGGACGAATCCAAGGGGGGACGAGGGGGGGCTAGACCCCCCCTGACGATTTTGTTTTTACATAATAACGATCAAACTTTTCTCTACTACTATAAAATAAGCAAACGTTAACTCCCCTAAACGCACCCCGCTTACTGTACACAGAAGAAAACACATCAATTGGAGGGTCAAGATAAGCCTACTCAATGGGATCTAACCGTCAATACAGAAAAGTACCCCTGATGTTGTACAATAAGCAATTTAGGTGGGCGGACGAAACTCTGCCGTCCTTGAGCCAACGCCAACAAAAAGAAAAGAAAAAAACACACCGAAACAGCCACATCCGCTTCAAAATTAGCGGCGACCAATCCTCCTGCCGCTCTTCAGAGTTGCCCTCCACCGAAACGCCCGCGCCAAGGACGCCCGCACCAACGACGCCCGACGACGCCCGCGACATCCACGACGACAGCCTCCTCGCCAACACAGGTGCATGCTTTCTCTTCAATCTTTCAGACGCCGTCGCCCACACTGACGCGACTGTCTCCGGACTGCGCATCGGCGGCGGCAAACTCCTCGGCATGCACCTTTGCACGCATCTTTCAGACGCCGTCGCCCACACTGACGCGACTGTCTCCAGACTGCGCATCGGCGGCGGCAAACTCCTCGGCATGCACCTTTGCACGCATGTGAAGATGTTAACAATGACATCCGTTCATTGCTCCTGTTTCTGTTCTGCATAGTTCTACATAAATAGTGAAACCATGGTTAATCCACATACTAGGATCTATGATTGTCCATGTAATTGATGCAAGAGATGAACCATATGTCGTGAGCATATGTTATGAAAACCAATCATAAAGTGCATGAGCAAGTGAAATCATACCACGGATCCTCAGCAGATCCCCATGGTACTGAAAATTTGATACCACTGACCTAACCTATGACTGAAACAAATCTTTGTAGTTTGCCACAATGTTCTGTCAAAATCATATGACCATAAGAAAATACACTCTATGCATGAGGCCTCTTGATCGAAAGCGACAATCGCGATTGAATCTATTACAAAGATGTCCCCTCAAAATCATATGACCATAAGAAAATACACCCTATGCATGAGGCCTCTTGACAGCGACAATTGCGATTGAATCTATTATAAAGTACAGCATTACATTTCGAGGTTGTTGGTTCCATATTCTAAATGATGGTCTTGCGCTCCATTAAATATAATGATCTCACATGTTTTTACAGGAGTTCGTATTCGTATGGGCCCTACCACTCCCAACAGGACCCCCACTCCCAGCAGGACGCGCACCCCCTTCCAGGATATAAGCAACAACCAAACATCAGGTATTGATCATAACCCAGTCAGGACGCGCACCCCCTTCCAGGATATAAGCAACAACCAAACATCATGTATTGATCATAACCCAGTCACTCAAGTTCGATACAGTATTACAACTGCTGAACTGTTTCATGATTTGCAGACCCAAAGGAACTAAAAAGGCAGAGGGATAGAGAGCGGTATGCAAAAAATAAAGATGAGATTAATAAGAGAAGGCGTGAAGCCTACAAAAGAAAAAAAATACCAGTGAGGAAATAGATGGCCTACATAACGGAACACCGGCACAGCTAGCTGTATCACAAGGTAATGATGATCAAATTTCATTATCTATGCCCCAATTGAATTGGCTATAACTTATTTGGAACATGATATGGTGAGTCTCAGTTCCATATAAATGTTTGTATAGATGGGACCTAAACTAACAAAAACCCTATTTTCAGATATACATTCCAGTTAACATTGAACACTTCCATTGGTACCTAGCAGTTATAAATGCCGGGCAGCGATGCATCCAGGTGCTCGACTCGCTAGGCCCAGGAATGAGCCGCAAAGACCTCACCGCTATGGTTAGTCATTAGTCCCACTACACCATCTTTTGATAACACGATTTCTGTTATTGTTCGGTTGTGATGCTAATACTTTTTCATTTATTCATTCAACAGCTCAAAGGACTAGAAAATGTATTCGAATATGCATCGCTTCAAGTGGAACTAAAAACTGATAAGTGGAAAGACTTAAACATCTCATCATGGCCAAGGGAAGAGTTTATTAAGAGCAAACTACAAAGAGACTGGTATACCTCCTAACTCAAAGGCTCAAAGTAATTGACTTCCGAAGACTCTGAATTTAGGCTTATTTTGACAGCAATCTGTAGGAGGAATTAGTTTAAATAAGCATGGAGTAGTTTAACATTCTTGAAAGCAAGCTGCGCACACATCTTACTGAATTTAGGCTCATCTTGAAAGCAAAGTTTTGATAGTTTTTTAGCTTTGACATACAATTTTGATAGTTTGGGGACAGATTTAGTCACTGAACCAATTATGACCAGCACATCATTAAACTTTAGTCTCAATATATCTGAATTTCTATCTCTGGACCATGTGGCGGCAAGCAAGCAAATTAAATTGGTAAACAGTACAGTGTACAACTGATTCAGCACTAGAGGTCGACAGTGATAGCACCAAGCGAAATTCAGTAATTATAACCAGCAAATCATTAAACTTAGTCTGAATATCTCAATTCTATCTCTGGACCATGTGGCTGCAGGCAAGCAAATTAAATTAGTAAACAGTGCAATGCCTATCTCATTGAACACTAGGGCCTGAGAGCAACTAGATTCAGTCAAGCATGCAAGTGAATCTAGAGCAGCAGAAAAATCAGGGAACCAGACCTATGAAATCAAAACGAGAGAGAGGTAGAGGGAGGCTTGACCTTGGATTGTTGCTGCCCCATGGCTGGGCGTCATCCCGTGAGAGAAGCCTCACTCCTCCTCTCCCTACATCAAGTTGGTGCAGGTGCGTGGTGAGTTGGAGGCTGGCTGCATCCATTGGCGTGTTGAGGTCTCCTGCAGCCCAGCACGAACACCAACAGAGCAACAAGGTGTGAGGAACACGCATACACTCCTGTAGAATTGAATCAAATAGAGAGGGGAGGCGGGAGGTGGCGCACTTTTTCCTTGAGTGAGTGCTGCTAAAAATCCATGGCTGGGTGTCTTCATCCTCCTCGCTGTGCATAGAGTCCAGTTGCTGTGTGCGTGAGGCAGGAACGTACATCTCATCTCAGGGAAGGGAAGAAGAAGAAATCCAAGAGGAAAGGAGAAGGGGGCGGACCTGTATGTCGTCGGGGTAGCCTTCCTGTCCCGGAGCCACGGGGTAAGGTCGCCGGAGCCAGACGGAGCAGATCCAGCGCCGGCGCACGCGCATCCAGCGCCTCCTCGCCCAGCAGCACCATCAGCGGCGGATAAAAATTCAACCTTTGACCTACGGGGTGTGAGAGAGCGGCCGCGCTGGTGACGAAGGGGAGGGCAGCCTGACCAGGGAGCGCCGGCGATGGTGACGAAGGGGAGGGGGCGGCCTGACCAGGGAGCGCTGGCTATGGTGGAGAGAATGGGGAACGGAGGAGATTGTGAGGGAGTGGTGGGGAACTATCCAGAGAAGAATCTGAGGCGGCAGTGGAGATGATGACTGACGGTTTTTTTTTAGAAATCTGACGTTTTTTTCTTAATACTACTATGTAGAGTACTGTACTAGGCAGTGACGGGAGAGATTGTGATTGATCACGGCCTTGTCCGAACCAAAAAAGAAGTTGTCTTATTTTTATCGGTCGTGTCCGATTCACCTCACATTATAATAATAAAAATTAGATCCAGAATAGATGTTTTTACTATAGACTAGGATACATGTGTTGGATCAGAAATATGTCACACTTTTTGAAAATATAATTTGAGTGACATGATAACATTTTGTAGCGATCTGATACCATGTTAACTTGTTTTGTTTGAGACGTGCGTTGCACGTGCATGCTTACTAGTGGTAAAAGTAGATAAAAATAATGAACGCATGGCTAACTTCGCCCCCCCTAACCACGTGAAGTGCAAAACTGTAAAGCCCATCTATAGCAGGCCCCTGCAGCAGCCCACAACAGGAAGACGAAGGACGTAATTAGCGTCGTTTTCTTTCCTTTTATTTACTTGCCTCCGATGCTATCGCTAAGGTATAGCCGCCGTCTAGGGCAGTTCCGTATTCAGCGCCATGCAATTCCTAAATCAAGATCTGATTGTCGAAGGGGGCAAGACGATCCAATGGATGCACGGACGGCCGGCCGGCCGCACAGCTAGCTCGGCGATGAGGCAAGTAATTACTCTCGATTCTCATTCTCTTTACTTCATCCTTGGCTTATATTTTGTAATTAGATTAATCTGTACCTTTAGAACTAAATGATTGGGACAACACAAACTGTATACGTAAAATTGTTATTAGGAAATATTCCTGAGTCCTGACCAATGAGATAAGATTTTGCATTGTTTATCCCTTCCAGCAGCAGAAAGATTTATTTCATTAGCATGTGAATTAGCCTTTGTATTTCTTATATGTCAACTTTTAGTAAAAATGAAATTGTTCAAAGCCACCACATGTTTTGTTCTTTTGATGGAATCTTTCATTAACCTAAGCCACGATCATCTTTGCACAAAAAAAAAATCCAGTGAGTCACCACACGGAAAACCTTGCCCCCCTATGTTAGAATCCTGGCTCCGTCCCTGCCCACGAGCTTGTGAGTGAAATAACTGAATGATGTTTGGATTCGTTTCTATGAAATGGAACTGGGCGGGTGCCCATTTCCATTGAAAAAACTGGATTAATTCTTGATTTTGGATGCTCGAGCGAAATAGTAAGTGAGATCTACAGGGGATCGCAAGTTGATTTTGGCTGCACCAAGGCGGCTCCTTAACATGGCACTCTTAAACTGAACCCTTTTGGAACCGTTGGTAAAGCGTCATTTTTTAGTTGTTTCTATGTATTTTTCACGAGCACAGTATAGTTGTCGTGCATGCACACATTTTTCAGTCTCACAATTTTTTTTTTGTGAAAGAAGCGAGTGGCTGGTGCAGAAGACAATACAGAAGCATATCATTCATTGTTGATCTATATAAACAATGAACAAGTTAGAGAGAATCATTTTCCAAAGGATATGGGACATCTATTAGTATGTGTTTAAATTGATATATTTTTCCCATGAAAAGTACATTGTGTTTAAAATGTACATCCTTTTTTTTCGAGAAAACTTTTAATCTATTCATCTTCAATCGTGGTAGTACAACGAATAACAGAAATAATAAAAATTACATCCAGGTCCGTAGACCACCTAGCGACGACTACAAGCACTGAAGCGAGCCGAAGGCGCGCCGCCGTCGTCACCCCTCCCTTGCCGGAGTCGGGCACAACTTGTTGTAGTAAATAGTCGGGAAGTCGTCGTGCTAAGGCCCCATAGGATCAGCGCACCAGAACAGCAACAATCGCCGATGAAGAATAACGTAGATCGAAAGGATCCAACCTGAAAACACACAAATATAGGCGAACCACAACCAGATCCGAGCAAATCCACCTAGGATAGATCCGCCAAAGACACGCCTCCACAGGCCCACCAACGATGCTAGACGCACCACCAGAACGGGGACTAGGTGGAGAGACCTTTATTCCATCTTCAGGGAGCCGCCGGCGTCTCGCCTTCCTGAGTAGGACACAAACCGTAACAAATTTCAAATGAACGACTAACAACGGAGCCCTCTCGCCGGCCCTTGTCAGAATCCACCGTGCCCCCATGGCCCTAGGGTCACCAGAGACGAGGCGAACCCGCGGCGGAGCCGGCGAGAGGTACGGACCCTAACTTTTCTTGAAGGAGGAGGCGGCGGCTGCTTCCTTGCTTTGCTTTGCTTGATCCAAATGAAACCTTCTGAGGACGTGGGCATAGCCCAGTGGTTGGGGGCGCATGATTGTAAACCCAACGACCAGAGTTCGATCCACGTCGGGGACGAATATCTGGAATTCTCATGAGGGATGCTTTTTCTATATCAATAAACCGTGGGTGCTAGTGCCCATGGAGTTTCATTTTAGAGGACGTGGGCATAGCCCAGTGGTTGGGGGCGCATGATTGTAAACCCAACGACCAGAGTTCGATCCACGTCGGGGACGAATATCTGGAATTCTCATGAGGGATGCTTCTTCTATATCAATAAACCGTGGGTGCTAGTGCCCATGGAGTTTCATTTTTTTTTTCCAAATGAAACCTTCTAAAATGTACATCCTTTGTCTTTAAATGTAAAACGTTTTGGCAGTTTATCACGTGGCAGGCATGGTGAGTCATCTTGAAATCATTAAAATTAAATCATTTGAAATGTACATATGTAATTCACACGTATTTTTTGCGGGGGCATTGTCATATGTTTCTGTGCGTGTAGGTACTTCATAAAAAACAAAGTGGGTTTTTTTTAGACAAAAAAAAACAAAGTGGGTGGTGCGCTGGTCCTTTGGTTGGGCTCAAAGTGGGTGGGCTGCATGTTTGAAGCATCAGTTCTAATGGCATTCAGCGGCCCATAGTTACGCTCATCACGGACTCAAACAAACAAAAACAAGACGCCATCATATGACATCTCTCGTCGATCTCTCTCTCAAGATGGCATCTGGAAGCCGCGGCGACATGGACGGGAGGCGATGGTCGGACCTTCCAGCGGACGTGCTCCGCGAGGTATCCGGCCGCGTGCGCGCCGCGGCCGACTTCGTCAGCTTCCACGCCGTCTGCAAGAAATGGCGCGGCTCGCGCGACCCGCCATCCCGGGCGAGGGCAACCAGGACGCAATTCCTGCCATGGCTCCTCGCGCCGCCGGACGAAGAACCCGACCACCTGAAGTTCAGGTGCGTCTTCTCCAAGGCCAGCTACCGCGTGGTGCCCCCGTCGCCCGTGCCCCGGCGAAACTGGGTGTGCAGCACGGACGGCGCCGGCGTGTGGTATCTGGCCGTCGACGAACACCTCCGCCCTAGCCTCCACGATCCTCTCACCGGAGCCGTCGCCCACCTGCCCACCTTCCCGTGGGGGGAGGGGTTCAACCCCTGCGGCGTCATCTACGACGACGGCACCACTTTCCTCCACAGCTACAATGAACGTGGATGGTTCAGGGCGGCTCTCCTGCGTCCCGGTGATGCCGAGTGGACGGCCGTCGAGAGGACCCTTGAAGCACCTTCGATTTGGTACCGTGAGTTCTGCGCCACGTACCACGGTGGCAAGATCATGGTGACCGCTGATGCTAGCCTGTGGCACGTACTCACGCCTGATGGTGATGATGGTGACGACGTGTTGGTACCAAGTCCGCCACCATGTCTGCCGTCGGAGGAAGAGCCCTCCTCGCGCCAGTACAGCCATGTCCTCGAGTCTTGCGGCGAGCTTTTGTGGGTGGTTGTCCAGGTCCAGTTGCGTAGTTACACTCCTATGAGTGGCCTCAGACCTGTGCTCTCAGTGCTTGTGCACGCGCTAGGGGAGGAGACAACATCGTCACTGGAGAAGAAGACACGGTGGGTGAGGAAAGATGGCCATAGCCTGACCGACCGCGTGCTGTTCCTCGGGTGGCCCAACAGCTTCGCCATGGATGCCTCGCAGCTGGGCGGTAGGGACGGCGGGTGTGTCTACTTCGTCTACCGTGAAAATATGGACTTGCCACGTGAACGTGAAGAGGTCGGCGTGTTCAGGTACAACCTCGTCGATGACAAGATCATACTACGGTCGTCAAAACAATCTTGAGTTGATCGAGCGGCTGCCTCAAGGATCGGATGAGGGGAGGTGCACCTGGCTAGTACCCCAACCTGCTATTGCTCCAATTCAGGTATGTTTGATAAATAATATAGTTTTGCTAAAGCACATCTAGATGTGCAATAAGTATTGCACATCTAAGTCCTATGTCATTGATCTTATGTTGAGATTCGTGTGGATATTTTCTTTTCTTTTTTCTTTTCCTCTTTATGCTTGATTCACTCACTTAGATGTGCAATAACTAGAGCACATCTAGATGTGCCCTAGACACATCCAGATACTCCCTCCGTTCCAAATTACTTGTCTTAGATTTGTCTAGATATGGAGGTATCTAGCACTAAAATGAGTCTAGATACATCCATATCTAGACAAATCCAAGACAAGTAATTCGGAACGGAGGGAGTACCAGTTAAAATTATCGCCACATCAAGAGTTTAACTTTTTATTTGCGGATATCAAGAGTTTTAACTTTAACCTCGATACTCTTCATAAGCATCTCAAATTGATTAATTCGTATTCATTTTATATTCATTTTCCTACATCAGGAACTCAATGAGAGGGCGTTGAAGACTCAAGAGCTGAAGCAGCGGCCGGTCTAGTTACTAGGCCAACACATGTTGCTCACACCGAGAGACATTACCAGCCTAGTTTTAGGGTGCTCGTCCGTAATTTGCCTCTCATTATGGAGAACTCACAACTAAAACTCTTCTTTAGCAACCACGGCAATGTGTCTAGCGCCGAGGTGATCTACTACAAAAAGACCAAGCGCCCACAAGGCATCGGCTTTCTAACATTATTGACGGCACATGCCAATAAGGAAGACGCTTTAGATGCTCTGAACACATTGTTTTTGGATGGATGTAGACTTGAGGTAAGCTCGGTGGGGCGGTGGCGACGACGGCCATCTTCCAACAAAGTAGCGTAGCTACATATAAACTATATAGCTTGATCCTCTCTGTTCATAAAATGACAATGGTACGTGTTGTTGGTACACATCTCGAAATTCATTATGAGTACTGACTCAAGTGGCGAGAAACAGGAAACTTTGAACTTTATTTTCCTACTAGGAAAATTGCCCGTGCGTTGCAACGGGTGATACCATGTTAAAATGTTGTCGGTTCTCAAAAAATAATGTTGTCAAAGTAGTGAAAAGGAAAAAGACAAGAACTATATGTGTTTTACTTCCTCAGTGTGTTTGGTTTCATGTCCTACATCGTGTACATCCACATGCAATGTGGGCTCATTGCCTAATATCGAATCCGCCTTAACTCCACCAAGAAGTCCAGCTGTCCACCGTCACAATAAAGACCCAACACGGTGGCAAGGTGCAGCAGCCTCAGTGAGGACGTGGCCTACAGGATGCCAAATGCATTTGAGAAGGTCTCAAGGCACCAACCAGGCGCCGATGTCGCCCTCAGCCTCATACTCCTCCACCCAACGATTGGCCTAGAGACCAGTCGAGCATGCATCGGAGTGAAGCGGGCATCCCAATTCTGCCTAGGAGGGTACATTTGCACACATTAGTGTGAGGCGGGCATCCTTAGCAAGGTGGTGTGTCTTGCTTCTCTATGTTAGGACCGGCGAGTCAACAGAGGTGGGCTTCTTCCCGATGGCATAGTCATTAACAAACATCCTGGTGCTTCGCCCACCCATGATTTCGTGCTTCGCGTGTAAAGACATAGATATATAGCTAGAGATTCTCTTTATCTCAGAATCTGAACGTACAATGTATAACTGACTGGTGTATGTAAGCTATTTACCATTTAATGTTTTTAATGTGTACGTGAGCTAGTGTAAGAGCTAAGATTTCATCTCCTTAACAAATGAACACTACTTCAATGCGAGTTATTGAACTGTGACATCAACTTGAATTGCACATTAGAAGAAAACGGATTAGTCCCAACTATCACAGAAAATTGTATTCCCCATCATTGATTTGAAGTTTGCCGACAAATGGAGCTGAGCATCATCAAAATACATGTTACAATTATGTTCAGAGGTCGTGAATCTAAATAAAGTGCACATTAAAAATTGTACAAGTTCACTATTGCTATCATTGACATATATCATCGGCATACTATACATGGAAGGCATATGAGTTCAGAGATAATATTATGATAGACTTCTAGCATTTACGTTTGACTCGTGTGTTAGCTGATCAAAGTGAAATTTTCACAAGAGAGAGCCAATGATCATTGCTTTATTAGACCAGTAGCTAAGATGATATTTTGACCAGTGTCCACGCGGGTTGGGGCCGGGCTGGCGCTTTGAGGATATTACCTCCATGGCTGCAAGGCATGGGAGCCCGGGCAACGATGGGACACGCGGGTCAGGGCTGGTGTGTGCTCGAAGGACTGGGTCTCCATGTATTGGCGCACGGTCAGAGACGTAGACAGCGATGCAGGGAGACAATAGCAATGGCAAAGCATGGGAGCAGGCCTGCGGCTAACATTTATCCTCCATCCAGATGCTCATCGGTCATCCAAACCCTTCCACCCATAAAACACATGAAACAGAAGATAAAGTGTACTACTAATTATGAATGGATCAATCATGAGACAAATTGAGAATCACAAAAATATAATGGTGCTGAGACAAACGGTGAATTAACAGCTGAGCGGTCGCTTGCCTTCAGGTCAATGCGGACGATGCCCAGCTGCCATCGCACTCATGTCAGCTAGACATCACCGCCGTCTGACTGCTATCCCAGGTCACTCCTCTCTCGACCTTGATCTACCGAGCCGAGCCCCAAGACTTGAAAGCCTGCGGACAGTTTGGGTCGAAGCCAAATCTGAAAGCATCCATCGCTGGATCCTCTTCTCCAGTTCATAGAAAAATAATTTGCTCTGATCCAAGTTGTAGATGAATCAGTCTTTTTTCTTAAGAAAACAAAACAGGTACTCTGATCCAAGTTGTAGATGAATCGATGAAACGTGTGCGGAAGAGGCAGCGGGGGCCGGGAACTGTTGCGAGACGTGGTGCAGCAGTGCAAGATTGGCTTGATGGCAAACGAACCTCCTCTTCTTCTGCTTCATGTCATGATTCAAATCCACCATAGTGCCGCTACGGACATAAGAAAACCAAAAGAAGATTATCAGATCCTATAACGTCGAGACGGGTGGCTAGCATGCTCGTACCCTGCGATGTTCATCCTATCCGCCGACAGCTTCCTCACCCTCCTCCTTGGATCTGCAAATCACGTTGTGTGCTAGACAGCTCTGCTCCAGTTGGAGATGTAGACGGACAACTGAATTCGAATTAAATCAGTGGGGAAAACATGTATGTGTGTACCTGCGCATGATTATCATGATCGGTTTAGATGAAGGGTGTCCTCACCGACCTTGCAGAGGAAGGCTTGGGTGGAGGAGCCGACTTCTGTGGACAGCACACACTTGGTCGATGGGGCAGTGCCCAGCCGGACTATCTCGGGAAGATGTAGGAAGATGGGAGCGGCAGCGGCGGGGCTGTTTTGCTGGATTTAGCGCTCTATGTGGGGCGTCGAGGAGAAGAGGGCCCCGGATCTTGAGCCGGTGGAGGGCCTGGGCGGGGGAGCCGGCACCCAGCCGGGCCATCTCAGGAGGAAGCAGGGAGGCGGGGCTGGTTTCCTGATCGGCTGCTCGGTGAGGGCGTCGTGGAGCAAATCCTCTTCACGGAGAGATGAATTGGTCGCATATTCAGTTGAGATGCCAGGATGCACATCCGTCCTTATTATCGTCGGCCTCGTCTAGAGGTCGGGTGCCCCGCCCACGGGATTTGGTAGCGGGAGGAGAGAACACATCCCCGTCGGCCTGTTCGCTATACTCCGTCCATCCCCTCCTAATTCCTAGATCTGTCCCACGCCTGGGGTGAGGTGGCCGGTGCTGGCGGCAGTGGCGGCGACGACGGACATACGAGGGAGGAAGGATTTGTGCGGGCCTGTTTCAAGAGGAAGGTAGGATTCGTTGGCATAAAAGACAATGAGGGGAAGGAGGAGTTGTGTTTGGACTTGAGACAGGCGTCGTATGAACGGCATGAGAAAACGTTTCTTTGTTAGTCCTAGACAGAAACATATTTTCTTAGGCAAAGCCAACTTAAAAAAAAAAGATGATGGAGTCAACCTGACGGAGTCAATCAGAGGTCCAATCAGGTTTGTGAGACGGAGAGAAAAAAGGATGAACTGTTTTTTCACTACGTACGAAAATCCTATAAAGACGTGTGGATCCCAAATTAGTACCACCTCGTTTATATTACGATTTTGTCTATACAAATCATAAAAGCGTATTATGTCATGAGAAGAAAGCGTATTGTGACGGTGAACCCACGGAGTCAATCCGTGCTTTATTATTAGGGAAAGATTTTGGGAATTGGCTGACAAGTTTTGACAAATAAAAAACAGAAACCTATGGTGACAGTTGCAGTTCCTTCAATATTTTGGGCTATATAGAGATGTCGAAATGATTCCGCTGGGTACGCACCACAGCCTAATTCCCCACGAGCTTGTGAGGAAAATAACTGAATGATGTTTGGTTTCATTTCTATGAAATGGAACCGGGCCGGGTTGCCCATTTCCATTGAAAAAACTCCATCAATTCTTGATTTTGGATGCTCGAGCAAATAGTAAGTGAGATCTACAGGGGTCGCAAGGTTGGCGTCGTGGAATGTTTACGGATGACGAGTGGTTGATTTTGGCTGCACCAAGGCGGCTCCTTAATATGCCACTGTTAAACTGAACCCCTTTGGAACCGTTTGTAGAGCGTCATTTTTCAGTTGTTTCTATGTTTTTTTCTCAAGCACAGTATACTTTTCCTGTATGCACACATTTTTCGTCTCACGAAAAACATTGTGAAATAAGCGAGTGGTACGGGTGCAAAAGACAATACAGAGGAATAGCATTATTGTTGTTCTATATATAAATAGTGAACAAGTTTAACTTTTTCCGCAGCACGTGCCACAAATTCGGATTCAGATCACATAGGAAGGGAAGTCAGGTAAGCTACTTCCCTTCACTAGATTCCTGTAATTTGCAGCCTAACACCATGATTTAAGAACAGTGATTACCTATAACAAAATGTGAACAATAGTAACTTTTTTAACAGTGCACATTCTCTGACTTCCCTTCCCCATTTTACATATACTCCATCCGTTCCTAAATATAAGTTTTTTTTAGAGATTTCAATATGAACTACATACAGATGTATATAGACGTACTTTAGAGTGTAGATTTACTCATTTTGCTCCATATATAGTCCATATTGAAATCTCTAAAAAGACTTATATTTAGGAACAAAGGGAGTAGATGATACTGTAGCTCTCTCTCTCATAACTAGGTTGGAGCCTAGTGGCAAGGGTACACAATGATGTATCCCGCGCCTAGGGTTCAAATCCCGTCGGAAACGAATGTCTGGTGCCTCATCTGGGTGGGCTTCTTCTATAAAAATATGTCCTGAGACAAACCCGGCAGCTTGGCAGCCAAGTTCAAGATATCTGACATAATAAACTATTTGACAAGCAAGATTGAATGGAACAGTTAACAGCACATGCTCGACTGTGGCCGAAGCCGGAGTCTATTATAGTCAAAAGTTGGAAAGCTACAGGCGTTGATGATTGCACTATTATAGTCAAAAGTTGGAAGCTCTCATCGTCATGTGTCATATCTGGTACTTCATGACGCATACATAAAAGAGAATTTCTTAAGATGCTGCTACATCAATATAAAGAATGTCATATATAAAATGCACAAAAAGTACAACAAATAATGATCTAAAATGGGGAGCAAATGTACAGAAGTCCAAATCTGAAACGTAATGCCAGAGAAGAAGAAATAAAGACTTGACAGAATGGGCCAGAGGGACTTTTGAAGTCTAAAGTCCAGATCTGAAATCTGACATCATAAGCATTTCTCCATGCACCATAAGAAAGTTGGATCCATGTCTCAAATTTATGATCTGCTACACTTCCACAAGGCTTAACTGGAATTTAGAAACTACTCTATCTGTCTCATAATATAAGAGCGTTTTTCACACTACATAAATGTAGAAAACACTCTTATATTATGGGACGGAGGGAGTAAATGGGAACTACCAAAATAGTTGAATGCCAATATACAAAAGTATGTAGCAGAAGCAAAGGCAAAAGTTGCTACTCTCATTCTGAATCAATTGCAGTTTGTGTCTCTTGAGAAACATGCATTTTAACTGATTAAAGCACACACCAGCAAGAAATGTGTTAGCATAACAATATTCAGCTGTTGATCCCGCTTTCCACTAGACAAATGGAATCAGAAAATACACATCATTGTAGTGGAAAAAAAACACTGTGGTCTAGCATCTCAAGGAAAAAGAAGCAACATTTAAGGATACATGCAAATATGCTAGTACAGCAGAAAGAATACAAGGAATCAGCTGATACACTTGAGGAAACAAAGGCTATAAGAATCAAAATGTTGTCTAGCTTGAAGATTGTAAGGCTATTTACAACCTAAGTCACATCAACGTGATCTGTCCAGATGTAAAGAATCTGTCTTGAACAACATTGTACAACGTATGCAGTTTATAATTCTTATGGAATATAAAATTAAGTAAATTTGAATTAGCAAGTCAGGATCGAATTCCAAATTAACTACTCTATCAACTATACAGTGCAAGACTGAACTAGTATTTACTTTTGTGACACTTCCCTAAACATAACCGTAAAGCAAGTCATTCCTCTTCACTTTGTTTTCGTAGAAACTGGGAACTGCTAGTGCACTATTTTTTTACTAACATCAGTGCATCTATTCTTTTCACTTCACTCTTACTAGATGATCACAAATAACAAGAGAAAAATAGCATGGGAGAAGAGAGGGAGAGCAAGATCGTTGACCAGAGAGGCCATACATGCACACTTGCAATATATTTTGGGATGCAGGGTGGCAAATCAGGACAAGGTGCACCTGCGGAGGTGTCGTCTCACATTTGGTCTTCCCTGTTCTCCGGCTTCCAGCTCTCTCCCTCGAACTGGCCCATCTCGAGCTAGGTGACAGCAGTGGCAGATTGAGAGATGGCAGAGTGAGAAGAGCTAGGGATTTGGCGGGATTTGGGCGAATTGGGGATTTTGACTGAGACCCGACGGCCATTTTGCAAAAAAACACGGAACAATAACGTAAAGGGACACATTGAATAAAATGGGCCCCTCCTGTACGATTTTGCCTAGCCAACAAAATTCTGACAGTGGGTCCCACATTGAGTCAGCAAGCCACGTCACCCCGTTACGGCTGGAAACGGGGAACTGACCCATTGACTGATGAAACAAACCAAAGTGACCATTTTTACATATTTGTGGATATGTGTGACCAATGTTCTCATCCCGCGAGAGTTCATTGACGAATGGTGCATTTATCTCGCGGACTTTCTGGTAAACACTACATTTTTACTTTATTGATTTATTCCCTTATACCGTATCAAGTGACTGCCATGCCTTTGCCTGTGGAAACATTCATCCCATCTCACGCCTTCGACAAAAACCACCAAAACAGATCATTTTGTGCGCCATTCTGGTGACATGGAGACGAAGCCGTGACCAATTGTAAATTCTTAACGAGTTCCCTATCTCCTTTGCCCAGTTAGCGTCCTGCTCCTACTCCTGGCCAAGAGCATGTATGCTTCATGTTCCATGTTCATGTCGTCATGTCTAGAGGCCGGGACGAACTGAAAACTCTGCCCTTTGCCTTGAGAGCCTACAGAGGAGAAGTGGCAGATGGTGAGCCACACGCCATAAGAATTCGAGACACCAAGAACCCAACCGATGAAATAATGTGTAATGCGTGGCAGAGGCTTCGGTTTGATTTGCCTTACCTCTTTATCCCAGTTGGTGCGCATGGTGATGCCCAGCAGCAGCAGCATCTGTACCACTATCCCACAGATTATTCCGAACCACAGCCCCTGAAGTTCAGACCCATAGGTTAGTTTTGAGAGGTTTCTTCAGATGAGAATGAAATACAGGTGAAACTGAAACTTTCTGTATGCATGGTATGGGTGGTAAAATCAGTACCATTCCGCCAAGATGGTAGACAAAGGCAAAGCATAGCGCCGCTGGAATGCCGACAAGGTAATATGCGCTGAGATTGACACAAGCACCAACCTTTTGCAAGCCACAGCCCCTAACAATACCTGGAATATATCAAGTATATACCCCACGCTGCAATCAGTATCTTGAGAGTAATGTTCATCGAAATGCTACATATCGTTCATCAAAATGATACGAGACTAGAGTGCATCTCAAAAAAGACTTGAGTTGAAATTCAGGAAATAGTATGCAAGTACTTGGAATTCATGTTATTTGGTGCATCGTCTATATTTACCTGAAAGGACACATTGCAGATTGTCGAAGATGATTGACACGGAAAGAAGCGGCATCATTCTTGCAATGTATTCCACCACTTCCTTCTCGTTGCTGTATGCATACCCCCATAAATTGCGTACCGAAATCATAATAAGTCCTAATGATAGACCCGCCGTGAGACCCAGAACCATGATCACACGAGTAGCCAAGCGGGCAGCTTCAGGTCGCCCAGCACCAAGCTCGTTTGAAACACGGGTGCTACAATGACAAGATACACGATTTCATTACCACGATGACTGTACGATGAAGTCGTACTATAGGCATGGCAAAAGGTTATGAGTCTGAGTTGTTCAGTCGTACCTTATGGCTGCCCCAAGCCCCAAGGAGATCATGAATGCCAATGAACTTGTATTTAGGCTGCAAGCAGTTCCACATTTCCCATCAGAACAGGGCATACAGAAATGAAATACTCCATGAAAAATGCAACTCACCAAATGGACAACACCGATGCTTCGAGCTTAGGATTATGGAGAAGTCCAGAGAGAAGTACCAGCAGCTCAAACGACCACCACTCTAGGCTGTGTACATGTAGGATCAGATTCAGTCGAAGATGGAGCGTGAAAAAAATCTACCTGCAAATCTGTGGGGGCACAAACTAAAACTCACCAAACCATGAGCGCAGATGGCACGGCAAGCTTCATGAAGCTAAGGATGTCGCGAAATGCCTCCTTTGAGAGGCCTGTCCAGGTGCTCCTGCAGGATGGAGAGACCCTGATGTAGAGAGCCAAGATAGAGACATTGGCCAGGTAGGAGATGCCATTGGCCAGGGCAGCACCCTTGTTGCCCAGTCCAAGCCTGTAAACCAGCAACCAGCACACAAGCACGTGGCTTAGTGCCGTGACGCCTGCGCTCGCCATCACCGGAAGGACGATGTTCTGTGTCTGGAGGAACCGGACGTGGCACTGCAGCAGTCCGTAAGCGAACAGAGCTGGAATCATCCACCGGATGTAGCTCCCTGCCCCCATGGCAATATCCGGGTCCTGGCCGAAGAGCAGGAGGATCTGCCCGGTGTACGCCCAGAGCACCGCAACCACAACGCTCACCAGAGTGAGCACAAGGATGGCCCTCTGCTTGTAGATGCCGAGCAGATGGTACCGTTTTGCTCCAAAGGCTTGCCCACACAGTGTGTCCAAGCTGCTCGCCATGCCAGACTAAGATTATCATGAACAGACATACAAGAAAAAACACTCGGGTTGATGTCAGTTGTTCATTCATGAGGAGCAGAATATGTAGGGGATGAATTCAGATAATATACCAACAAGCTGAAGCCGGTAACACCGGCAAAGGAGGTGGCGATGGAGGCACTCGAGAGAGCGAGCTCGCCGAGATGGCCGACAAACATGACCGATATCATCTGCACGACGTTCTGCAGCAGGCATCCGGCGATGAGGGGCCCGGCGAGGTACAGCTGCTTCTTAACCTCGGTCACCACCAAGCTCTCCTCGGTGCTGCTGCTGCCCCCAACAAGGGGCTCCTCAATGGCTGGCAACATACTTGAAATCTCACGCTCTGGTTCTGAACAAGGTAGGTGAGGTGAGGGTGTACTTATCATGTCTGTGAAAGAATATACTACTCCTACAAGTCAACCTTATGACTGCTGTATAGGCGCGCCACTCGGGGTCAAATTCAGGAAGGAAACCAAGAGGAAACAGAGGCACTGGCTTGGCAGCCAAGTTGGGCGTGCCTGTGTCAAGTGGAGTGGAGTAAAGAATCTCATCTCATGTGAGACAAATAAACTACGTATATGAGGAGCAAGATTGAATGGAACGGTTAACAGCACACGCTCGATCATGGCCGGAGCCGGAGCCTATTGTAGCCAAAAGTTGGAAAGCTACAACAAGCGTAGATGATTGCACTATTATAGTCAAAAGTTGGGAAGCTACACGAAATCAATCACGGCCGGACCCGGAGCCGGAGCTGGCCGCTGTCGTCGTCATGTGTCATATCTGACGCTGACGACTATTTCATGACGAATACATTGCCAAATTGCCAAGATGCACGCACTGTCATCAAGGAATCAGTTAACCACCCCGACCCCGTGGTTTGTTAATACGAGGCTCAGAATGGGCTCCTGAATTTCGAGTTAAGCCGAAGAGATTTTCGTTGTTTGTTGTTTCTTTTCAAAATCAGGCATGGGCAACAACAAATTTGGAGTTTGTGAGAAAGGGAGAGAAAATAAATGGAATCTCACACACACACAGAGAGGCAACTCATGAGACATTGAAGAAAAAGAAGAAGAAAATCTGGCATACCTCTGCGATGTAGCAGAAAGATCGGGAAAGGGTCTGGATAAGAGCCGTACAGCAGCGGCGGCCCCGGGGACGAACTTGTCCCCGGCCGAGGAAGGTGGCCGCCAGGGGACAGTACGCCGATCAGCACCGGCAAAATGCTGCGACTTGGGCTGAATCGGGCCAGCACGGCACGGCCCGGCCCTGTGCTGGCCCGGCCAGGCCGGCATGGCACGAGCGCCTCCCTCACCGGAGCGTCCAAGCACGGCACGCGGCACGCCGGGCCGCTGTCCGCCGCTGAATGGGGGAGGTGGGAGGCTGGGAGAGGACGCAGCTCCCGCCTGTCATGGACGCCCTCATCCCAGCTCCCGCCATGGAGGGCATCCACGCCTCGCCGTGGTCCAGCGTCGATGATGGATGGCGTGGTGACGGCCGACGGCGGCGGAGCTTAGGAGATCGAACAGCGGCGGGGCTGAGCAGATCGACGGCGGGGATGTGCGGGTAGGGTAGGGTGGGGAAGAAGAGACGGAGGCGGCGTGCGGCACTGCCGGCGTCGGTCTCGGGCGAGTGTTGCGTTGACTTGACTGAATCGTGTGCGTATCGGGAGATGTTTTTCTTTCTTGAGCCGTGAAAAACTTTATTCAAGTCATATGATGTTCACCGGAATACAAGACTATCTGGTAGTATATCATCAGACCTGCCAAATTCTAACGTACATGCAGCTTTTGATGGTATTTTTTTAACACATTAAAGTATAGACGCAAACGCTCGTATATACTGTATATACTCACCTCTATAAACATACACACGCACACCCTACCCCTATGAGCACCTTTGAAAGACTAAGACGCCATATCATATTGTGATTTACGAAGTCACCGTATGCGTCTCGTCGTCCTCGGGAACGTCACCTTTCACTGAGAACCCATCGGAGCTAGGAATAATGCAAGCATCAAAATTTAAACTCTGATGGGCTGGTAATACCATTGTCCCTCTAATCATGCAATCACAGGTTGGTTGCAACGGTATTTCTTTTTTCGGGTGAAGCTTTTGATGGTATATATGCTTCAACATTGGATCACGCTTTTTCCTAAATACAAATCTTTTTAGAGATTTTAATATGAACTACATATGAATGTATATAGACATAGTTTGGAATGTCGATTCACGCGTTTTTCTCCGTATGTAGTCTATATTAGAATCTCTAAAAAGACTTATATTTAGGAACAGGGGGAGCAGGTTACTATTGCTCAAGTAGCAAAGCTGCATATCAACGATCTAGCCTCCTCCTCTGCCGTCGTCTTTTGCCACCAGAGGTCGTCGATGGTGAGGGGGTCGCCGGATTCACGCGTGTGGATCATTTTAGGCATTAGTAGCTTAGGGTTTGGGTTGTTCATCGCCTTGGTTTCGACGGTGGTGATGGCGACGCCAAATAAAAAATCTTCAGATCCTTCCCCGACACGATCGGTGTTGGGGTTGGATTTGGAAACCAGTCTATTCAAGTAAGGATGATGCGGCGGCGGCGGCGGCATTCTCATGGTGGACCTGTGTCCTCGGGCTCCGCCGTTGCGAAGACTTTCGCTCCAGCATTAGCGCGGAGCTTGGGAGGTAGTTCAGGAGCGATTGCGGACTGTGGTCTGCACGGCGGCATCTGGAAGATGGTGGATCGTGTGTTGGCTTCATGGTTCGTGGCAGGCAGGTATGGTTTCCTCCTCTGACGTCTTGGTCTTGCGTGGGTGTCAGATCTGGAGTTCGATGGCGTGTCAGGGTGTTGCCTCTGGTCTGATTCATTCAACGATACTGGCTTCGCCTCTATTGGCGAGCCACCTTGGAGGTCCGCAAAGCTGCATATTAGTGATAGAGCCGCGTCGAGCTCGGGCTATGGAGGTGATCCGTCATTTTATCTTTTGGTGGTTGCTGTGGTGGTGCCATAGGCAGGTGACAGGTGTTAGTGTCAAACTCAGAGAATTGTTTAGTCTTGTTTGTATTTTTACTTCTTGGATGGTGGTTCTATATGTAAAGGCTATTGTTCTGCTGTTTTTTCAGTCTAGTCAGGTCAGTATATATGTAACTTTTACTATACTCCTTATGATATAAATGAGACATGTATTACAATGCAAAAAATGGCAAACTATCCTCGGGCAATCAATTTGCCTCTCATGTCTAAGTGATCCTGGAATCTGAACCTGCTGATTTGTATTGAGATAAGCGCTGGTTATGTATTCCTTGCCATATTTGAAGATGTGATGTGCTGTTCGAACACTATCAGGCCTCCCCATTGCACAACATTTAAAGAATCTAAGCAGTGCGCGGAGACGGTGCACATGAGATCATCATATAGCCAAACAAAACGTGTACACTTTTCTTTCCTCCGAAGAAAGAAAAGGCGACTCGTCGCCGCCGCCAGGACTCTACTCCGCCGCTGCCATCCGGCGGCTCCCCTCCGCAGGCGACATTGGTCATCCGTGATGAGGGGGGTTGTTGGATTCATGTGTGTAGATCGTTTTCAGACTCTCTTAATTAGGTTAGGTTTTTAGGTTATTTATCGACATGACTTAGGCGGAGGCAATGGCGACGCTAAATAAAGATTCTTCAGATCCTGTTCCGATGAGACGGTCAGTTTTATGGTTGGGGATGGATTTGGAAACCAGTTTGTTCCAGTAAGGATGGTGTGGCGACGCAACATCTTCATGGTGGACTTGTGTCCCCGGGCTCCGCCGTTGCGACGACGTTTGCTCCAGCGCCGGCGCGGAACTTCAGAGGTAGTCCAGGAGCGGATGCAAATTGTGGTCTGCATCGGCGGCATCTGAAAGATGGTGGATCATGTGATGTGTTCGTGGTTCGTGGATGGCAGGTATGGTTTTCTCCTCTGACATCTTAGTCGTGAGGGGCGCCAGATCTGGAGTTCGATGGAGTGTCTGTGGTGTGACTCCGGTCTAATTCGTTCAACGGTAATGGTTTCGACTTTGGCAAGCCACCTTGGAGGTCCGCAAAGTTGCATATCAGTGATGGAGCCGCGTCGAGTTCGGGTGTGGAGGTGATCCGTCATCTTTTTTCTTTTGTGGTGTCAAAAGCAGGTGACGGATGTCGATGTAAGCTCAGAGAATTCTTCAGTCTTGTTTGTAATTTTACTTCTTGGCTAATGTTTATTTGCGCAAACAGTGGCGGAGACAGGGGGTCAGCAGGGGCCCTGGCCCCTCTAATGGCATTGGTTTAGGCCTAATACTAGTGTAAACATTGATTTTTTTTTTTTGCTGTTAAAACAATGCATTTTAACGATCTGGCTCTCCCAAACAAGGTTTAGCAACGTTTGACCCTCCCAATTTGATTTTCCTGGTTCCGCCACTGTGCGCAAAGGCTAGCATTTTGTTATCTTTTTAATTTTGCCAGGTTGATATATATATATATATATATATATATATATATATATATATATATATTATTTATCTTATGATTTTTATGATATAAATGAAACATGCATTACATGCAAAAAAAAGCGGTAGAGATGTTTAGCTGGTTTCCAGTACCGTCCCTAGCAAGCACCTGGACCGCTGCACGAGTGCCAGCCATTCCATCCAGCTCCCAGCCATTTCTCCATGGATTTCTCCAGTCCAGCACACTGGCCCGTTTGCACAGAATGAGAGCCAACCTCTACAATGAAACCAGAAGACCGTTAATTGTGACCCAGTCGAAACGGCTATGCCAGTACTAAAGTAAGAAGACCGTGAACAAACACCTTGCGCAAGCTAGTATGTTGTCACACATGTTCGACCAATATATTGCAACTTACCAGGTGTTTAACAAGACCAGTACAACAATTCAATCTAATTAATATGTTAATATGAAGTAAGTACTGGATTTTCTATGTTCATGGTGGTCAAAGATCACTCGAACTTCAGTTGTTATTTATTGTTTGTGCTATGAATACAAAAAAGTAGAAAAACAATAACTCTTGACGCTGAATTAATAGGTTGATCCAATAAAAGTAATAGGCTAGTACAATAAAGCTAATAAAAATGATAAAAAAAAGTAGAATGAACAAGAGAAAAAAATATAGAAAGTATCACGGAGCTAGAAAAAATTGCAAAGGGTTGAAAATCTAATCAAGAATGTTGCTATGCGTCGGCGAGCATGTCCAGAAGAAACCCTAGCTCACTCCGCTCCGCTCTACGACGCTCCCATTTCCCCAATCCGTCCAATCCCTAGCGCCGGCGAGCATGTCCAGCATCAGCAGCCACTCTGACGGCAGCTCCAGAGACGAAGAGGAGATGGCGCTTCGTATCGTGCTTGAGTGCTTGCGGGTCGATATGGGCAGCAGCTCTAGCTCCGATGTGATGCCACCTGTCGCCCGTCGCCGTCCATTCCCGCCACATGTGTAGATCTATGAGGCCTGCCCGATCTACTACTCCCGCCCGACGGCCTCCTCCACCTCCGATTGCTGCTCCGCGCGGGCAGTTGTGGGTTCTAGTGCCGGCTCCGCAGATGCCGCAGATGCGGACACCGGAGTCGAAGGCACGCGCAGCCCGCCACGAGAGGCAGAGGGCTGAAGGAAATATGCCCTAGAGGCAATAATAAAGTTATTATTTATTTCTTTATTTCATGATAAATGTTTATTATTCATGCTAGAATTGTATTAACCGGAAACATAATACATGTGTGAATACATAGACAAACAGAGTGTCACTAGTATGCCTCTACTTGACTAGCTCGTTGAATCAAAGATGGTTAAGTTTCCTAGCCATAGACATGAGTTGTCATTTGATTAACGGGATCACATCATTAGGAGAATGATGTGATTGACTTGACCCATTCCGTTAGCTTAGCACTTGATCGTTTAGTTTGTTGCTATTGCTTTCTTCATGACTTATACATGTTCCTATGACTATGAGATTATGCAACTCCTGTTTACTGGAGGAACACTTTGTGTGCTACCAGACGTCACAACGTAACTGGGTGATTATGAAGGTGCTCTACAGGTGTCTCCAAAGGTACTTGTTGGGTTAGCGTATTTCGAGATTAGGATTTGTCACTCCGATTGTCGGAGAGGTATCTCTGGGCCCTCTCGGTAATGCACATCACTTAAGTCTTGCAAGCATTGCAACTAATGAGTTAGTTGCGGGATGATGTATTACGGAACAAGTAAAGAGACTTACCGGTAACGAGATTGAACTAGGTATTGAGATACCAACGATCGAATCTCGAGCAAGTAACATACCGATGACAAAGGGAACAACGTATGTTGTTATGCGGTTTGACCGATAAAGATCTTCGTAGAATATGTAGGAACCAATATGAGCATCCAGGTTCTGCTATTGGTTATTGACCGGAGACGTGTCCCGGTCATGTCTACATAGTTCTCGAACCCGTAGGGTCCGCACGCTTAAAGTTCGGTGACGATCGTAATTAGGGTTTTTTGTGTTTTGATGTACCGAAGGTTGTTCGGAGTCTCGGATGTGATCACGGACATGACGAGGAGTCTCGAAATGGTCGAGACACAAAGATTGATATATTGGAAGCCTACATTTGGATATCGGAATCATTCCGGGTGAAATCGGGGTTTTACTGAAGTACCGAGGGGTTACCGGAACCCCCCGGGGGTTAATGGGCCTACATGGGCCCTAAGGGAGAAGAGGAGGGCCGGCCAGGGCAGGCCGCGCACCCCCTCCCCCCTAGTCCGAATAGGACAAGGAAGGGGGGCGGCGCCCCCCTTTCCTCTTTCCCCCCTCCCCTTTCCTTCTCCAACAAGGCAAGAGGGGGGAGTCCTACTCCCGGTGGGAGTAGGACTCCTCCAGGCGCACCCCTAGGGGTCGGCCGCACCTCCCCCCTCCCTCCTTTATATATGGGGGCAAGGGGGCATCCCATGACACACAAGTTGATCTTCGTGATCGTTCCTTAGCCGTGTGCGGTGCCCCCTTCCACCATATTTCACCTCGGTCATATCATAGCGGTACTTAGGCGAAGCCCTGCGTCGGTAGAACATCAGCACCGTCATCACGCCGTCGTGCTAACGAAACTCTCCCTCAACACTCAGCTGGATCGGAGCTCGAGGGACGTCACCGAGTTGAACGTGTGCAGAACTCGGAGGTGTCGTACGTTCGGTACTTGGATCGGTCGGATCGGGAAGACGTACGACTACTTCCTCTACGTTGTGTCAACGCTTCTGTTGCTGGTCTACGAGGGTACGTAGACAACACTCTCCCCTCTCATTGCTATGCATCACCATGATCTTGCGTGTGCGTAGGAAATTTTTTGAAATTACTACGTTCCCCAACAGTGGCATCCGAGCCAGGTTTTATGCGTTGATATTATATGCACGAGTAGAACACAAGTGAGTTGTGGGCGATATAAGTCATACTGCTTACCAGCATGTCATACTTTGGTTCGGCGGTATTGTTGGATGAAGTGGCCCGGACCGACATTACGCGTACGCTTACGCGAGACTGGTTCTACCTACGTGCTTTGCACACAGGTGGCTGGTGGGTGTCAGTTTCTCCAACTTTAGTTGAACCAAGTATGGCTACGCCCGGTCCTTGAGAAGGTTAAAACAACACTAACTTGACAAACTATCGTTGTGGTTTTGATGCGTAGGTTAGAACGGTTCTTGCTCAGCCCGTAGCAGCCACGTAAAACTTGCAACAACAAAGTAGAGGACGTCTAACTTCTTTTGCAGGGCATGTTGTGATGTGATATGGTCAAGACGTGATGAGATATAAGTTGTTGTATAATATGATCATGTTTTGTTGAAGTTATCGGCAATTGGCAGAAGCCTTATGGTTGTCTCTTTATTGCATAAGATGCAAGTGCCAAATAATTGCTTTACTTTATCGCTATGCGATAGCAATAGTTGCAAGAGCAATAGTTGGCGAGACGACCATGTGACGACACATTGATATAGATCAAGATGATGGAGATCATGGTGTCATGTCGGTGACGATGGAGATCATGACAGTACTTTGGAGATGGAGATCAAAGGCGCAAGATGATCATGGCCATATCATGTCACATATTATGATTGCATATGATGTTTATCTTTTATGCATCTTATTTTGCTTAGTTCGACGGTAGCTTTATAAGATGATCCCTTACTAAAAAATTCAAGGTATAAGTGTTCTCCCTGAGTATGCACCGTTGCCAAAGTTCGTCGTGCCTAGACACCACGTGATGATCGGGTGTGATAAGCTCTACGTCCATCTACAACGGGTGCAAGCCAGTTTTGCACATGCAGAATACTCAGGTTAAACTTGACGAGCCTAGCATATGCAGATATGGCCTCGAAACACTAGAGACCGAAAGGTCGAGCGTGAATCATATAGTACTCCCTCCTTCCATCTATATAGGGCCAAATGCGTTTTTAGGTTAACTTTGACTTAATGTTAGGGCAATAATATATGACATGCAACTTACACAAAGCATATCATTAAATTTGTATGTGAAAGAAGATTTCAATGATATAATTTTCACATTATGCATGTCATGTACTATTAATCTTGTCAATAGTCAAAGGCAGCCTTGAAAAAAGCATTAGGCCCTATATAGATGGAAGGAGGGAGTAGATATGATCAACATAATGATGTTCACCATTGAAAACTACTCCATTTCACGTGATGATCGGTTATGGTTTAGTTGATATGGATCACGTGATCACTTAGATGATTAGAGGGATGTCTATCTAAGTGGGAGTTCTTAAGTAATATGATTAATTGAACTTTAATTTATCATGAACTTAGTCCTGATAGTATTTGCATATCTATGTTGTAGATCAATAGCTCGCGTTATTGCTTCCCTATGTTTTATGTGTGTTCCTAGAGAAAACTAAGTTGAAAGATGATAGTAGCAATGATGTGGACTGGGTCCGTGATCTGAGGTTTATCCTCATTGTTGCATAGAAGAATTATGTCCTTGATGCACCGCTAGGTGACTGACCTATTGCAGGAGCAGATGCAGACGTTATGAATGTTTGGCTAGCTCAATATGATGACTACTTGATAGTTTAGTGCACCGTGCTTAACAGCTTAGAATCGGGATTTCAAAGATGTTTTGAACGTCATGGACCATATGAGATGTTCCAGAAGTTGAAGTTAATATTTCAAGCAAATACCCGAGTTGAGAGATATGAAGTCTCCAACAAGTTCTATAGCTAAAAGATGGAGGAGAATAGCTCAAGCAGTGAGCATGTGCTCAGATTGTCTGGGTACTACAATCGCTTGAATCAAGTGGGAGTTAATCTTCCAGATAAAATAGTGATTGACAGAATTCTCTAGTCACCATCACCAAGTTAGTAGAACTTCGTGATGAACTATAATATGCAAGGGATAACGGGAAAAATTCCCAAGCTCTTCGCGATGCTGAAATCGACGAAGGTAGAAATCAAGAAAAACATCAAGTGTTGATGGTTGACGAGACCACTAGTTTCAAGAAAACGGCAAAGTGAAGAAGGGGAACTTAAAGAAGAACGGCAAGCGAGTTGCTGCTCAAGTGAAGAAGCCCAAGTATGGACCTAAGCCTGAGACTGAGTGCTTCTACTGCAAAGGGACTGGTCACTGGAAGCGGAACTACCCCAAATAATTGGCGGATAAGAAGGATGGCAAAGTGAACATATGTATATTTGATATACATGTTATTGATGTGTACTTTACTAGTGATTATAGCAACCCCTCAGTATTTGATACTAATCCAGTTTCTAAGAATAGTAACTCGAAACGGGAGTTGCAGAATGAACAGAGACTAGTTAAGGGTGAAGTGACGATGTGTATTGGAAATGGTTCCAAGATTGATATGATCATCATCGCACACTCCCTATACTTTCGGGATTAGTGTTAAACCTAAAATAAATGTTATTTAGTGTTTGCGTTGAGCATAAATATGATTGGATCATGTTTATTGCAATACGGTTATTCATGTAAGTTAGAGAATAATTGTTGTTCTGTTTACATGAATAAAACCTTCTATGGTCATACACCCAATGAAAATGGTTTGTTGGATCTCAATCGTAGTGATACACATTTTTATAATATTGAAGCCAAAAGATGCAAAGTTAATAATGATAGTGCAACTTATTTGTGGCACTGCCGTTTAGGTCATATTGGTGTAAAGCGCATGAAGAAACTCCATGTTGATGGACTTTTGGAATCACTTGATTATGAATCAGTTGATGCTTGCGAACCATGCCTCATGGGCAAGATGACTAAGACTTCGTTCTTCGGAACAATGCAGCAAGCAACAGATTTGTTGGAAATCATGCATACTGATGTATGTGGTCCGATGAATACTGAAGCTCACGGCAGGTATCATTATTTTCTGATCTTCACAGATGATTTGAGCATATATGAGTATATCTACTTAATGAAACACAAGTATAAAACATTTGAAAAGTTCAAAGAATTTCAGAGTGAAGTGGAGAATCATCGTAAGAAAAATAAAAATTTCTACGATATGATCGCAGAAGTAAAATATTTGAGTTACGAGTTTGGCCTTCAGTTAAAACAATGTGAAATAGTTTCACTACTCACGCCACCTGGAACACCACAGTGTAATGGTGTGTCTGAACGTCGTAACCGTGCTTTATTAGATATGGTGTGATCTATGACGTCTCTTACCGATTTACCGCTATCGTCTCGGGGTTATGCATTAGAGACAGCTACATTCACGTTAAATAGGGCACCACCTAAATCCGTTTGAGACGACACCGTATGAACTATGGTTTGGCAAGAAACCTAAGCTATCGTTTCTTAAAGTTTGAGGTTGCAATGCTTATGTGAAAAAGTTTCAACCTGATAAGCTCAAACCCAAATCAGAGAAGTGCGTCTTCATAGGATACCCAAAAGAAAATGTTGGGTACACCTTCTATCACAGATCCGAAGGCAAGATATTCGTTGATGAGAATGGATCCTTTCTAGAGAAGGAGTTTCTCTCGAAAGAAGTGAGTGGGAGGAAAGTAGAACTTGATGAGGTAACTGTACCTGCTCCCTTATTAGAAAGTAGTTTATCACAAAAATCTGTTCTTGTGACTACTACACCAATTAGTGAGGAAGCTAATGATGATGATCATGTAACTTCAGATCAAGTTACTATCGAACCTCGTAGGTAAACCAGAGTGAGATCTGCACCAGGGTGGTACGGTAATCCTGTTCTGGAGGTCATGTTACTTGACCATGACGAACCTACGAACTATGAGGAAGCGATGATGAGCCCAGATTCCGCAAAATGGTTTAAGGCCATGAAATCTGAGATGGGATCCATGTATAAGAACAAAGTATGGACTTTGATTGACTTGCCCATTGATTGGTGAGCCATTGAGATTAAATGGATCTTCAAGAGGAAGACAGACGCTGATAGTAGTGTTACTATCTACAAAGCTAGAATTGTCGCAAAAAGGTTTTCGACAAGTTCAAGGTGTTGACTACGATGAGAGTTTCTCACTCGTATCTATGATTAAGTCTGTCCGAATCATGTTAGCAATTGCCGCATTTTATGAAATCTGGCAAATGGATAAACAAAACTGCATTCCTTAATGGATTTATTAAAGAAGAGTTGTATATGATGCAACCAGAAGGTTTTGTCAATCCTAAAGGTACTAACAAAATATGCAAGCTCTAGCGATCCATCTATGGACTGGTGCAAGCATCTCGGAGTTGGAATATACGCTTTGATAAGTTGATCAAAGCATATAGTTTTATACAGACTTGCGGTGAAGCCTGTATTTACAAGAAAGTGAGTGGGAGCATTACAACATTTCTGATAAGTACATGTGAATAACATATTGTTGATCGGAGATAATGTAGAATTATTCTGCAAAGCATAAATGAATGTTTGAAAGGAGTTTTTCAAAGAAAGACCTCGGTGAAGCTGCTTACATATTGAGCATCAAGATCTATAGAGATAGATCAAGACGCTTGATAAGTTTTTCAATGAGTACATACCTTGACAAGATTTTGAAGTAGTTCAAAATGGAATAGTCAAAGAAGAAGTTCTTGCCTATGTTACAAAGGTGTGAAGTTGAGTAAGACTCAAAAAACCCGACCACAGCAAAAGATAGAGAGAGAATGAAAGTCATTCCCTATGCCTCAGCCATAGGTTCTATAAAGTATGCCATGTTGTGTACCAGACCTATTGTATACCCTACCCTGAGTTTGGCAAGGGAGTACAATAGTGGTCTAGGAGTAGATCACTCGACATTGGTCAAAATTATCCTTAGTGGAATAAGGACATGTTTCTCGATTATGGAGGTGACAGAAGGTTCGTCGTAAAAGGTTACATCGATGCAAGTTTTGACACTGATCCAGATGACTCAGAGTCTCAATCTGGATACATATTGAAAGTGGGAGCAATTAGCTAGAGTAGCTTAGTGCAGAGCATTGTTGACATAGAAATTTGCAAAATACTTACGGATCTGAATGTGGCAGACCCGTTGACTAAACTTCTCTCACAAGCAAAACACGATCACACCTTAGTACTCTTTGGGCGTTAATCACATAGCGATGTGAACTAGATTGCTGAATCTAGTAAACCCTTTGGGTGTTGGTCACATGAAAATGTGAACTATGGGTGTTAATCACATGGTGATGTGAACTATTGATGTTAAATCACATGGCAATGTGAACTAGATTATTGACTCTAGTGCAAGTGGGAGACTGAAGGAAATATGCCCTAGAGGCAATAATAAAGTTATTATTTATTTCCTTATTTCATGATAAATGTTTATTATTCATACTAGAATTGTATTAACCGGAAACATAATACATGTGTGAATACATAGACAAACAGAGTGTCACTAGTATGCCTCTACTTGACTAGCTCGTTGAATCAAAGATGGTTAAGTTTCCTAGCCATAGACATGAGTTGTCATTTGATTAACGGGATCACATCATTAGGAGAATGATGTGATTGACTTGACCCATTCCGTTAGCTTAGCACTTGATCGTTTAGTTTGTTGCTATTGCTTTCTTCATGACTTATACATGTTCCTATGATTATGAGATTATGCAACTCCTGTTTACCGGAGGAACACTTTGTGTGCTACCAGACGTCACAACGTAACTGGGTGATTATAAAGGTGCTCTACAGGTGTCTCCGAAGGTACTTGTTGGGTTAGCGTATTTCGAGATTAGGATTTGTCACTCCGATTGTCGGAGAGGTATCTCTGGGCCCTCTCGGTAATGCACATCACTTAAGCCTTGCAAGCATTGCAACTAATGAGTTAGTTGCGGGATGATGTATTACGGAATGAGTAAAGAGACTTGCCGGTAATGAGATTGAACTAGGTATTGAGATACCGACGATCGAATCTCGGGCAAGTAACATACCGATGACAAAGGGAACAACGTATGTTGTTATGCGGTTTGACCGATAAAGATCTTCGTAGAATATGTAGGAACCAATATGAGCATCCAGGTTCCGCTATTGGTTATTGACCGGAGACGTGTCTCGGTCATGTCTACATAGTTCTCGAACCCGTAGGGTCCGCATGCTTAAAGTTCGGTGACGATCGTTGATACGTCTCCAACGTATCTATAATTTTTGATTGCTCCATGCTATATTATCTACTGTTTTAGGCAATATTGGGCTTTAATATCCACTTTTATATTACTTTTGGGACTAACCTATTAACCGGAGGCCCAGCCCAGATTTGCTGTTTTATGCCTACTTCAGTATTTTGAAGAAAAGGAATATCAGACGGAGTCGAAACGGAACGAAAACAACTGGAGAAGTTATTTTTGGAAGGAAACACACCTGATGAACTTGGACCCCATGTCAGGGGAGACACGAGGTGCTCACGAGGGTGGGGGGCGCCCCCCCTAGGGCGCGCCCCTCTGTCTCGTGGGACCCCCGTGGCTCCTCTGACGTCCTCCCTACACCCATATATACCCACATGACCAAAAACTTCCAGAACGCAAGATAGATCGGGAGTTCCGCCGCCAGAAGCCTCCGTAGTCAATCGGAACCCTGTTCCGGCACCCTGCCGGAGGGGGGAACCCGCTCCGGTGGCCATCTTCATCATCCCGGCGCTCTCCATGACGAGGAGGGAGTAGTTCTCCCTCGGAGCTGAGGGTATGTACCAGTAGCTATGTGTTTGATCTCTCTCTCTCTCGTGTTCTTGAGATGATACGATCTTGATGTATCGCGAGCTTTGCTATTATATTTGGATCCTATGATGTTTCTTCCCCCCTCTTCTCTCTTGTAACGAATCGAGTTCCCCCTTTAAAGTAATCTTATCGGATTGAGTCTTTAAAGATTTGAGAACACTTGATGTATGTCTTGCCATGGATATCTGTGGTGACAATGGGATACCGCGTGCCACTTGATGTATGTTAAGGTGACCAACTTGCGGGTTCATGAACCTATGCATAGGGGTTGGCACACGTTTTCGTCGTGATTCTCCGGTAGATCTTTGGGGCACTCTTTGAGGTTCTATGTGTTGGTTGAATAGATGAATTGAGATTGTGTGATGCATATCGTATAATCATGCCCATGGATACTTGAGGTGACATTGGAGTATCTAGGTGACATTAGGGTTTTGATTGATTTGTGTCTTAAGGTGTTATTCTAGTACGAACTCTAGGGCTGTTTGTGACACTTATAGAAATAGACCAACGGATTGATTGGAAAGAATAACTTTGAGGTGGTTTCGTACCCTACCATAATCTCTTCGTTCGTTCTCCGCTATTAGTGACTTTGGAGTGACTCTTTGTTGCATGTTGAGGGATATTATGTGATCCAATTATGTTAGTATTGTTGAGGGAACTTACACTAGCGAAAGTATGAACCCTAGGCCTGGTTTACCATCATTGCAATACCGTTTACGCTCACTTTTACCATTTGCTACCTTGCTGTTTTTATTATTTCAGATTACAAATACCTTTATCTACTATCCATATACCACTTGTTTCACCATCTCTTCGCCGAACTAGTGCACCTATACAATTTACCATTGTATTGGATGTGTTGGGGACACAAGAGACTCTTTGTTATTGGGTTGCAGGGTTGCTTGAGAGAGACCATCTTCATCCTACGCCTCCTACGGATTGATAAACCTTAGGTCATCCACTTGAGGGAAATTTGCTACTGTCCTACAAACTTCTGCACTTGGAGGCCCAACAACGTCTACAAGAAGAAGGTTGTGTAGTAGACATCAAGCTCTTTTCTGGCGCTGTCGTGGAATTAACACGTCAGATGTCCTTAGTGTGAGGACTTAGTCGCGAGGCCAACACATCTATGTGGTAGCTTGAGAGGGATTGAGCGAAATCGAGAGATGCAACACAAGACAAGGGTTTAGACAGCTTCGGGCCCCGGGAAACATCATCTGCTAACAATCCTACATGCTGTCTGAGGCTAGATCTCATTATCATCACGAGGGAGTCGCCGTAAACCGGCTCTCCTCTAGTTGTGTCTAGCCCTAGAGATTTTTGTTTTTTCTCTGTCCCCCTTTGGGGAGCCCTACCCCTCCTTATATATGTTGAAGGGGCGGGTTACATGTGGAGTCCAACTCGAACTTTAACTTAAACTATTTTGACTTCCTTTCCTAGGCTTCTTAACGTCTGCCGGTTTAACATTGTCTGCCGGTTTACCACCAGCCGGTTTACCGTCTGTCTTAGCCATCTGTCTTGACTCTCTGTCTTAACTCTCCACCGATTTTAATATCTGCCGGTTTACTAAGTCCCAGCTGGTTTACAACTCCAGCCGGGTCATACTGCGGGGTATATCCCCGACATTAGCCCCCAGTTTAATTTGGATTTATCCATGTTAAACTGATCTTGATTATCCTTAAGTCCTTGCCACTTCCTTCTTCTATAAAATCCGAGTCAATAGATCAGCTTTATAATCAATTTGTTGACATCGGTTTGTCATAGAGAAATATTGTGAAGAATAACTTCTTTGACTCAGCTCCCAATGCTTATCAAAAATATTGGTCTTTGAAATACTCATCTGATCTTCAGCCGGTTTAAGAATGTAGAACTTTGCCGGTTTAAGACTTGAACTTGCCGGTTTACAAATATTGATGGCACCTGGTCATAATTGTAGTTAACATCAAGCTTGAAAATATACCTCTTATATGCCTATCACTTGTAGCCCCCAAGTCTTAAGGAGGTAGCATAGCAACAGCTTAAGACTTGCTTTAATATGAATGTCACAAGCTTGAAGAAAACCAGGTTGTTCATCTCGATCACCAGTCAGAACTGAGTATTCCACATATGTAGCCCCCAAGGGCCGGGTTATTATGCAATAATGAGCAGGGACTTTGTAAATATGATCACGTAAACTTGAGCAGCAATGTGTAGCCCCCAAGGGCCGACTCAATAAGATAATATTGAGATGGGACTTGATATATTCTTCCATAACATTATCTGATGTAACCCCCATCATGGGGCTTGAACCCACGTCCACAAGGTTGAGAGATTTGTGCTTTACCAACTGAGCAGTGGATCCTTCAATAATAGATGAAAATTTGTGTACCTTGAATTGTTGACAGGAGCAATTGGTAGCCTCCAAGGGCCGGCTCATTATGATGTGATGAGTCGGGTCTTCAATGAGGTGAGCAAAAATGACTTTGCATTAGCCCCCAAGTGTCATGTTGCATGCTTGCAGCGACATGAGACTTGTGTATTTGATGTAATTTCAACTGAAATAATGTAGCCCCCAAGTGCCGGGTCGTAAGCCTGCAGCAACTCGGGACTATTCCTTCAATTGTAGAATAAATCATATCTATTGATAATATGATAGCCATTGCGCAAAAGCGACTTTGAAAACCTTAATCATAATACTGGTTATTGATAACCATAATTAAAATCCAGCCATGTTGGGTATTTGAATAATATACCCAATGATTTATAAGCGCATAATTCCAATGGCGCAATCCAAATATATACTCGCGACTTATAGTCCAAAGCCAGGCCGGGTCAATAAACATCGGATTATAAGTGATTATGTACTGACAACTTGTAGTTGAAAGTCGAGCTGGGTTAACGAACACCGGGTTAATTTGATGATGATAGTCATGACGGGTCAATAAACACCGGTTTAACATAAAATTTATCAAAAGAGAAAAATCTTGACAAAGGCAAATAAAACCGTGTAGTCGAGGCTTTTCAAGGGCTGCCAGGCCCAAATTCGAGGCTTTTCATGGGATGCCAGACCGCTGAGTTAAACCATTTGATAAAGCCTTTTAAGATGGGCCTCCAACTAACCAATCGTCATTTTAACTTTACAAGTTCAGGGTCTCAATGAGAGTAACTGTCAAACGTTCGGCGGGCCATGCCAGGATTACGTGGATAGGAGTGGCTTACTTGATGAAGGAAGGTTAACCCGGGGTTTTAGGTGAATACACCAGGCTTCCAAGCCGTGGGTCGATACCCAATTACAAGGGTCCTTTCAAGCTCTTTGTTACTTTACACAAAGAGCCCCCAAGTAACTTTGTGAGCTGTGCTCAATGGGTGCCTATGTTTGAGCTGTGCATAGCAACAATACCCTCTTTGGCCCCTTGGGTGTGAAGCTCCCAAGCTTTGTTGTGGCGTGATAGCCGGATTAATGGACAGAACTTCCGCTTTGTCAGCTGAAGCCCCCATGTAATCAATAATATGATAAGCCAATAAGGCGGGATACCCATGTTTGAACCGTGCATCATGGCAACAGGTCCTCTTCGGCAACTTTTAACTTTTTGCAAGAGATAAATTCTTCTTGAACCGGGATTTTAAACCGGATATTGAGAGCTTCAAAGCTTTATGGGAGACATCTTTCCCTTGAACCGAATTTTAAACCGGAATCTTCATTTTCAGCCGGAAATTTTCTGATGACCTTTAAACTCGAACTTGCGAGAAGTTAATTCCTTTTTGAACCGGACATTTTATACCGGATTTGAGAGCTTCAGAGCTTTGCAAGAGATAGTTTCCTTTTAAACCGGATATAAACCAAACACTAAGGGCTTCAACGCTGTGTGGGAGACGGGATTTTCCTTAAACCGGACTATAAACCGGAAGCATCATTGTGAGCCGGAATATTTCTGACGGCCTTTAAAATAACATTAACCTCTGGGACCGGGTTATCTTTTCCTTCAACATCCTGGGACACCTGAATTTGCTGAAACGGGCAAGACTTGCTGAGTCATATCATTGTAGCCCCCGAGTTTTAAGATGACTCAAGGAGTTGTCTTGAAATTCTCCGTACTTTGACCATAGCAGAAGGTATATATCATTGGTGTTGATAACGCAGTGTAAATCCATAGAAGGTTGAGGTGACTGCGGCGGGTTATAAATGATCCCATATGAGCCGTGTCAGCAACTCGGCCAATGGTTCCTTCCAACTGGCGATTTGAAGTTTAACAAAACTGTAATGGCAGTGACTTGTGCACCTTCCCATTGAGCCATCCAGTGCAGACGGCGGTTGATAATATATGATAAGTTGCCTTCATTTTTTTGAAAGAAAACCGGGCTACCCAAGCTGTGACTTGCTCATACTCAATAATAGCTCGTGCAGACAGGTGCGGCCCAGTATGTTGATGTAGACCAGACCGCAAGGGCGATAGCGTAAGCACTTCCGTTGAGCACGGCAGCACGGATAGATGTAATGCAAAAATGACAATGCTATGCACTCCATATCCGTGATATAACTCTGCTTCAGTGATGAATAATTGTCCTGATGTATTTGGATGACAGATGATCTTATTATCTCTGTCCTGATCATGGAACAAACATATTAAAGGGAGGACAATTGTTCCCGAAGGAACTTCAAAACATATTGAAAAATAAATAAATATGATGGATAGCACCTGATCTTTTCCTGGGATGTCGAGCCAGTCATGTTGGTCGTCGTTGGTTTTCCAACTGGTCCAAATTGTACTGCTTCCACGATTTTTTTTTCATAAGCATCCGGCTATTTTTTCCTTTACTCTTTCTTCAGGTGAGCAGGGCTAGAGGCCGGCGCATGCGGGCGGGTCGCGGCAGAGGCGAGCCCAGCCCGGCGCTTGCAGCGACAAACCGTAGAGAGTGCGGTAGCAGGGTCAAACCGGGCGGCGCAGCGAGTTAAGGCAGGACGCGGCAGCAGCTCGGAGCGCCGGCAAGCTCGCAGCAGGCAAGGCACGTGTGTATAGAGGCGATTTGTAAATATGCGTCCATCTTGGCAGATTGCAGAGGAGCCAATCTCCATCTTCGCAGTGGCGGGTCAACAAATCTCCAGGTGGATTGACAGGCGAGAGCAGCAGCGGTGGAGGTAACTCGGCGGAGACGGGGGTGATTCGGACGGCTCGGGGCCGACGATTCAACAGTGGCTGGCCGCGTGATAAACCGGCGGCGGGTGTGGGACGTCTCGAGGGCAGCTCGGAGCAGGGCAGCTCGAGACGAGGTCGGTCATGGCTCGGTGTTGATCCCGAGCGAGGGACGGCCTGAAGCGGCAGGGCCAGCTCAACCCGGCGGTGGAGGCACCCGTGAAGCGAGGTCGCAGCGGAAGTTGCTTCCGAGTTGTAGCGCGAGGTAAAACGGCACCGGCCCTCAGACGGCGGCGGTTTACCCAAAGAAGCGAGCCAGCAGCGCGTGGCGGGTCAACGGAGGCGACGGAGGCGGGTCACTCAGCCTCAACGCAGAGGGGGCGCCGGTTTTAAGCAACGAGGCCGGGTCATGGAGGCCGCTCCAGATGCGTCCGTGTAAGTGGAGTAAAGGGTGCTCCGGCGGGTCAAAGGGGTGCCTCCGCGACGGCGCCGGGTTAGAGAGGCATGGTGCAGTGGCGCTGGCAGCTCAACCGCGGTGGTGGAGGTAGGCTGGTCAATCGCCACGATTTGGCAACTCGGCGATGGCGGCACAAGCCAACCGCAGGGGCGGACGACCGGCGGAGAAACAACGGCTCGATGGCGGCTCAATCTGCAGGGACGGTAGTATCTCGCAGCAGAAGTGAACACTATGGTGGCAGCAGTGGCTCAGAGCCGAAGCGGGTGCAGCGGCAGAGGTTCGACACTACTGTTGTCGCAGCGAGCGCCGCGGTGGTTCAACAATCGTGGAGTCAAGGAGGCAAACCCGTCAGGGCGACTTGAAGACGACCGCCGGTGGAGGCTTGCCCACGGCAGAGGCGGGCACCGCGGTGGCTTGGCGTGCTAGCGAATTTGTAACAGCGAAGCGCGGCTCACGGCATGCTGACGAGGGCGGTTTGGTGGTTCAACGAGGCGGGTCAACGGAGGATTCCGAGCCTCTAGAACAAACTTGGCCAAGGAACCCGACGGGCTCCAGTAGCCGGACCTGGCTCCGCCCCAAAAACGAAAAGTGAACAGACACAGAATTTAACCACTGTAGCGAAGCGGCGCGGGCGCGTCAGTAAAGGGGACCAGGCGCGGGTGAAGCCGGCGGCTCAAAGGAAACAACCAAGCGCGATGGTGGCCGAAAGAGGCAAGGCCGCAACTAGAGGCGGATCCGCGGGTCAGCTCGGCGGTTCAAGTGAAGGCGGCCAGCGGAGGGGAAACGGAGGCAGCCTGAAGCAGTGGCTGGTCGTAGATGGAGGCGCGAGACACGCGGTTTCGGGAGCGGTCGCGGCATGGGCGGCGGCTCTCCCGTGTCAGAGGCGACTGGATAAAGCGGCGAGTGGTGAGCCGGAATGGGGAGACTCGACCGCAGGGGGCCGCAGCTTGAAGACGGCACAAAACAGCGAAGGGTCTCAGCGACAGCGGTGAAGGAAGACCATGACAGCAGCCGAGGCATGGAGGGCAGCTTGTAACCGCGGGCATCTTACAGTAAAATAAGTCAACCAGTGGCTTCCCGCTTAACCCGCCAGCTTCCTGACTTAAGAGACGTGCCCTGCACAAGGTGGCTTTGAAATCGTTGTGGAGGCGATGGCAGATCACAGCGGTAGAGGCGACGGGGCCAGGGCGACTTCGGCCCGGTCGGCGGTGAGGTCATAGAGGCAACGGAGGCGGCCTGATGCGGTGAATCTGGGTCAGGGCCTTATCCGTTTCTGGGTCGTGGACTTTAACCCGGTTTTTTCTTTGATGTAATTTCCTTAATGCACGTTGGCTCTCACAGTAGGAAACGATAATAAAACGGCGAAGTACTCTGAATCGGTCTCGGTCTTGCCGGACCGCACCGGCCGCTCTGGCGGAAGTCATCTTTACTCGAACTGTCGGATCGATGATATCATGTACGGCGACTCGTCATGGCAGGACGGCAGAGGCGCACAGTGAGGCGGGTCAACGACCCAAAGTGCGGCGGTTTAACGGCTCAAGGCCAGAAGGCGGTTTGACGACTCCTCTGATCCGACCAGGACACTGTGACCCGCCAGCATTTGATGTTTAATGTAACAAATACCGATTCATTTTCTGACTCGATGGATCATCGGGTCATGATCCGTCGCACTATATGCAACCCTAATTTTCCTTTGAACGCATCTCATGGATTCCAAGTGCAGACTCTTCCAAACCGGTTCTTCTTGATCCAGATAATTTTGAACTTCTCGATCCTCGGGAGAAATCCCTTCAAGAACTCAACACCATCGTGCGCAGGCCCCACGGTGGGCGCCAACTATCGTGGAATTAACACGTCAGATGTCCTTAGTGTGAGGACTTAGTCGCGAGGCCAACGCATCTATGTGGTGGCTTGAGAGGGGTTGAGTGGAATCGAGAGACGCAACACAAGACAAGGGTTTAGTCAGCTTCGGGCCCCGGGAAACATCATCCGGTAACAACCCTACATGCTGTTTGAGGCTAGATCTCATTATCATCACGAGGGAGTCGCCGTAAACCGGCTCTCCTCTAGTCATGTCTAGCCCTAGAGATTGTTGTTTTTTCTCTGTCCCCCTTTGGGGAGCCCTACCCCTCCTTATATATGTTGAAGGGGCGGGTTACATGTGGAGTCCAACTCGGACTTTAACTTTAACTATTTTGACTTCCTTTCCTAGACTTCTTAACGTCTGCCAGTTTAACATTGTTTGTCGGTTTAACATTGTCTGCCGGTTTAACATTGTCTGCCGGTTTACCACCAGCTGGTTTATCGTCTGTCTTAGCCATCTGTCTTGACTCTCTGTCTTAACTCTCCGCCGGTTTTAATATCCGCCGGTTTACCAAGTCCCAGTCGGTTTACAACTCCAGTTGGGTCATACCGCGGGGTATATCCCTGACAGGCGCCGTTGCCGGGGAGGTTAGCGCTTGAAGGTATATCTTTAGATCTTGCAATCGAGTCTTTTAGTTTCTTGTTTTATCACTAGTTTAGTTTATAAAAGAAAACTATAAAAAATGGAATTGAGTTTGTCTCATACGCTTCACCTTTTTAATATCTTTCGTGAGTATGATGGAAAGGAAAATTGTGCTCAAGTGCTAGAGGAAGAAATCTATAAAATGTTTGGCACTAAATCTTTGAATGATGAGCATGATAGCAATGTTGTTAGTATGAATTCTTTGAATATCCATGTTGCTAATAATATGCAAAGCCACAAGCTTGGGGAAGCTACGTTTGATGAAGATGATATTTTTTGTCCCCCAAGTTTTGATGAGCAAATTTATTATGATGAAAGTATGCCTCCTATTTATGATGATTATATTGATGAAAGTGTATTTGGAGAGGTCATGACTTTATTTAGTAATGATTACACTATTCCGGAAGAGGTTCCAATTGATTATGAGAACAAAGTTGCTATCTATGATGATTATTGTGATGACTTGTATGCTATAAAGAATAAAGATATCCATGAATCTTGTCATCATGATTTTAGTTTTCAATTGGATTATGCCTCACATGATAATTATTTCGTTGAGTTTGCTCCCACTATTATTCATGAGAAGAATTTTGCTTATGTGGAGAGTAATAAATTTTCTATGCTTGCAGATCATGAAAAGAATGCTTTAGGTGCGGATTATATTGTTGAATTCATTCATGATGCTACTGAAAATTATTATGAGGGAGGAACGTATGCTTGTAGGAATTGCAATAATACCAAGTTTCCTCTCTATGTGCTTAAAATCTTGAAGTTATGCTTGTTTTGCCCTCCTATGCTAGTTGATTATTGTTCCCACAAGTTGTTTGCTCACAAAATCCCTATGCATAGGAAGTATGTTAGACTTAAATGTGCTAGTCATATTCTTCATGATGCTCTCTTTATATTTCAATTCTTATCTTTTATGTGAGCATCATTGAAATCATCATGCCTAGCTAGGGGTGTTAAACGATAGTGCTTGTTGGGAGGCAACCAAATTTTATTTTAGTTCCTTGCTTTTTGTTCCTGTTTAGTAATAAATAATTCATCTAGCCTCTGTTTAGATGTGGTTTTATCCTTTTAATTAGTGTTTGTGCCAAGTAGAACCTTTGGGAAAACTTGGGGAAAGTCTTGTTGATCATGCTGTAAAAAACAGAAACCTTAGTGCTCACGAGAATTGCTGCCATTTTTATTTGGAGAGTGCTATTTAGTTAATTCTTTTTGAAGATGATTAATAGATAAATTCCTCAGGTCCAGCAATTTATTTTAGAATTTTATGAGTTCCAGAAGTATACGTTTGATCCAGATTACTACAGACTGTTCTGTTTTTGACAGATTCTGTTTTTCGTGTGTTGTTTGCTTATTTTGATGAATCTATGGCTAGTAAAATAGTTTATAAACCATAGATAAGTTGGAATACAGTAGTTATAACACCCGTATAAATAAGGAATGAGTTCATTACAGTATCTTGAAGTGGTCTTTTGTTTTCTTTCGCTAACGGAGCTCACGAGTTTTCTACTTTAAGTTTTGTGTTGTGAAGTTTTCAAGTTTTGGGTAAGGATTCGATGGACTATGGAATAAGGAGTGGCAAGAGACTAAGCTTGGAGATGCCCAAGGCACCCCAAGGTAATATTCAAGGATAGCCAAGAGCCTAAGCTTGGGGATTCCCCGGAAGGCATCCCCTCTTTCGTCTTCGTTCATCGGTAACTTTACTTGGAGCTATATTTTTATTCACCACATGATATGTGTTTTGCTTGGAGCGTCAATTTATTAGGATTTGCTTTCTGTTATTTAGAAAAATGTTTTTGCATCTTTTATTTCAATAAAAGTGGCATTGATAGCCTTTACTATGCCTATGTTACAAGTATACATGTTGCTGTTTGAAAACAGAAAGTTTACCGCTGTTGCAATAATTCCCTAGAAAAGTCCGAATGTGATAAAATGTTGAAACCTTTTGCATATTAAGATCTGATAAATTTACTACAGTGGGAATTTTATTTCATAATTTTTGGAGTTAGGGAAGTATGGATGTTGCAGCATTCTTTACAGACTATCCTGTTTAGGCAGATTGATGTTATGTTTGCATATGTTTGCTTCTTTAATGATTCTATTTGAGGATAGGACTATTAAATACGCAGAGACATTTAGTATTCAATGTTTAATAATAACTTTAGGGATTTACTACAGTAGAGTATGATAAGATTTTGGCAATGGTTTATACTAACTTATCTCATGAGTCCTTGTTGAGTTTTGTGTGGATGAAGCTTTTGAGATTTAGGGAGACCGTGATATGAGAGGAATTAAGGAGACACAAAAGCTCAAGATTGGTGATGCCCAAGGCACCCCAAGATAATATTTCAAGAAGTCTCAAGCGTCTAAGCTTGGGGATGCCCCGGTTGGCATCCCACCTTTCTTCTTCAACAACTATCGGTTAGTATCGGTTGATCCTAAGTTTTTGCTTCTTCACATGATGTTTGCTATTCTTAGAATGTCATTTTATTTTTCTTTGCTTGATGTTTGAATAGAATACCAAGATCTGAAATTATTAAATGTTAGAGAGTCTTCACATAGTTGCATAATTATTCGACTACTCATTGATCTTCACTTATATCTTTCGGAGTAGTTTGTCATTTGCTCTAGTGCTTCACTTATATCTTTTAGAGCATGGTGGTAGTTTTATTTTGAAGAAATAGGTGAACTCTCATGCTTCACTTAGATTATTTTGAGAGTCTTAAATAGCATGGTAATTTGCTTAAAATCCTAATATGCTAGGTATTCAAAAATAATAAAATTCTCTTATGAGTGTGTTGAATACTAAGAGAAGTTTGATACTTGATGATTGTTTTGAGATATGAGGATGGTAATATTAGAGTCATGCTAGTTGAGTAGTTGTGAATTTGAAAGATACTTGTGTTAAAGTTTGTGATTCTCGTAGCATGCACGTATGGTGAACCGTTGTGTGATGAAGTCGGAGCATGATTTATTTATTGATTGTCTTCCTTATGAGTGGCGGTCGGGGACGAGCGATGGTCTTTTCCTACCAATCTATCCCCCTAGGAGCATGCGCGTAGTACTTTGCTTTGATAAATTCTAGATTTTTGCAATAAGTATGTGAGTTCTTTATGACTAATGTTGAGTCCATGGATTATACGCACTCTCACCCATCCACCATTGCTAGCCTCTCTAGTACCGCGCAACTTTCGCCGGTACCATAAACCCACCATATACCTTCCTCAAAACAGCCACCATAGCTACCTATTATGGCATTTCCATAGCCATTCCGAGATATATTGCCATGCAACTTTCCACCATCCAGTTTATTATGACACATTAATCATTGTCATATTGCTAGCATGATCATGTAGTTGACATCGTATTTTTGGCAAAGCCACCATTCATAATTCTTTCATACATGTCACTCATGCATCATTGCACATCCCGGTACACCGCCGGAGGCATTCATATAGAGTCATATCTTGTCTTAAGTATCGAGTTGTAAATCTTGAGTTGTAAGAAAATAAAAGTGTGATGATTATCATTATTAGAGCATTGTCCCAGTGAGGAAAGGATGATGGAGACTATGATTCCCCCACAAGTCGGGATGAGACTCCGTACGAAAAATAAATAAAAGAGGCCAAAGAAGCCCAAATAAAAAAGAAGAAAGAAAAGAGGCCAAAGAAGCCCAAATAAAAAAAAAAGAAAAGAGGCCATAAAAAAGAGAAAAATCCCAAATAAAAAAATAAAAAAATGAGAGAAAAAGAGAGAAGGGACAATGCTACTATCCTTTACCACACTTGTGCTTCAAAGTAGCACCATGATCTTCATAATAGAGAGTCTCCTATGTTGTCACTTTCATATACTAGTGGGAATCTTTCATTATAACTTGGCTTGTATATTCCAATGATGGGCTTCCTCAAATGTCCTAGGTCTTCGTGAGCAAGCGAGTTAGATGCACACTCACTAGTTTCTTTTGTTGAGCTTTCATATACTTATAGCTCTAGTGCATCCGTTGCATGGCAATCCCTACTCACTCACATTGATATCTGTTGATGGGCATCTCCATAGCCCGTTGATACGCCTAGTCGATGTGAGACTATCTTCTCCCTTTTTGTCTTCTCCACAACCACCATTCTATTCCACCTATAGTGCTATATCCATGGCTCACGCTCATGTATTGCGTGAAGATTGAAAAAGTTTGAGAACATCAAAAGTATAAAACAATTGCTTGGCTTGTCATCGGGGTTGTGCATGATTTAAATATTTTGTGTGGTGAAGATAGAGCATAGCCAGACTATATGATTTTGTAGGGATAACCTTCTTTGGCCATGTTATTTTGAGAAGACATAATTGATTTGTTAGTATGCTTGAAGTATTATTGTTTCTATGTCAGTATGAACTTTTGTCTTGAATCTTATGGATCTGAATATTCATGCCACAATTAAGAAGAATTACATTGAAATTATGCCAAGTAGCACTCCGCATCAAAAAATCTTTTTTATCATTTACCTACTCGAGGACGAGCAGGAATTAAGCTTGGGGATGCTTGATACGTCTCCAACATATCTATAATTTTTGATTGCTTCATGCTATATTATCTACTGCTTTAGGCAATATTAGGCTTTATTATCCACTTTTATATTACTTTTGGGACTAACCTATTAACCGGAGTCCTAGCCCAGATTTGTTGTTTTATACCTATTTCAGTATTTTGAAGAAAAGGAATATCAGACGGAGTCGAAACGGAACGAAATCAACTGGAGAAGTTATTTTTGGAAGGAAACACACCTGATGAACTTGGACCCCACGTCAGGGGAGACACGAGGTGCTCACGAGGGTGGGGGCGCCCCCTCCAAGGGCGCGCCCCCTGTCTCGTGGGACCCCCGTGGCTCCTCCGACGTCCTCCCTGCACCCATATATACCCACGTGACCTAAAACTTCCAGAACGCAAGATAGATCGGGAGTTCCGCCGCCAGAAGCCTCCGTAGCCACCAAAAGTCAATCGGGACCCTGTTCCGGCACCCTGTCGGAGGTGGGAACCCTCTCCGGTGGCCATCTTCATCATCCCGGCGCTCTCCATGACGAGGAGGGAGTAGTTCTCCCTCGGGGCTGAGGGTATGTACCAGTAGCTATGTGTTTGATCTCTCTCTCTCTCTCGTGTTCTTGAGATGATACGATCTTGATGTATCGCGAGCTTTGCTATTATATTTGGATCCTATGATGTTTCTTCCCCCCTCTTCTCTCTTGTAATGAATCGAGTTTCCCCTTTAAAGTAATCTTATCGGATTGAGTCTTTAAAGATTTGAGAACACTTGATGTATGTCTTGCCGTGGATATCTGTGGTGACAATGGGATACCGCGTGCCACTTGATGTATGTTAAGGTGACCAACTTGCGGGTTCATGAACCTATGCATAGGGGTTGGCACACGTTTTCGTCGTGATTCTCCGGTAGATCTTTGGGGCACTCTTTGAGGTTCTATGTGTTGGTTGAATAGATGAATTGAGATTGTGTGATGCATATCGTATAATCATGCCCACGGATACTTGAGGTGACATTGGAGTATCTAGGTGACATTAGGGTTTTGATTGATTTGTGTCTTAAGGTGTTATTCTAGTACAAACTCTAGGGCTGTTTGTGACACTTATAGGAATAGCCCAACGGATTGATTGGAAAGAATAACTTTGAGGTGGTTTCGTACCCTACCATAATCTCTTCGTTCGTTCTCCGCTATTAGTGACTTTGGAGTGACTCTTTGTTGCATGTTGAGGGATAGTTATGTGATCCAATTATGTTAGTATTGTTGAGGGAACTTACACTAGCGAAAGTATGAACCCTAGGCCTTGTTTACCATCATTGCAATACCGTTTACGCTCACTTTTACCATTTGCTACCTTGCTGTTTTTATTATTTCAGATTACAAATACCTTTATCTACTATCCATATACCACTTGTTTCACCATCTCTTTGCCGAACTAGTGCACCTATACAATTTACCATTGTATTGGGTGTGTTGGGGACACAAGAGACTCTTTGATATTGGGTTGCAGGGTTTCTTGAGAGAGACCATCTTTATCCTACGCCTCCTACGGATTGATAAACCTTAGGTCATCCACTTGAGGGAAATTTGCTACTGTCCTACAAACCTCTGCACTTGGAGGCCCAACAACATCTACAAGAAGAAGGTTGTGTAGTAGACATCAATCATAATTAGGGTTTTTTGTGTTTTGATGTACCGAAGGTTGTTCGGAGTCCCGGATGTGATCACGGACATGACGAGGAGTCTCGAAATAGTCGAGACATAAAGATTGATATATTGGAAGCCTATATTTGGATATCGGAATCGTTCCGGGTGAAATCGGGATTTTACCGGAGTACCGGGGGGTTACCGGAACTCTCCCGGGGGTTAATGGGCCTACATGGGCCCTAAGGGAGAAGAGGAGGGCCGGCCAGGGCAGGCCGCGCGCCCCCTCCCCCCCTAGTCCGAATAGGACAAGGAAGGGGGGGCGGCGCCCCCCTTTCCTCTTTCCCCCTTCCCCTTTCCTTCTCCAACAAGGCAAGAGGGGGGAGTCCTACTCCCGGTGGGAGTAGGACTCCTCCAGGCGCACTCCTAGGGGGCGGCCGCACCTCCCCCCTCCCTCCTTTATATACGGGGGCAGGGGGCACCCCATGACACACAAGTTGATCTTCGTGATCGTTCCTTAGTCATGTGCGGTGCCCCCTTCCACCATATTTCACCTCGGTCATATCGTAGCGGTGCTTAGGCGAAGCCCTGCGTCGGTAGAACATCATCACCGTCATCACGCCATCGTGCTGTCGAAACTCTCCCTCAACACTCGGCTGGATCGGAGCTCGAGGGACGTCACTGAGTTGAACGTGTGCAGAACTCGGAGGTGTCATACGTTCGGTACTTGGATCGGTCGGATCGGGAAGACGTAGGACTACTTCGTCTATGTTGTGTCAACGCTTCCGTTGCCGGTCTACGAGGGTACGTAGACAACACTCTCCCCTCTCGTTGCTATGCATCACCATGATCTTGCGTGTGCGTAGGAAATTTTTTGAAATTACTACGTTCCCCAACAAGGGCAAGGGAGATGGGGGACGGGTCTAACGCGGCTACGCAGTCCTCTCGCCGCCGCGTGATGCCGGTGCCCAACGATGAGGACCGTCTTCTCGAGTGGGTGCATCGTCAGTCACTTATTGAGGCGGAGACGAAGGTCCTACGGCTCCAAAGGATCAACACCAAGCAGCTCTGGCTTGGCATTGAGCAATCTGAGTGGGAGGCGGCGAGGGTGGCCAAGCTCAAGCGCAAGCAGGACCGCACCGTCTGGCACTTGCAAGGCTACACCATCATCTCCGATTCCTCCTCCGACAACGAGTCCGACGGCTCCGACATGGACCCACCTCCTGCCGCGGACTCCTACAGTTGCGCCGGCGACCGGAAGGGCAAAGGGCCGACGAGGAAGTGGTGAAGGTCGCCCTCTCCTGTTTATAATCTAGTTCTAGTATGTAGTTACAATGTGCCGGATCTTTGAACTGTGTGACTTATGCCCGCTTGGTGATCTGTTGGTGATGTTTATGTGAATTATGCCCGTTTGGTATCAGTTTATATGTCCGTTTCTTGTCGATTTTGATCGTTTGGTGATCTATGTAGTAGTTACATGAATTTGTATGGATATAATGTTCGGAATATGAGATATGCAGGTGTGGATTTGCCAAGTCTGGTAGAGCATCTACAGCCATGATGGGCAAATCCAGGCCCTCAAACGCCTCAAACAGCCGCGGACAGGCACTTCTCAAATCCTGTCGTCCACATCCGTATATCTCATATCCGGTACCCTATATCCATACTAATAATGCAACGTGGAATTAAACTACATAGATAATCAAACAGACATAGAAATGTACATTCTTTTTTTTTGCGAATGGGAAACTTTTCAATACTTAAGCAAAGTCATTACATTCTTGTTGACATAAGGTGTCAAGTCAACCCCATCAGGTGCAGAGCGTAACCAAACAGCAGTTTTAGGCAAGGATCGCCCCATCTGGGCTAGTGCATGCTTGCATGGTTCTACTCTCTACTGATGCTTTCTATTTGATGCTGGCGCCCGGTGAGTTGCCTCTTCGTCTCTTCTATCATGGTCGCAACAGGGGACCTATGTTAAGCAAAGGATCGTTGAGCATACTAGCTGTAGTAGCACAGTCCGCCTCAAGGATCAAAGGACCGGTACTCCATTATTCGAGGGCGAGGCCTACTCCTTCCATACATGCGGGATGCGGCGGCCTCGGCTTCCAGCGCACTTGCACTGTTGCACACCTTTGGATGAAGCGACATGATGCGAAGATAATCCCACCATTGTGTTCGCGCAAGATCATACCAGCACCTCCCGTCCCATCATCTTCTCTCCACGCGCCGTACGTCGACGTTGAGCTTCACCCCTCCCACAGGCGGCTTGCACCAGCGTTCCGGGATACGGCCAGGCGCTGCCGGTCTTGCATGTGGCCTTCCCTGGTAGTGTGTGTACGAGATAACTGTCTTTCCTTTAGCAACATCGGCACAAGCAGGGTGCTGCTGTATATTGAGCAAACTCTCATTGTAGCTGCTGATGAATCTGCGGGATGCCTCAACCGGGGGTGCCGGCTTCTCGTGGTAAACTTCATTCCGAACGTACCAATTTCTCCAAAGTGTCATGAGCACAGGGAGGCGCCCAAGATCAGTACAACTATCCAGAAGGTGGATGATCCATTCAGGACCAGCGTTGATGACGTCCTCCACCCGCGGCATCCTCCATTTGTCCGACGTCGCCGTCCATAACCGCCGCGCCAAGGGGCATCTGCAGAGAGCGTGGAAGGTGTCCTCTCATTCCATTCGACACAAGCACAAATATTAGAGACCTCAAGCTTCCTCATATGTTTATTTTCCAAAGTAGCCAACGAGTTGGTCTCAACTCGTCATGCAGAGACTCGTGCCTTAGGGGGAGCACGGCACCCCACACTGCCTTCCAAACGGCACGAGTGTCGTCCGGTACCCTGCTCGTGGCGCACGCGGTGGTGCTGGTTTGCTCTGGAAGAGCAAGCTTGTATGCGATTCGTACGCTGAAGATGCTGCGTGGGTCCGGGGCCCAAGAGAGGATGTCATCCAGTCGCCAGGAGCAGGCCTTGATTACAATGATGCACTCCACGTCGGGGGGGGGGGGGGGCATGAAATGTTGGTGAAAGAGGTCCATCCCCGATAGGATCGCGTATGTGGAGGTCGTGAACAACATCTCTAAGTTTTTTCTGTTACTAGGAAATATGCCCATGTGTTGTAACAAAGGCATACATATTCCTCTCTCTACTTTTATTAACTTCTCTATCTACTGAAATTCGCCGCATCAATTGATACGTACAATGTCTAATTATACACACAATAGTAGTTCCTAGTGCAATGTACCAGACTAGACAACAACTAGTGCTCAAGCCTAAGCAATGCAAATATCCATTGTAGATATACCATAGGGAACAAGAAACGCAAATCAACACACATAGCACAAAACGATTGATCTTGAAGTGCAAAGGACACAAGGGTCCCTCAGACTCCCATGGGAGTTTTGATGTATTCCCCGGTTCCCCATTAAATGTAAAATTTGATGCTGGTTAAGAACAAAAGTGACACAAATTCAGAGGAACGTCATAAAGGATATGTTTTTTTTTTGTTCAACTCAAACAAGTTGTCCATATAACATAGCACAATATCTTCTCTCCTATCCAAAAAATACTTTTCTCTCAAAAAGAAAACCTAAAAAACACTTAATGTTCCCCGTTCCCCCAAAAGACCGAAAACGAAAGACTCGCGTGAGTTCTAAAATTTGCATAGCAAAGGAAAGTCAAAAGTGACCCAACAAACTAATGCAATGTGCAATGCCCAAAAAGAAACCTAATGCAATGTGCACCCATTCACCCTTGCATAGCAAACATCAAGTGCGCTCAAGAGAAGGAGTAAACCAACGTTTATTAATTGGTTAATTGGTGATTTGGATGACCGATCGTGGAGAAGACCCCCTATGTACACAGACAGTGGATCAGTTTTTTGTTTTTTAGAACAAAGCATTTGATCAAGTGACAAATGTGTTTTATTGCTTCTTTTTTGGGCGGTGCTACGCGTAGACCGGAGGATCTTTTTAAAAGATCCACCACCTCACGAGCCGTCGAATCTGATGCATTAAGTGATCGAGCATCACCTTTTATCATTTAACAGAGATCTTGTTACTTTTTGTTGCAACAGACGTCTTGTTCTAATTTTTATTTTTATTTTTTGCAATAGGGGTCTCATTGCAAATTTAATTTTTGTGCAACAAAGGTTTACTATAGTTTTTGTAACAGAGACCTTGCTACGGAAACTGGTCATAGCAGACAGTGAGCAATAAGCAGGGGTCACGTTGATCGAAAGAAAGAAAGAAAAAGAACCGCTTGGGCAGGACACGTGTCGTACGAATGAGCCGGCGGATGCTCACGTGTGATCCGCCAGTTGATGCCAAGTGTTTTCCTTCTTTTTTAGGGGAATGAGTTCTATTACTTGATAGGCCCCATCAGTTTGCCGATGTCATCCCGGTCCACTAAAATGGATTCTGCTTTTTTTAACTTGTCACAAATTCCATCGTCTGCCCAATACTTTTACCCCAAAACGTGTCACAAATTCATCATGTACTTGATCAAGTGATCCTTGGCAAATCTAGACGATGGAATTGCCTCCGCCCATATTCCACCACTTCCTTGTCGTTGGGCAGTGTAGTAATTCAGTTTTTCCACATCAGCGACCACCGAGACAAAACAACCTAATATTTTGTTACCAAGAAAATAATAATCTACTCTACTAAATTCTCAAAGGGAAAATGTTGCATCCATACTGCATATTTTCTAGTAAACACCACATTTTTTCTTCATTGATTTATTCCCTTATACCGTATCGACTGAGTGCCATGCCTTTGCCTGTGAGAACATCCATTCTATTTCTATCTCATGTGTTGGACAAAAATCACCAAAACAGACCATTCGTCGGGTGACATTTCCTTCAAGAAAGCGCCATGCTGGTGACATGGAGACTAAGTGATGACCAATTAATTCTTCACGAGTTCCTTGCCTCCTTTGCCCAGTCAGCGCCCTGGTCCTGGCCAAGAGCAATTGTGCATCTTGTTCCATGTTCATGATGTCATGTCTAGAGGTAGCGACGAATTGAAAACTCTGTCCTTTGCCTTGAGAGCCTACAGAGGAGAAATGGAAGATGATGAGCCACACACTACAAGAATTCGAGACACCGAGAAGCCGACCAATGGAACAAAGCGTATGCGTGGCAGATGTTTTGGTTTGATTTGCTTTGCCTACCTCTTTGTCCCAGTTGGTCCGCATGGTGATGGCCAGCAGCAGCAGCATCTGCACGATTAATCCGCAGATTATTCCAAACCACAGCCCCTGAAGTTCAGACCCATAAGTTAGTTTTGAGAGGTTTCTTCAGATGAGAAATATGTACAAGTGAAACTGCAACTTTCTGTATGGTATGGTATGTTATGGTATGGTGTGGGTGGTGAAATCAGTACCATTCCGCCAAGATGGAAGACAAAGGCAAAGCATAGCGCCGCTGGGATGCCGACAAGGTAGTATGCACTGAGATTGACACAAGCTCCAATCCTTTGCAGGCCACAGCCCCTAACGACACCTGGAATATCAAGTATATATACCACACGCTGCAATCAGTATCTTGAGAGTAATGTTCACCGAGATGCTACATATCGCTCATCAATGATGCTCATCGAAATGATACGAGGCAAGAAGATAGACTAGAGTAGAAATTCAGGAAATGGTCTGCAAGTACTTGGAACTTGTGTTATTTGGTGCATCATCTATATTTACCTGAAAGAACACATTGCATATCGTCGAAAATGATCGACACGGAAAGAAGCGGCATCATTCTTGCAATGTACTCCACCACCTCCTTCTCATTGCTGTATGCATACCCCCATAGATTGCGCACCGAGATCATAATAAGTCCTAACGTCACACCTGTCATGAGACCCAGAACCATGGTCACACGAGTAGCCAGACGGGCAGCTTCAGGTCGCCCAGCACCAAGCTCGTTTGAAACACGGGTGCTACAATGACAAGATACACGGTTTAATTGCCAAAGTGATTGTGCGATAAAGTTGTAGTGCAGCCATGGCAAAAGGTTATGAGGCTGAGTTGTTCAGTCGTACCTTATGGCTGCCCCAAGCCCGAAGGGGATCATGAATGTTAATGAAGCCGTGTTTAAGCTGCAAGCAGATCCACATTTCCCATCAGAACAGGGCATACAGAATGTGAAATACTCCATGAAAAATGCAACTCACCAAATGGACAACACCGATGCCTCGAGCTTAGGATTTGCGAGAAGTCCGGAGAGAAGTACCAGCAGCTCAAACGACCACCACTCTAAGCTGTGCACATGTAGGATCAGGTTCAGTCGAAGATGGAACGCGGAAAAAAATCCACCTCCAAATCTGAGGGGCACAAACTTAAACTCACCAAACCATCAGTGCAGATGGCAGGGCAAGCTTCATGAAGCTGACGATGTCGTGAAACGCCTCCTTTGAGAGCCCTGTCCAGGTGCTCTTGCAGGATGGAGAGACCCTGATGTAGAGAGCCAAGATTGACACATTGGCCAGGTACGAGACAGCATTGGCCAGGGCAGCGCCCTTGTTGCCCAGCCCAAGCTTGTACACCAGCAACCAGCACACAAGCACGTGGCTCAGCGCCGTCACGCCTGCGCTCGCCATCACCGGGAGTACGATGCTTTGTGTCTGGAGGAATCGGACGTGGCACTGCAGCAGTCCGTAAGCGAACAGTGCCGGAATCATCCACCGGATGTAGCTCCCTGCCCCCATGGCAATCTCTGGGTCCTGGCCGAAGAGCAGGAGGATCTGCCCGGTGTACGCCCAGAGCACCGCAACCACAACACTCACCAGAGTGAGCACGAGGATCGCCCTCTGCTTGTAGATGCCGAGCTGATGGTACCGTTTTGCCCCGAAGGCTTGACCACACAGTGTGTCCAAGCTGCTCGCCATGCCAGCCTAAGATGATCATCAACAGATACAAAGAAAAAACCATTCAGGTAATCAGGTCGATGTCAGTTGTTCATCCATGAGGATCAAAACATGTAGGAGATGAATTGACATACCATCAAGCTGAAGCCGGTGACATTCGCAAAGGAGGTGGCGATGGAGGCACTCGAGAGGGCGAGCTCGCCGAGATGGCCGACAAACATGACCGATATCATCTGCACGACGTTCTGCAGCAGGCATCCGGCGATGAGGGGCCCGGCGAGGTAGAGCTGCTTCTTAACCTCAGTCACCACCAAGCTCTCCTTTGGCCCTCCTGTCTCCTCGGTGTCGCTTCTGCCCCCAACAAGGGGCTCCTCCATGGCTGGCAACATACTTGAAACTTGAAAGCTCTGGCTCTGAAGATGGTGGGTGAGGTGAGGGCGTATTTATCACGTATGTACCAATAATCAACCTCATCAATGCTGTATAGGCCCGCCACTGGAGGATTAATTCAGTAAGGAAGCCACGAGGAAACAGAGGAACTCGCTTGGCAGCCAAGTTGAACTGAACGTGCCCCTGAACCAGTCATTTTCAGCATGCCTGGGTCAAGTGGAGTACAGAATCTCATGTGATGTGAGACAAACGCGGCAGCTTGGCAGCCAAGTTCAAGATATCTGACATAATAAACTATCTGACGAGCAAGATTGAATGGAACAGTTAACAGCACATGCTCGATTATGGCCGGAGCCAGAGCCTATTATAGTCAAAAGTTGGAAAGCTACAGGCGTTGATGATTGCACTATTATAGTCAAAAGTTGGAAGCTCTCGTCGTCATGTGTCATATCTGGCCCATTCTTCCAAAAGAGTGAAGGAAAACATGTCTTCCAAATTTGTGTAGAAACTTCATAGGGCTATTTTTTTTTTTTTGTAGGGCTATTTTTAGGAAGAATGAAGTGCAAAAGAAATCACTGCACCAATGTAACGACATAGAAAAATGCACAAAAAGTACAACAAATAGTCATCTAAGATAGGGAGCAAATTTACAGAAATCCAAATCTGAAATGCAATGCAAGAGAAGAAGAAACAAAGAGTTGACAAAGAATGTCATATATAAAATGCACAAGAAGTAGAACAAATAATGATCTAAGATAGGGAGCAAATGTAGAGAAGTCCAAATCTGAAACGTAATGCAAGAGAAGAAGAAATAAAGACCTGACAGAATGGGCCAAAGGAACTTCTGAAGTCTAAAGTCCAGATCTGAAATCTGACGTGGTAAGTATTTCTCCATGCACCATAAGAAAGTTGGATCCATGTCTCAAATTTATGATCTGCTACACTTCCACAAGGCTTAACTGGAATTTAGAAACTAAATGGGAACGACCAAAACAGTTGAATGTCAATATACAAAAGTATGTGGCAGAAGCAAAGGCGAAAGTTCCTACTCTCATTCTGAATCAATTGCAGTTTGTGTCTCTTGAGAAACATGCATTTTAACTGATAAAAGCACACACCAGCAAGAAAAGTATTATCATAACAATATTCAGCTGTTGATCCCGCTTTCCACTGCATCAACAACAAATGAAATCAGAAAATATACATCATTGTAGTGGAAAAAAAACACTGCGGTCTAGCATCTCAAGGAAAAAGAAGCAACATTTAAGGATACATGTAAATATGCTAGAGCAGAAAGAATACAAGGAATCAGTTGATACACTTGAGGAAACAAAGGCTATAAGGATCAAAATGTTGTCTAGCTTCAAGATTGTAAGGCTATTTACAGCCTACGTCACATCAACATGATCTGTCCAGATGTAAAGAGTCTGTCTTGAACAACATTGTACCGCGTATGCAGTTTATAATTCTTATGGAATTTAAAAATTAAGTAAATTTGAATTAGCAAGCCAGGATCAAATTCCAAAATTAACTACTCTATCAACTATACAATTCAAGACTGGACTTTGTTTTCGTAAACATAACCGTAAAGTAAGTCATTCCTCTTCACTTTGTTTTCGTAGAAACTGGGAACTGCCATTGCACTGTTTTTTTACTAACATCAGTGCATCTATTCTTTTCACTGCACTCTTCCTAGATGCCCACTCCCTGCAGATTACCATGTCCATCGGTAGAAAGAAATTAATGTAACATCAGAGATCACAAATAACAAGAGAAAAATAGCATGGGAGAAGAGAGGGAGAGCAAGATCATTGACCAGAGAGGGCATACATTCAGACTTGCAATATATTTTGGGATGCAGGGTGGCAAATCAGGACAAGGTGGACAAGGTGCACCTGCAGAGGTCTCGCCTCGCATCTGGTCATCTCTGTTCTCTGGCCGTCAGCTCTCTCCCTGGAACTGGTCCATCTCGAGCTAGGTGGCGGCAGTGTCAGATTGAGAGAGATGGCCGAGTGAGAAGAAGAGCTAGGGATTTGGCAGGATTTGGGTGAATTGGGGATTTTGACGGAGAACCGACGGCCATTTTTGCGGAAAAAAAACAAAACAATAACCTAAAGGGCCGCATTGAATAAAACGAGTCCCTCCTGTACGATTTTTCCTAGCCGACAAAATTCTGACAGTGTGTCCCACACTGAGTCAGCAAGCCAAGTAGGCCCATTACGGCTGGAAACGGGGACTGACCCATTTGCTCATGAAACAAACCAAAGTGACCATTTTTACACATTTTGGGACGTGTGGCCAATGTGCTCATCCCGCGAGAGTTCAATGATGAATGGTGCGTTTATCTCACGGACTTTCCAGTAAACACCACATTTTTGCTTTATTGATTTATTCCCATACCGTATCAAGTGAGTGGCATGCATTTGCCTGTAAAAACATCCATCCCATCTCATGCCTTCGACAAAAACCACCAAAACAGATCATTTCGTCGGGTGATGTTTCCATAGAGGAAGCGCCATGTTGGTGACATGGAGACGAAGCCTTGACCAATTCTAAATTCTTTAACTCTAAATTCTTAACGAGTTCCTTATCTCCTTTGCCCAACCAGCATCCTGGTCCTGGCCAAGAGCAATTATGCATCATGTTCCATGTTCATGTCGTCATGTCTAGAGGCAGAGACGAACTGAAAACTCTGTCCGTTGCCTTGAGAGCCTAGGGAGGAGAAATGGAAGATGATGAGCCACACGCTATAAGAATTCGAGACACCAAGAAGCCAACCGACGAAATAATGCGTAATGCGTGGCAGAGGCTTTGGTTTGATTTGCCTTACCTCTTTATCCCAGTTGGTGCGCATGGTAATGCCCAGCAGCAGCAGCATCTGTACCACTATCCCGCAGATTATTCCGAACCACAGCCCCTGGAGTTCATACCATTACATATGTTTTGAGAGGTTTCTTCACATGAGAATGAAATAGAGGTGAAACTGCAACTTTCTGTATGCATGGTATGGGTGGTAAAATCAGTACCATGCCGCCAAGATGGTAGACAAGGCAAAGCATAGCGCCGCTGGAATGCCGACAAGGTAGTATGCACTGAGATTGACACAAGCACCAACCCTTTGCAAGCCACAGCCCCTGACAATACCTGGAATATATCAAGTACCCCACTCTACGATCAGGTATCTTGAGAGTAATGTTCACCAAAATGCTACATATCATTCATCAATGATGTTCATCCAAATGATACGAGGCAAGAAGATAAGACTAGAGTTGAAATTCAGGAAATGGTCTTGCAAGTCAAGTACATGGAATTGTGTTATTTGGTGTATCGTCTATATTTACCTGAAAGAACGCATTGCAGATCGTCAAAAATGATCGACACAGAGAGAAGCGGCATCATTCTCGCAATGTACTCTGCCACCTCCTTCTCGTTGCTGTACGCATACCCCCATAGATTGCGCACCGAGATCATAATAAGTCCTAACGACACACCTGTCACGAGACCCAGAACCATGGTCACACGAGTAGCCAGACGGGCAGCTTCAGGTCGCCCAGCACCAAGCTCGTTTGAAACACGGGTGCTACAATGACAAGATACACAGTTTCATTGCCAAAATGACTGTACGATAAAGTAGTAGTGCAGGCATGGCAAAAGGTTATGAGACAGAGTTGTTCGGTCGTACCTTATGGCTGCCCCAAGACCGAAGGGGATCATGAATGCTAATGAAGATGTGTTCAAGCTGCAAGCAGTTCCATATTTCCCGTCAGTACAGGACATACAGAATGTGAAATACTCCCTGAAAAACTGCAACTCACCAAATGGACAACACCGATGCCTCCAGCTTGGGATTAGGGAGAAGTCCGGAGAGAAGTACCAGCAGCTCAAACGACCACCACTCTAGGCTGTGTACATGTAGGATCAGATTCAGTCGAAGATGGAGCGCGAAAAAAATCTACCTGCAAATCTGAGGGGCACAAACTAAAACTCACCAAACCATCAGCGCAGATGGCACGGCTAGCTTCATGAAGCTAAGGATGTCGTGAAACGCCTCCTTTGAGAGGCCTGTCCAGGTGCTCCTGCAGGATGGAGAGACCCTGATGTAGATAGCCAAGATTGACACATTGGCCAGGTATGAGATGCCATTGGCCAGGGCAGCGCCCTTGTTGCCCAGCCCAAGCTTGTACACCAGCAACCAGCACACAAGCACGTGGCTCAGCGCCGTGACGCCTGCGCTCGCCATCACCGGGAGGACGATATTCTGCGTCTGGAGGAACCGAACATGGCACTGCAGCAGTCCGTAAGCGAACAGTGCTGGAATCATCCACCGGATGTAGCTCCCTGCCCCCATGGCAATCTCTGGGTCCTGGCCGAAGAGCAGGAGGATCTGCCCGGTGTACGCCCAGAGCACGGCAACCACAACGCTCACCAGAGTGAGCACAAGGATTGCCCTCTGCTTGTAGATGCCAAGCAGATGGTACTGTCTTGCCCCGAAGGCTTGCCCACACAGTGTGTCCAAGCTGCTCGCCATGCCAGACTAAGATGATTACAAACAGATACAAGAGAAGATATTCAGGTTGATGTTAGTTGTTCATTCATGAAGATCAAAATATGTAGGAGAGGTGACGAATTCACATAAAATATACCAACAAGCTGAAGCCGGTGACACCGGCAAAGGAGGTGGCGATGGAGGCACTCGAGAGAGCGAGCTCACCGAGATGGCCGACAAACATGACCGATATCATCTGCACGACGCTCTGCAACAGGCATCCGACGACGAGGGGCCCGGCGAGGTACAGCTGCTTCTTAACCTCGGTCACCACCAAGCTCTCTTTTGCCCCTCCTGTCTCCTCAGTGCTGCTGTTGCCCCCAACAAGGGGCTCCTCCATGGCTGGCAACATACTTGAAATCTCACGCTCTGGCTCTGAACAAGGTAGGTGTTAACAAGTGAATTGGGGGTATATTTATCATGTTTGTGAAAGAATATACTAGTAGTAATCAACCTCAATAATGTTGTATAGGCCGGCCACTCGAGGACAAATTCAGTAAGGAACCAAGAGGAAACAGAGTTACTCGCTTGGCAGGCAAGCTGAACAAGTCAATTTCAGCGTGCCTGGGTCAAGTGGAGTAAAAGAATCTCGTCATGTCATGTTAGACAAAGGAGGCAGCTTGGTGGCCAAGTTCAAGAATAAACTATCTGACGAGCAAGATTGGATGGAACGATTAACAGCACATGCTCGATCAGCACATTTGCACATATTATAGTCAGAAATTGGAAAGTTGCAGGCGTTGATGATCTCACAGGTAACGAAATCAATCACTGCCGGCGGCCGGAGCCGCAATCGTCGTCATGTGTCATATCTGAACCCCTGACGTGCTACGACCTACTGTACTTGATGACGCATACACAAAAGGGAATTAATTTCCTAAGATGCACTGCCATCAAGGTATCAGTTAACCATCCGGCCGTGTTTGTTTCTGCTTTAGGCAGCAGAATTCTCATAGGAAAAATCAAAAGCTGAAACCAACAGCCATTTGGAATCAGCTTTGCCAGTGAAGCTGAATCTATATTCGGGCCATTTCCAGTGCAATTGCCTGAAGCACGTCCAAGTGTCCACGAGTGATTCGGAGCCAATTGTAGAAACAAACAGAGCCGGACAGATTTTCTCACAAGCTCGTTGTTTTCTCCTAAATCAGGCATGGGCAACAACAAATTTGGAGACTGTGATGTGAGAAAGGAAGAGAAGAGACCAGGAAAGGGTGTGGATAAAGAGGCGTACCGCAGCAGCGGCTCAGGCGGCCCCGGGGACGAAGTTGTCCCCGGCCGAGGAAGGCGGCGGCCATGGGGATGATGGAGTGATGCCATCGTATTGGGTCGGGCCGCTGAAGGGAGGAGGTGGGAGACTGGGGGAGGACGGGGTCCTGCCCGTCATGGACGCCCTCATCCCAGCTCCCGCCATGGAGGGCATCGACGCCTCGCCGTGGTCCAGCGTCGATGGTGGCTGCAGGTGTGGTGACGCCCGACGGCGGCGGGGCTGAGCAGATACGCGGCCGAGCTTAGGAGATCGAACAGCGGCGGGGCTGAGCATATCGACGGCGGGGATGTGCAGGTAGGGTCGGGGAGAAGAGACGGAGGCGGCGTGCGGCACCGCCGGCGTCGGTCTCGGGCGAGAGAGCTCGAGAGGTGCGTTGACCTGACTACGTCGTGGGCGAATCGGCAGAGTTTTTTTTTCTGAGCGGTGAAAAACTTTAGTAAGATATCCACACGAATCTCGGCGTAAGATCAATAACTTAGGACATAGATGTGTAATATTTATGGCACATCTAGATATGTAATATTTATGGCATATTTAGATATGCTTTACCAAAACTGAAAACTTTATTCAAGTCATGATATTCACGGGAATACAATATCTGATAGCACGGAATACAGTATCTGATAGCATATCAGACCATCAAACATGTCTACCAAATTCTAAAGTATAGATTTTTCTCTCTTTTTTAGGCAATTCTAAAGTATAGATGCCTAGGTTTTTCGTGGTGAAACCAGCCCATCGGGTTTCAAGTTCTAGACTTACGATGCTCGCATTTTTCTGAATTTATTTCAAACTTTCCGGTGATATTCCTTAAATGGAAAAAGACGACCCCATTGACAATGGAGGCATTTGTCATGACTTCGTCAAGATAATGTGACGGTTCAGTTTTCCGGAGGTGCTCATAAAAGTAGGGTATGCGTGTGTTCATAGGGGTGTGTTCATGCTCTCGCATTGGTTGTCAAGGATTCGAGGGTTGTCATGTTTTCCGCTGCATTGTAGTGGTTAATCAGGGGGTACCACGGGTAGCACACCTGTAGAGGTGGTCATGCTTCGACCGGGTGTCATGGCTACATCGACATGCATTCGTAGTCGGTGTTCAAGGGTGTCTGGCATCACAACCCTACATCTAAACCCAGTGTTCGACGGCAGCACGCCTAGAGTGGCGCTGTTCGGGGATTTCATGGATTCAACTCCACACTGGTAGGTGCTCGGGGTTTGTGATTCCCATGGACGCAATGGTGTGCATCTATGACGGTTTTGTGTTGCTTTTGCTAGGGATGCTGGCGAGGTATCAACCGCTAGAGTTATAGGTGGAGGAGCAGCAAAAGACCTTGTTATGTAGTTCTTTGCCATTGTATGTCTTCTTCTCCAATGACACTACCCACACACTCACCTGGATGTTTGGGAGTCGCCAGTGCTCTGCCTCTATGGCCAAGTTCTCCGAGGTCATTCCATATCAGTTTCTGGAGGAGGAGAATGAAGACTTTGGTCATGTCCATGAGGTTGGGCAGCGTCACATGGATGAGATTGTGTTTGCCTACAAATAGGAGTCTTTTGTCACCGGTTCTATCAAGGAGTTGCTGCCAGTGTAATGATACTACTAGTGGTTGGGGCCCGCCATTGTGGGTCTCTTGACATGAAGCTGTGCGTGTATTTCTTCCTCTCAAAGAAAATACCTCAATTTCATCTCAAAATTAAAAAGAAAACTTTCTCACAACACATGAACATCACATCCATCTCAAAAAGAAAAAGGAAAAGCCTAAAGAACATTCTTAGAATAAAAAACAAAAGTCTCACTTTCATCTTTCAAACATAATCTCCAAAAAAACTTTTCTCAAAAGGAAAAAAAGGCCTCAATTTTATCTTCCAAAAAGAATCAATTTTTTTCTTAATTTCATCTTCCAAAAAAATCAAAAAGTTTCTTGCCATGGCCAACCAGCATGCGCCACATGGCTATGCTGGTTGGTCGCCATTCTCCCGTAGCTTAATGGGTTTGAAGCGTCACATCCTTAGGTACACTCTCAATCCTAAGGCCGGTGACTCACATAACACGAGGAGCTTGATGTTGGATATCTTCATGTAAATTCATGAGAAAAACGAAAGTGAATGTCTTGGACTTCACCTTCTATGAGCTTCGTCAATGTGTGCAGGAGAACAAGTCCTTGATATATGCTTCGTTCATTCAGGCATTGATTGAGTCTGTCTGCCTAGCAAGGTATATCTCTCAATACAAGACATCCATTATGTTGGGGATACTACCACCGGGCAGAAACCAGCTAGGAGAGGCCGGATTATCCCCATGATGATTGCTTTATTCAAAGGCCCATGAAGACAAGGATGGTGGCGCTTCAGGAAGGCCTAAGGCCCAAAGGCGGGTTAAGGCATGTAGACATAAACCGGCATGAATATGTAACTTGTATTGTAAGTTAGAAGGAATAGAGACCGATCTGGACACGTTTATGATTTGGCCTCGGGACTCTGTAAACCGGCAGGCGTCAACCTATGTATATAAAGGGACGACCCGTCAGCGGTTTAGGGACAGAGAATAACAACTCGAGAGCCAGGCAAAGCGGATTCGCTCCCTGGTCATCGAAACCCCAGCAATCCCATCACAACTAGACGTAGGCTTTTACCTTCATCGTAAGGAGCCGAACTAGTATAAACTCTCGTGTCCCTTGTCCGGTTTAACCCCTTTAAGCTAACCCATAGCGATGGCTCCACGACTAAGTCCTTTCACGAGGACATCTGCCGTGACAAAACCACGACAGTTGGCGCCCATCGTGGGGCATCCGTCATGACTCTCCCCATGTGGCGGCTTACGTTGAAGCTGAAAATGAGAAGGCACGTCAGGACTCACTGGACCTGTTAGATGAGGAGCGTGATCTCGCAGCGGCGCGGTTGGCGATTTATCAACAAGATCTCCGACGTTATCACAGCCGCCGGGTTAAGACCAGAACTTTTCAAGAGGGCGATCTGGTGCCCCGGCTCATCCAGGATCAGACTGATATGCACAAGTTATCCCCACCTTGGGAAGGACCTTTTGTGGTCAGCAAAAACCTGCACAACGGGTCATACTACCTTATCGATGTTCGAGAGCACAAAGTCTCATGCAAATCAGAGGAGGAGACCCAGCGGCCATGGAATATAGCTCTTCTTCGGCCTTACTATACTTGAGCCACATGCTCTTCTTATGTACATACTTATGACAATGTATATATTATATAATAAACCGGAGCCTCAGCTAAAGCGGGGTCTCTATTCTTTTTTTACATCATGTGTGGTTACATGGGGGCTTCCACTTACAAAGCGGAGTTCTATTCACCCGGCTTATAAAGCCACACAGATATAAAGGAAATCACTAGGGGGCTTGGTCGTATTCGAACCATAGCTACACCTCTTGATCGGCTTCAGGCCAAATAGGGAAATCACTAGGGGGCTTGGTTGTATTTACACCATAGCTACACCTCTTGATAGGTTTAAAGCCAAAAAGGAAATTATGTGGAACCAAAGAGAGTCTGTTGCAAAAAGCACAACTCAAACATAGGTACCCACTGAGCACAGCTCAAATATTACTTGGGGGCTCCTTGCTTCTCAAAGAACAACGAGCTTGCACCCTTGTAATAGGCTATCAAGCCAGGCTTGGAAGCCAGCTGTATTCACCTAAAACCCCGGGTTATCCTGCCTCTTTAAGTAAGCCACTCCGTCCAGGTAAACCTGGTATGACCCATCGAATGTTTGACAAGTCAATCTCATAGACCCTGAACTTGTCAAAGTTAAAACGATGATTGGTTAAATATTGAGGTCCATCTTAAAAGGCTTTGAAAAACGGTTTAACTCAGCGGCCTGGCAGCCCATGAAAAGCCTTGCATATTTCTTTTTGTATTTGCTGTTTTAAACATCTTTTGATAAGGGATTTATGAATATTTTCTGATAAACTAGTGTCTATTACAACCCGGCATGGCTTTCAACATTAAGTTGTCAGTACATGGTCAGTTTTAGTCCGGCAATAATATTGCTCCGGTCTGGTTTGACTACAGGTCACCACAATTATATGCATAAACCGGTGTTTACCATCACCTGGAAAGATTTCGGTATGAACCGACAAGGAGGCAAGGAGTCATCAACACTCCAGATTGGTGTTATCACCTTTTGTTATAACAACAGTTGGTAAGCCAAACGAGATATACCACATGTATCATCTATTTTATATCTACATATTACAGCCTTGGTTCGACATCCAGGCTATATATATGTTTGGGCACCATGACCCGTCCAGCGGTAAACCGCTAGGACACTTTCAAATTTTTTGCAGGAATAAGCTAAATAAAGCCACTGTGGATTATGCATATAATAGATCCCAAAAGCATGGCGAGTTATCAATGTTAAGCAAAACAAGTATGCTCGATGGCATAAGCAGATAAGTATTTGAACTAGCCTATTACAAGGTGCTTTAGTGCCCACACAAGATAATTGTTTCAACAAGTTTGGCAAATGATTAAACCAGCTTTCAGATTAAGATTCTTCATCTAGACGGCTTGAAGATTGAGGGTCATCTTGAGCGGGTGCATTCTCCTCATCCCCACACAGTCGCTGGAAATCAATCGATGACCAATCGATTCCAGTTAAGGCTTGAAAAACGGCTTCTTCATGTACTAGGTTGGAAGGGTTAATGTCAGGGGCATAAGTATGCTTACGAATTGGCAGAACAAGATCTTCTACATCATGAATCGACGCGGGTTGTCTTTTCCCCTCAACATCACAAACCGGTTGATAATGAGATAGATCCGTGTCATCCGCCAATTTGCTTGATATAGGCCGCATTTCCTTTGTCAGCCTTCGGAGATCGTCATTGTTGAAATCTGAACCGTCTTCCTTCACACCAGGATAACCTTTGCTGATATTTGTTGGTTCAAGATCTGGAATCCACGCCTTGGCCCGAATTAGCACGGTCAGCGCACCTGACCTTGCGGCTGATCTCTTCAGTTCATCCAACCGGGCAGGCAGCAAGGCCAGCTTTTTGATGGTTTCTTTTATCAGCGTTGGAGGAGGCTTGTTATAAGCTGTAGTGCAAATGGCTTGCTGGGATCCAGAATACATCTGTTCTATCAAAGTATAGGCCGCTTTAAGCTTCATCCGCATGTTGGAGCCCAGATGAGTGATACGGGTCCCTGTTGCTACCTCTTGAGCACTGCGTTGGTTTTCCCCGAAGAGGAAGGGATGATGCAGCAAAGTAGCGTAAGTATTTCCCTCAGTTTTTGAGAACCAAGGTATCAATCCAGTAGGAGGCTACGCGCGAGTCCCTCGTACCTACACAAAACAAATAAATCCTCGCAACCAACGCAAATAGGGGTTGTCAATCCCTATAAGGCCACTTACGAGAGTGAGATCTGATAGATATGATAAGATAATATTTTTGGTATTTTTATGATAAAGATGCAAAGTAAAATAAAGGCAAAGTAAATAGCAAAGGAGATAACTAAGTAGTAGGAGATTAATATGATGAAGATAGACCCGGGGGCCATAGGTTTCACTAGTGGCTTCTCTCGAGAGCATAAGTATTCTACGGTGGGTGAACAAATTACTGTTGAGCAATTGACAGAATTGAGCATAGTTATGAGAATATCTAGGTATGATCATGTATATAGGCATCACGTCCGAGACAAGTAGACTGACTCCTGCCTGCATCTACTACTATTACTCCACTCATCGACCGCTATCCAGCATGCAGCTAGAGTATTAAGTTAAAAATAGAGTAACGCCTTAAGCAAGATGACATGATGTAGAGGGATAGACTCATGCAATATGAAGAAAACCCCATCTTGTTATCCTCGATAGCAACAATACAATACGTGCCTTGCCGCCCCTACTGTCACTGGGAAAGGACACTGCAAGATTGAACCCAAAGCTAAGCACTTCTCCCATTGCAAGAAAGATCAATCTAATAGGCCAAACCAAACTGATAATTCGAAGAGACTTGCAAAGATAACCAATCATACATAATAGAATTCAGAGAAGATTCAAATATTATTCATAGATAGACTTGATCATAAACCCACAATTCATCGGTCTCAACAAACACACCGCAAAAAGAAGATTACATCGAATAGTTCTCCACAAGAGAGGGGGAGAACATTGTATTGAGATCCAAAAAGAGAGAAGAAGCGATCTAGCTACTAACTATGGACCCGTAGGTCTGAGGTGAACTACTCACACTTCATCGGAGGGGCTATGGTGTTGATGTAGAAGCCCTCCGTGATCGATGCCCCCTCCGGCGGAGCTCCGGAACAGGCCCCAAGTGTTGGAAATATTCCCTAGAGGCAATAATAAAATGGTTATTATTATATTTCTTTGTTCATGATAATTGTCTATTGTTCATGCTATAATTGTGTTATCCGGAAATCGCAATACATGTGTGAATACATAGACCACAACACGTCCCTAGTGAGCCTCTAGTTGACTAGCTCGTTGATCAAAAGATAGTCATGGTTTCCTGACTATGGACATTGGATGTCATTGATAACGGGATCACATCATTAGGAGAATGATGTGATGGACAAGACCCAATCCTAAGCATAGCTTAAAGATCGTGTAGTTCGTTTGCTATAGCTTTTCCAAATGTCAAGTATCATTTCCTTAGACCATGAGATTGTGCAACTCCCGGATACCGTAGGAGTGCTTTGGGTGTGCCAAACATCACAATGTAACTAGGTGACTATAAAGGTACACTACGGGTATCTCCGAAAGTGTCTGTTGGGTTGGCATGAATCAAGACTGGGATTTGTCACTCCGTATGACGGAGAGGTATCTCTGGGCCCACTCGGTAATGCATCATCATAATGAGCTCAATGTGACCAAGTGGTTGATCACGGGATCATGCATTACGGTATGAGTAAAGTGACTTGCCGATAACGAGATTGAACGAGGTATTGGGATACCGACGATCGAGTCTCGGGCAAGTAACGTACCGATTGACAAAGGGAATTGTATACGAGATTGATTGAATCCTCGACATCGTGGTTCATCCGATGAGATCATCGAGGAGCATGTTGGAGCCAACATGGGTATCCAGATCCCGCTGTTGGTTATTGATCGGAGAGTCGTCTCGGTCATGTCTGCGTGTCTCCCGAACCCGTAGGGTCTACACACTTAAGGTTCAGTGACGCTAGGGTTGTTGAGATATTAGTATACGGTAACCCGAAAGTTGTTCGGAGTCCCGGATGAGATCTCGGATGTCACGAGGAGTTTCGGTATGGTCCGGAGGTGAAGATTTATATATAGGAAGTCAAGTTTCGGCCATCGGGAAAGTTTCCGGGGTAATCAGTATTGTATCGGGACCAACGGAAGGGTCCCGGGGGTCCACCGGGTTGGGCCACCTATCTCGGAGGGCCCCATGGGCTGAAGTGGGAGGGGAACCAGCCCCTGGTGGGTTGGTGCGCCCCCCATGGGCCTCCCCCTGTGCCTAGGGTTGGAAACCCTAGGGGTGGGGGGCGCCCCACTTGGCTTGGGGGGCACTCCACCCCCCTTGGCCGCCGCCCCCTAGGGGTCCTATATATAGTGGGGGGAGGGAGGGCAGCCGCAACCTAGCCCCTGGCGCCTCCCTCTCCCTCCCGTGACACTTCTCCCTCTCCCTGAGCTTGGCGAAGCCCTACCGAGATCACTGTTGCTTCCACCACCACGCCGTCGTGCTGCTGGATCTCCATCAACCTCTCCTTCCCCCTTGCTGGATCAAGTTGGAGGAGACATCTTCCCAACCGTACGTGTGTTGCACGCGGAGGTGCCGTCCGTTCAGCGCTAGGTCATCGGTGATTTGGATCACGACTAGTACGACTCCGTCAACCCCGTTCTCTTGAACGCTTCCGCTCGCGATCTACAAGGGTATGTAGATGCACTCCCCTCTCCCTCGTTGCTAGATGACTCCATAGATTGATCTTGGTGACGCGTAGAAAATTTTAAAATTCTGCTACGTTCCAACAGTGGCATCATGAGCTAGGTCTATGCGTAGTTTCTATGGACGAGTGGAACACAAAGCAGTTGTGGGCGTCGATATTGTCAATTTACTTGCCGTTACTAGTCTTATCTTGATTCAGCGGCATCGTGGGATGAAGCGGCCCGGACCGACCTTACACGTATGCTTACATGAGACTGGTTCCACCGATTGACATGCACTAGTTGCATAAGGTGGCTGGCGGGTGTCTATCTCTCCCACTTTAGTCGGATTGGATTCGATGAAAAGGGTCCTTATGAAGGGTAAATAGAAATTGGCATATCACGTTGTGGTTTTGGCGTAGGTAAGAAACGTTCTTGCTAGAAACCTATAGCAGCCACGTAAAAACTTGCAACAATAATTAGAGGACGTCTAACTTGTTTTTGCAGCATGTGTCGTGTGATGTGATATGGCCAAAAGGATGTGATGAATGATATATGTGATGTATGAGATTGATCATGTTCTTGTAATAGGAATCACGACTTGCATGTCGATGAGCATGACAACCGGCAGGAGCCATAGGAGTTGTCTTAATTTATTTATGACCTACGTGTTAACATAAACGTCATGTAATTACTTTACTTTATTGCTAAAGCGTTAGCCATAGTAGTAGAAGTAATAGATGACGAGACAACTTCAAGAAGACACGATGATGGAGATCATGATGATGGAGATCATGGTGTCATGCCGGTGACAACGATGATCATGGAGCCCCGAAGATGGAGATCAAAAGGAGCAAATGATAATTGCCATATCATGTCACTATTTGATTGCATGTGATGTTTATCATGTTTTACATCTTATTTGCTTAGAACGACGGTAGCTTAAATAAGATGATCCCTCATAATAATTTCAAGAAAGTGTTCCCCCTAACTGTGCACCGTTGCAAAGGTTCGTTGTTTCAAAGCACCAAGTGATGATCGGGTGTGATAGATTCTAACGTTCGAATACAACGGGTGTAAGCTAGATTTACACACGGAATACACTTAGGTTGACTTGACGAGCCTAGCATGTACAGACATGGCCTCGGAACACGGAAGACCGAAAGGTCGAGCATGAGTCGTATAAAATATACGATCAACATGAAGATGTTCACTGATGTTGACTAGTCCGTCTCACGTGATGATTGGACACGGCCTAGTTGACTCGGATCATGTTTCACTTACATGACTAGAGGGATGTCTATCTGAGTGGGAGTTCATTGAATAATTTGATTAGATGAACTTAATTATCATGAACTTAGTCAAAAATCTTTACATTATGTCTTGTAGATCAAATGGCCCACGCTAATGTTGCCCTCAACTTCAACACGTTCCTAGAGAAAACCAAGCTGAAAGATGATGGCAGCAACTATACGGACTGGGTCTGGAACCTGAGGATCATCCTCATAGCTGCCAAGAAAGATTATGTCCTAGAAGCACCGCTAGGTGACGCACCCATCCCAGAGAACCAAGACGTTATGAACGCTTGGCAGTCACGTGCTGATGATTACTCCCTCGTTCAGTGCGGCATGCTTTACAGCTTAGAACCGGGGCTCCAAGAGCGTTTTGAGCGACACGGAGCATGTGAGATGTTCGAAGAGCTGAAAATGGTTTTCCAAGCTCATGCCCGGGTCGAGAGATATGAAGTCGTTGACAAGTTCTTCAGTTGTAAGATGGAGGAAAACAGTTCTGTCAGTGAGCACATACTCAAAATGTCTGGGTTGCATAACCGCTTGACTCAGCTGGGAGTTAATCTCCCGGATGACGCGGTCATTGACAGAACCCTTCAGTCGCTTCCACCGAGCTACAAGAGCTTTGTGATGAACTTCAATATGCAGGGGATGGAAAAGACCATTCCTGAGGTATATTCAATGCTGAAATCAGCGGAGGTGGAAATCAAAAAGGAACATCAAGTGTTGGTGGTGAATAAAACCACTAAGTTCAAGAAAGGCAATGGTAAAAAGAACTTCAAGAAGGACGGCAAGGGAGTTGCCGCGCCCGGTAAGCAAGCTACCAGGAAGAAGCCAAAGAATGGACCCAAGCCCGAGACTGAGTGTTTTTATTGCAAGGGAAGTGGTCACTGGAAGCGGAACTGCCCGAAATACTTAGCGGACAAGAAGGCCGGCAACACTAAAGGTATATGTGATATACATGTAATTGATGTGTACCTTACCAGTACTCGTAGTAGCTCCTGGGTATTTGATACCCGTGCGGTTTCTCACATTTGTAACTCAAAGCAGGAGCTGCGGAATAAGCGGAGACTGGCGAAGGACGAGGTGACGATGCGCGTCGGGAATGGTTGCAAGGTCGATGTGATCGCCGTCGGCATGCTTCCTCTACATTTACCTATGGGATTAGTTTTAAACCTCAATAATTGTTATTTAGTGCCAGCTTTGAGCATGAACATTGTATCAGGATCTCGTTTAATTCGAGATGGCTACTCATTTAAATCCGAGAATAATGGTTGTTCTATTTATATGAGAGATATGTTTTATGGTCATGCTCCGCTGGTGAATGGTTTATTCTTAATGAATCTCGAGCGTAATGTTACACATATTCATAGTGTGAATACCAAAAGATGTAAGGTTGATAATGATAGTCCCACATACTTGTGGCACTGCCGCCTTGGTCACATAGGTGTCAAACGCATGAAGAAGCTCCATGCAGATGGACTTTTGGAGTCTCTTGATTACGAATCATTTGACACGTGTGAACCACGCCTCATGGGTAAAATGACCAAGACTCCGTTCCCGGGAACAATGGATCGAGCAACCAACTTATTGGAAATCATACATACTGATGTGTGCGGTCCAATGAGTGTTGAGGCTCGCGGTGGCTATCGTTATGTTCTCACCCTCACTGATGACTTGAGTAGATATGGGTATGTCTACTTGATGAAACACAAGTCTGAGACCTTTGAAAAGTTCAAGGAATTTTAGAGTGAGGTTGAGAATCAACGTGACAGAAAAATAAAGTTGTTGCGATCAGATCGTGGGGGAGAATACTTGAGTCACGAATTTGACACGCACTTAAGGAAATGTGGAATAGTTTCACAACTCACGCCGCCTGGAACACCTCAGCGTAATGGTGTGTCCGAACATCGTAATCGCACTCTATTGGATATGGTGCGATCTATGATGTCTCTTACCGATCTACTGCTGTCATTTTGGGGCTATGCTTTAGAGACTGCCGCATTCACTTTAAATAGGGCTCCATCGAAATCCGTTGAGACGACACCGTATGAATTATGGTTTGGGAAGAAACCTAAGCTGTCGTTTCTAAAAGTTTGGGGATGCAATGCTTATGTCAAGAAACTTCAACCTGAAAAGCTCGAACCCAAATCGGAAAAATGCGTCTTCATAGGATACCCTAAAGAAACTATTGGGTATAACTTCTACCTCAGATCCGAAGGCAAGATCTTTGTTGCCAAGAATGGATCCTTTCTAGAGAAAGAGTTTCTCTCGAAAGAAGTAAGTGGGAGGAAAGTAGAACTCAATGAAGTATTACCTCTTGAACCGGTAAGTGACGCAGCTCAAGAAAATGTTCCTGAGGTGCCTGCACCGACTAGAGAGGAAGTTAATGATGATGATCATGAAACTTTAGATCAAGTTGCTACTGAACTTCGTAGGTCCACAAGGACACATTCCGCACCAGAGTGGTACGGTAACCCTGTCCTGGAAATCATGTTGTTAGACAACGGTGAACCTTCGAACTATGAGGAAGCGATGGCGGGCCCAGATTCCAACAAATGGCTGGAAGCCATGAAATCCAAGATAGGATCCATGTATGAAAACGAGGTATGGACTTTGACTGACTTGCCCGATGATCGGCGAGCCATAGAAAATAAATGGATCTTTAAGAAGAAGACAGACGCGGATGGTAATGTAACCATCTATAAAGCTCGGCTTGTCGCTAAGGGTTATCGACAAGTTCAAGGGGTTGACTACAATGAGACTTTCTCACCCGTAGCGAAGCTGAAGTCCGTCCGAATCGTGTTAGCAATTGCCGCATTCTATGATTATGAGATATGGCAAATGGACGTCAAAACGGAATTCCTAAATGGTTTCCTTAAGGAAGAATTGTATATGATGCAGCCGGAAGGTTTTGTCGATCCTAAGAATGCTAACAAGGTGTGCAAGCTCCACGCTCGATCTATGGGCTGGTGCAAGCATCTCGGAGTTGGAACATTCGTTTTGATGAGATGATCAAAGCGTTTGGGTTTACACAGACTTATGGAGAAGCCTGTATTTACAAGAAAGTGAGTGGGAGCTCTGTAGCATTTCTCATATTGTATGTGGATGACATACTGTTGATGGGAAATGATATAGAATTCTTGGAAAGCATAAAGGCCTACTTGAACAAGTGTTTTTCAATGAAGGACCTTGGAGAAGCTGCTTATATATTAGGCATCAAGATCTATAGAGATAGATCGAGACGCCTCATTGGTCTTTCACAGAGTACGTACCTTGACAAGATATTGAAGAAGTTCAATATGGACCAGTCAAAGAAGGGGTTCTTGCCTGTGTTGCAAGGAATGAGATTGAGCACGGCTCAATGCCCGACCACGGCAGAAGATAGAGAAAAGATGAGTGTCGTCCCCTATGCCTCGGCCATAGGGTCTATCATGTATGCTATGATGTGTACCAGACCTGATGTAAACCTTGCCGTAAGTTTGGTAGGAAGGTACCAAAGTAATCCCGGCATGGAACACTGGACAGCGGTCAAGAATATCCTGAAGTACCTGAAGAGGACTAAGGATATGTTTCTCGTTTATGGAGGTGACGAAGAGCTCGTCGTAAAGGGTTACGTCGATGCTAGCTTCAACACAGATCTGGATGACTCTAAGTCACAAACCGGATACGTGTATATTTTGAATGGTGGGGCAGTAAGCTGGTGTAGTTGCAAGCAAAGCATTGTGGCGGGATCTACATGTGAAGCAGAGTACATGGCAGCCTCGGAGGCAGCACAAGAAGCAATCTGGGTGAAGGAGTTCATTACCGACCTAGGAGTCATTCCCAATGCGTCAGGCCCGATGACTCTCTTCTGTGACAACACTGGAGCTATTGACCTTGCCAAGGAGCCCAGGTTTCACAGGAAGACCAGGCATATCAAGCGTCGCTTCAACTCCATTCGTGAAAGTGTTCAAAATGGAGACATAGATATTTGTAAAGTACATACGGACCTGAATGTGGCAGATCCATTGACTAAACCTCTCCCTAGAGCAAAACATGATCAACACCAAAACTCTATGGGTGTTCGATTCATCATAATGTAACTAGATTATCGACTCTAGTGCAAGTGGGAGACTGTTGGAAATATGCCCTAGAGGCAATAATAAAATGGTTATTATTATATTTCTTTGTTCATGATAATTGTCTATTGTTCATGCTATAATTGTGTTATCCGAAAATCGTAATACATGTGTGAATACATAGACCACAACACGTCCCTAGTGAGCCTCTAGTTGACTAGGTCGTTGATCAAAAGATAGTCATGGTTTCCTGACTATGGACATTGTATGCCATTGATAACGGGATCACATCATTAGGAGAATGATGTGATGGACAAGACCCAATCCTAAGCATAGCTTAAAGATCGTGTAGTTCGTTTGCTATAGCTTTTCCAAATGTCAAGTATCATTTCCTTAGACCATGAGATTGTGCAACTCCCGGATACCGTATGAGTGCTTTGGGTGTGCCAAACGTCACAACGTAACTGGGTGACTATAAAGGTACACTACGGGTATCTCCGAAAGTGTCTGTTGGGTTGGCACGAATCAAGACTGGGATTTGTCACTCCGTATGACGGAGAGGTATCTCTGGGCCCACTCGGTAATGCATCATCATAATGAGCTCAATGTGACCAAGTGGTTGATCACGGGATCATGCATTACGGTACGAGTAAAGTGACTTTCCGGTAACGAGATTGAACGAGGTATTGGGATACCGACGATCGAGTCTCGGGCAAGTAACGTACCGATTGACAAAGGGAATTGTATACGGGATTGATTGAATCCTCGATATCATGGTTCATCCGATGAGATCATCGAGGAGCATGTTGGAGCCAACATGGGTATCCATATCCCGCTGTTGGTTATTGACCGGAGAGTCGTCTCGGTCATGTCTGCGTGTCTCCCGAACCCGTAGGGTCTACACACTTAAGGTTCGGTGACACTAGGGTTGTTGAGATATTAGTATACGGTAACCCGAAAGTTGTTCGGAGTCCCGGATGAGATCCCGGACGTCACGAGGAGTTCCGGAATGGTCCGAAGGTGAAGATTTATATATAGGAAGTCAAGTTTCGGCCATCGGGAAAGTTTTGGGGGTAATCGGTATTTTACCGGGACCAACGGAAGGGTCCCAGGGGTCCACCGGGTGGGGCCACCTATCCCGGAGGTCCCCATGGGCTGAAGTGGGAGGAGAACCAGCCCCTAGTGGGCTGGTGCGCCCCCCATGGGCCTCCCCCTGCACCTAGGGTTGGAAACCCTAGGGGTGGGGGCGCCCCACTTGGCTTGGGGGGCACTCCACCCCCCTTGGCCGCCGCCCCCCTTGGAGATTACATCTCCTAGGTACGGTGCCCCCTAGGGGTCCTATATATACTGGGGGGAGGGAGGGCAGCCGCAACCTAGCCCCTGGCGCCTCCCTCTCCCTCCCGTGACACTTCTCCCTCTCCCTGAGCTTGGCGAAGCCCTGCCGAGATCACCGTTGCTTCCACCACCACGGCGTCGTGCTGCTGGATCTCCATCAACCTCTCCTTCCCCCTTGCTGGATCAAGTTGGAGGAGACGTATTCCCAACCGTACGTGTGTTGAACGCGGAGGTGCCGTCCGTTCGGCGCTGGGTCATCGGTGATTTGGATCACGACGAGTACGACTCCATCAACCCCGTTCTCTTGAACGCTTCCGCTCGCGATCTACAAGGGTATGTAGATGCACTCCCATCTCCCTCGTTGCTAGATGACTCCATAGATTGATCTTGGTGATGCGTAGAAAATTTTAAAATTCTGCTACGTTCCAACACGAAGATGGGATCTCGTGGATACAGAAAGTTGCGGCGGTGGAATTAGGGTTTTGGCTCTGTATCTGATCGTTTGGGGTTACGTAGGTATATATAGGAGGAAGGAGTACGTCGGTGGAGCAACAGGGGGCCCACGAGGGTGGAGGGCGCGCCCGGGGGGGTAGGCGCGCCCCCCTACCTCGTGGCCTCATGTTTCCTTTCTTGACGTAGGGTCCAAGTCTCCCGGGTCTTGTTCGTTGAGAAAATCACGTCCCCGAAGGTTTCATTCCGTTTGGGCTCCATTTGATATTCCTTTTCTTCGAAACCCTAAAACAGGCAAAAAACAACAATTCTGGGTTGGGCCTCCGGTTAATAGGTTAGTCCCAAAAATAATATAAAAGTGAATAATAAAGCCCAATTATGTCCAAAACAGTAGATAATATAGCATGGAGAAATCAAAAATTATAGATACATTGGAGACGTATCAAGCATCCCCAAGCTTAATTCCTGCTCGTCCTCGAGTAGGTAAATGATAAAAACAGAATTTTTGATGCGGAGTGCTACTTGGCATAATTTTAATGTAATTCTTTTTAATTGTGGTATGAATATTCAGATCTGAAAGATTCAAGAAAAAAGTTCATATTGACATAAAAATAATAATACTTCAAGCATACTAACTAAGCAATTATGTCTTCTCAAAATAACATGGCCAAAGAAAGTTCATCCCTACAAAATCATATGGTTTAGTCATGTTTCATTTTCGTCACACAAGAATGCTCTCATCATGCACAACCCCGATGATAAGCCAAGCAATTGTTTCATACTTTAGTAATCTCAAACCTATAAACTTTCACGCAATATATGAGCGTGAGCCATGGACATAGCACTATGGGTGGAATAGAATATAATGAGGGGGGTTATGTGGAGAAGACAAAAAAGGAGAAAGTCTCACATCAACGAGGCTAATCAATGGGCTATGGAGATGCCCACCGATTGATGTTAATGCAAGGAGTAGGGATTGCCATGCAACAGATGCACTAGAGCTATAAATGTATGAAAGCTCAACAAAAGTGTAACACCCTCGATGCGACTATATCTCCCACGTGTCGAGGCACGACTTAGAGGCATAATCGCATTGAAGGCATATGTCGCAAGTTAGGCAATCTTCACAACAACCCATGTAATATAGATAATAAAAGGGGAGATAACATAGTTGGCTTACACTCTCCACGTCAATCAAGTACATAAATAACAATACATCATCCGAACACTCATGGCCCGACTACGGCGCCAAAATAAAAGATAACCCAACATGCGACATGGTCCCGATCAACCCCAACTGAGACACCACTACTGATCATCAGGAAAGGAAACATAGTAACGTTGAGAGTCCTCGTCGAACTCCCACTTGAGCTCAAGCGCGTCTCCTGGAGTGGAATCATCAGGCCCTGCATCTGGTGTAATAGTAATCTGTGAGCCACAGGGACTCAGCAATCTCGCATCCTCGCGATCAAGACTATATAAGCTTATAGGTAAGGCAAGGTAAATATGTGGAGTTGCAGCAAGCGACTAGCAAATATGGTGGCTATCCTGTTCGCAAAAGAGAGCGAGAAGAGGAAGCAAAGCGCGAGCGAGAAACTAGAGAGAAACCTGCGCAAACATTACTCCAACACCGTGTCCACTTCCCGGACTCCGCCGAGAAGAGGCCATCACGGCAACACACTCAGTTGATTCATTTTAGTTAAATTAAGGTTCAAGTTATCTACAACCGGACATTAACAAATTCCCATCTGCCCATAACCACGGACACGGCTTCCGAAAGTTCAAATCCCTGCAGGGGAGTCCCAACTTAGCCCATGACAAGCTCTCACGGTCAACGAAGGAATAGACCTCCTCCCGAGACGTTCCGATCAGACTCGGTATCTCGGTTCTTCAAGACACTTCGACAGGTTAAAACAAGACCAGCAACACCGCCCGAATGTGCCGACAAATCCCGATAGGAGCTGCACATATCTCTTTCTCAGGCACAATCGGATAAGCAATCCGTACAACTAAAACCAGCCCTCGAGTTTCCCCGAGGTGGCGCTGCAACGGGCTCTAGGGTGGACCAACACTCAGAGGAGCACTGGCCCGGGGGGGGGGGGGGGTTTAAAATAAGATGACCCTCGGGCTCCGGAAACCCAAGGGAAAAGAGGCTAGGTGGCAAATGGTAAAACCAAGGTTGGGCATTGCTGGAAAAGCTTTAATCAAGGCGAACTATCAAGGGGTTCCCATTATAACCCAACCGCGTAAGGAACGCAAAATCCGGGAACATAACACCGATATGACGGAAACTAGGGCGGCAAGAGTGGAACAAAACACTAGGCGAGAGGCCGAGCCTTCCACCCTTTACCAAGTATATAGATGCATTAAGATAACATGGCAATATAATGATATCCCAACAAGTAAATAATGTTCCAACAAGGAACGGTCTCCAATCTTCACCTGCAACTAGCAACGCTATAAGAGGGGCTGAGCAAAGCGGTATCGTAGCCAATCAACGGTTTGCTAGGACAAGGTGGGTTAGAGGTTTTGACATGGCAATTTGGGAGGCTTTAAAGCAAGTGGTAGGCATCATAGCATTGGCATAGCAAAAGAGCGAGCAATCTAGCATAGCAAAGATAGTAGTGATTTTGAGGGTATGATCATCTTGCCTGCAAAGTTGTCAGAGTTGACTGGATCCTTGAAAGCAAACTCAACGGGCTCCTCGTTAGCGAACTCGTCTCCCGGCTCTATCCAAACAAGACAAACAAGCAACAAGGACACAATCAACCACGTGCAGGGATCAAACAATATGATGCAAGGATGGTATGCTATGCGGGATGCGATGCGGGATGCATATGCAAGATCTGACAAAGGATGCATGAACCTGGCCTCAACTTGGGAATCCAAGCATGCCACTGGAAAGATGAGATGAAATTGCTTGAAAACGATATAAAGAACGCCGGAATCGGAGTTACGGTTTGGAAATGGCAAGCAATTCAAATGACACCGGTCTGCAATTTACAGCAAGTAGCCATCTAAATGCAATGAGATGAGCATGCTAAAGCACCCAAACATGACAACACAATACATGGCAGGGATGCATTCATGATGCTTAACAAAAGTCTAGCACTGAGCTACGGCCAATTCATCCATTAACAGGTTCAAACAAGCATGGCAAAAATGCATATGGCAAACAGATCTCAGACTTAGTGAAATTAACACTTGTCTGGAATTTCAGATCAGGTAGCACTCTTCGGAGCAACAAAATACATGCTATAGGACCTGAACATGGCAAAGTAAAGCATGGCATGGAGCTACTCAAAGAGCTTAACAAAAGTCCCTTAGTGACCTTGAGCCAAAAGGGATCAGAAAATACAATTGCAAGCATGTGAACATAGCAAAAGCATAATCAGTTTTCAGACTTTGTGAAAACTGGAGCATGCTGAAAACAGATATCAAGTAGGCATGTTTACGAGCTCGATGCACTCACTACGGAGAAAGTCATGATAATCTAAGCATACACCCCTCAAGAATACACAAAATACAAGCTAGACATGGCAAGATCAATAACATAGCATGCATGGATCAACTACAACATCATCGGCAAAATCGCTAACAAGTAGACAATCTGCCCAGATTCACAAAGTAGCAAAAGTATAGCTCGATTGACTCAAGCTAGGGTGCTCCATAATTGCAAACAAAGACATGGATGGATAGATCACTACAAGACTAATAAAACATCCTTACTGATCATCCTCAAAAGAGGCACGGATCACTAGGAAACAACATGAACATATGGCCATATGAGATAAACAGCTCAAGGACTTAGTGGAAATGCTAAGTCCCTGAAATCAGAATTACCAAGTGCCTCTCTTTGCAAGCTCGTGCTAGTCACCACACACATCACAAAAATACATGGGTTGTACCTCTGGAAAGATGACAAAACTCTTAACAAAACATATGCAGAGCTCATGGGCATAACATGCACACAAAAATCATGGCAAAAATGTCAAATATCTAAATGGAGTAGCAGATCTGACAAATATCTCAAGTAGCACTCTTCTAACAGCATTTCGGGCATCAAGATGAACTCAAATGAAAATGATGCAATGGAATGAAATGATGTACTCTCTGAAATGAACATTTTGATATGCAATATGCTAAAAACGGAGTTACGGATGCAGAGATACGACACGATGAACAGGAGCATATGGATCTGGGATTTTTGGGACTTAGAAGAAAAACCACCTCCCAGATCTAGGGTTTGCACGTGCCCCGAGGTTCACCGGGGTCTTGCCGGCGTCGATGGCCGTGCGGCGGCCGGAGTAGAGGGAGGAAGAGGAGGCCGAGGGGAGGAGAGGCCGGGGCGGCGCCGGTGGTGGCGGGTGGCGCGGGACCGGAGCGGTGGCCGGGCGGGGCGGCCACGGCGATGGTGGCAGCGGCCGGAGTGGCGGAGCCGCGGCGGAGGCGGTGGAGCGCGGCACCGGCTCGGGAGGAGAAGCGGAGCGGGCGCGGGCGACGGTCGGCGGCAGTCTGGGCCGGGGAGGGCCTCCCGCGGGCTCGGGTGGGCCTCGGGCGGTGGCGGTGATGTGGGGCTCGCCCGGCCACGTGGCGAGCGCGGGTTGGCGGCGGCGGAAGCGTCCGGCCCGGACGGACGTGTCCGGCCGGCGCGGAGACGATTTTTTTAGGGTTTTGGACGAGGGGGATCCAGATTTTTCGAGGAGGACCTATTTATAGGCATAGAGGGAGCTAGGAGAGTCCAAATGAGGTGCGGTTTTCGGCCACGTGATCGTGATCGAACGATCTAGGTGATGGAGAAGGCTTAGGTGGGTTTTGGGCCAAATTGGAGGGGTGTTGGGCTGCAACACACACGAGGCCTTTTCGGTCCCTCGGTTAACCGTTGGAGTATCAAACGAAGTCCAAATGATACGAAACTTGACAGGCGGTCTACCGGTAGTAAACCAAGGCCGCTTGGCAAGTCTCGGTCCAATCCAGAAATGTTTATTCCCACACACGAGAGAAAGGTATGACCACCGGAGGGGAACGAAGCGCCAAAATGCAAAACGGACAACGGGGAAAATGCTCGAATGCCTGAGAAGAACACGTATGCAAATGCAATGCACATGATCACATGATATGAGATGCATGACAACGACCACAACACACGGAGACAAAGACCCGAACCCGAGAAAATATAATAACTTAACGCCGGAAACGGCAAGAGTTGGAGTACAAATTAGGAAAGTCATATCCGGGGTTTACAATACTCCACCACTACGAAAGGATCTCGTCCCGAGATCTAGGACTGAAAGAACGCCGGATACTCAGAACGGAGGTGATCCTTGCGTTCCCAGGTAGCTTCATGGTCGGAATGGTGTGACCACTTGACTTTGAGGAATTTGATCGACTTGTTGCGAGTCTTGTGTTCAGTCTCTTCGAGAATAGCAACGGGGTGCTCACGATAGGAGAGATCTTCTTGGAGCTCAATGTCCTCGAAGTTGACGGTGCGGTCAGGAGTCTTGAAGCACTTTCGGAGCTGAGAGACATGGAACACATCATGAACATTTGCGAAGTTTGAAGGAAGGTCGAGTTGATAGGCGAGATCGCCTCTCTTGCTGACAATCTTGAAAGGTCCCACGTATCTGGGGGCAAGCTTCCCTTTGATACCGAAGCGACGAGTACCTTTCATAGGAGAGACGCAGAGGTAAACATGATCTCCAATCTCGAAAGCCAAATCACGGTGCTTACTATCATAGTAACTCTTCTGGCGGGATTGGGCTGCTTTGAGGTTATCACGAATGACTTTGCACATTTCCTCTGCCTCTGTGATTAAGTCATTACCCAAAAGCTGACGTTCGCCGGTTTCAGACCAGTTGAGAGGGGTACGACACTTCCTACCATACAGAATTTCAAATGGGGCCTTGCCCGAACTTGCTTGAAAACTGTTGTTGTAGGAGAATTCAGCATAAGGAAGACAATCCTCCCACTTCATGCCGAAGGAGATCACACAAGCCCTGAGCATATCTTCAAGAATCTGGTTGACACGCTCGACTTGACCGCTATTTTGGGGATGGAAAGCTGTGCTGAAGCGGATGTTAGTGCCCATGGCCTTCTGAAAAGAATCCCAAAACTTTAAGGTAAAGATGCTGCCACGGTCTGAAGAGATCACTTGTGGAATACCGTGCAGAGACAATTCGAGAGGTATAGAGTTCCGCCAATTGGGCTGCAGTGGTCGACTCTTTGATAGGCAGAAAGTGAGCCACTTTGGTGAGTTTGTCGATGACAACGAATATAGCATCATTGCCACGCTTGGACTTTGGAAACCCAGTCACGAAGTCCATCTCAATGTGGTCAAACTTCCATTCTGGAATGGCAAGAGGTTGGAGGAGACCCGCTGGCCTTTGGTGTTCTGCCTTCACTCTTCTGCAGACATCACATTCATTCACAAATTGAGCAATCTCGCGCTTCATTCGAGTCCACCAATAAGCCTATTTGAGGTCCTGATACATCTTCGTGCTCCCAGGGTGGATGGAGAGGAGAGAATTGTGAGCCTCATTCATGATCATTTCACGGAGGTCACCTTTGGGCACAACAATACGATCCTCGAAGAAGAGAGTATCCTTGTCGTCAAGGCGGTAGCACTTGTACTTGGGTTGACTCTTGGCAATTCCAATCTTTACCTTTTTCACCATAGCATCAAGAAGCTGGGCTTGGCGAATCTGGTCTTCCAAGTTAGGAGAGACTTGAAGGTTGGCGAGGAAACCTTGAGGAACAACTTGCATATTAAGTTTGCGGAAAGCTTCACAAAGCTCGGGTTGATAAGGCTTGAGAATCAGACTGTTGCAATAAGCCTTTCTGCTCAATGCGTCAGCAATCACATTGGCCTTGCCTGGAGTATACTCGATACTCGGATTATACTCTTGAATCATTTCGACCCATCGAGTTTGCCTGAGGTTGAGATTAGGCTGAGTAAAGATGTACTTGAGACTCTTGTGATCAGTGAAAATGTCCACTTTTCTTCCCAATAAGAGATGTCTCCAAGTCAAAAGAGCATGCACAACTTCCGCCAACTCGAGATCATGAGTGGGGTAGTTCTTCTCATTAGGCTTCAATTGGCGAGAGGTATAAGCAACAACTTTCTTCTCTTGCATCAATACTGCGCCAAGGCCTTGGAGAGAGGCATCACAAAAGACCTCGTACGGCTTGGATTCATCAGGCGGAGTTAGAACTGGAACAGTGATCAATTTCTCTTTCAAAGTGTTGAAAGCAATGTCACACTCCGAAGACCAAACGTACTTGACATGCTTCTGGAGAAGATTTGAGAGAGGCTTCGCGATCTTAGAAAAGTTTTCAATGAATCTTCGATAGTAGGTTGCGAGACCGAGGAAGCTATGGAGTTGCTTCGCGTTCTGAGGAGGTTCCCAATTCACAATTGCAGACACCTTCTGAGGATTCACGGCAATGCCCTTGGCAGAGATGATATGACCAAGATAAAGAACCTCATCGAGCCAAAATTCACACTTGGAGAACTTGGCGTAGAACTGGTGTTCTCTGAGCTTATCAAGCACCAAACGCAAGTGTTTGGCATGATCTTCCTTGTTCTTCGAGAAAACCAGAATGTCGTCGAGATAGACCAAAATGAAGTCATTGGTGTAGGCGTTGAAGATGAAGTTCATCATGCGAGAGAACGTGGGAGGAGCGTTGACGAGGCCAAAAGACATGACAGTGTATTCATATGAACCATAGCTTGTCCTGAAAGCCGTCTTTGGAATATCTTGCTCACGGATTCGAATCTGGTGATAACCCATACGGAGATCAAGCTTGGAGAATACTTGGGCACCTTTGAGTTGTTCGAACAACTCGTTGATGTTGGGAAGTGGGTATTTGTTCTTGATGGTCTTCTTGTTCAATGGACGGTAATCAACACAAAGTCGGTCTGTTCCATCCTTCTTCTTCACAAAAAGAACACCACAACCCCACGGAGAAGAACTAGGCCGGATGAGACCCATTTTCTCTTGAATATCGAGTTGCTTCTTCAGCTCCTTCAACTCTTCAGGTCCGAGCTTGTAAGGACGTTTGCACACAGGTTCCGTGCCAGGCTCAAGATCAATAACGAATTCAAATGGCCGGTGCGGAGGCATTCCTGGAAGCTCTTCTGGAAAGACGTCTTGATATTCGCAAACAACTGGAATTTGCGAGATGGCATCGAGTTCACCCTTCTCATTGAGAGAAAACAGACGGATAGTATCAACACGAGCGGCAAAGACAATTACATCCTCAGACGAATGAGTCAATTGAATCTGCCTGGCTGCACAATCAAGATGAGCCTTGTGCTTCAAAAGCCAATCCATTCCGAGAATAAGATCAATATCCGAGTCACCAAGAACATTTGGAGAGGACAAGAACTTATAGTCACCCAAAGTGATTGTAACATCCGGAACGCATACTCGAGATGTCATTTGACGGGCCGGAGAGACAATAGCCAACGGTTTTGGCAACACTTGAGTAACAAAATCATGCTTAGATGCAAAAGGTCTCGAGATGAAACAATGCGATGCACCAGTGTCAAAAAGAACTCTTGCGGGAATATCGTTAACAGGAAGGTTACCCATAATGACATCTGATGAGTCCTCTGCCTGAGCTGCATTCACCATATTGACCTTGGCGTACTTGGGGTTATGCTTGACCATAGCTGTACTTGCCGATCTGACAGGAGGAGGAGGAGGAAGACGCCTCTGGTTGAAACACTTATTGGCATAGTGACCCTTCTATTGGCACTTGTTGCACGTGACCTCTGAAAGCGGACAGTGATACAGAGCACTCGATCTTGGAGGTTGAGACGAAGTCTTGTTCTAAAAGCCAGGGTTGGGTGGGTGGGAAGAACCACTGCCACCTTTGCTCTTCTGCTGATATGGCTGACGGAACGGAGGAGGAGGAAGCCAATACTTCTGCTGCTTGGCCACTTGAGTAGAGGAAGAAGGAGTAACATCTCTGACTCGCTTCTTGGAAGCATCACATCTCAGTTGAGCAGCCTCTTGCTTCAATGCCATGTTGTTGAACTCATCGTACCTCAAGGGCTCAAAGAGGACAAGAGCTAGCTGAATTTCTTCTCTGAGACCACCCCTGAACTGATATATCATGCTCTTCTCATCAGGTACGTCCTGCTTGGCAAAGCGGGCGAGCTTCTAGAACAACTTGTTGTAGTCATAGACAGACAAAGAGCCTTGCTTCAGGTTGCGGAATTCCTCACGCTTGCTTTCAACCACGCTCTGAGGAATATGATGAGCTCTGAAATCTCGACGGAATTCATCCCAAGTAATTACACGTCCACCTCTGGAATCCTTGTACTGCTGGAACCACTTTGCGGCTTGGTCTTTGAGTTGGAAGGAAGCAAACTTGACAAAGTCCTCAGGCCTGACGTTACTGCACTTGAAATGCTTGCACAGATCCACAAGCCAATCGTCAGCATCGGTTGCCTCAACACAATTGCTGAAAGTCTTTGGCCCGTTAGCAAGGAACTGGTTGAGTGTAGCAAAATGATTCTGATTGTTGCCTTGGTTCCCTTGGTTGCCTTGATTGCGCTCTTGAAGGATTTGCATGATCAACTGTGTGTTTGCGTTGGTTGCGGCCATCACAACTTGTCATGCCTCCGGAGGAGGTGGAGGTGGTGGCGGATCAGGATTCGGAGTCGTGCGTGTTGGAGGAGCCATCCTGAAGAGGTTGACATCCATTAGCACATTGATAGACAAATATTGAATCTGAATTCAACAGAATGAAAATTGCAACATATAGTCTTCACATCTGAACAAAATGAACGAATGCATTCCTCTTGAAATGGTCACATATCCATCAATTGAGAAGCCACTTAGAATTTATGTAGAGAAATAAATCAACAAGGTGCAGATCAAGAACGAATACTTGGTAAGAAATCCCAATCTCAAACCAAACATCCGTGGAAGAAGAACTAGAGCTACTAGAATTCCCACCTATGAAACTCCCGAACCTTTCCGGTTATGCAATCAGGTGTTGGGGATACAGGGGAAGCATAATATCTCACCCAATTCTAGCAAATTCTACATCCAGCTGTATCCATCCTTCAACACATAACCAAGAAAAACTTCAGAAACCATCTACCTCAACCTTCGAAAAGCATCTGTTATACAAGTTATGGCGATACTCCCGAACTCCCGCCCAGTACTGGGTGGCGTCAAAGTTATCTCACCAACGAACTGCATAAAAGAGATTTTTGATGCCGGCGTACTAAACTCAGGTATTCCAGAACTGCAACGATAAAATTATGATAACAACACCTCAGAGCTCAACTCCCCGGGACACTTCCACAAAACCCCTGACAGGAGGCACCAAGACAATGTTCTCATCATAAAACCATCGGAACGATTCCAAGATACCCGCGTGATCCTAAATTTTTTTTAGTGAAATTTGAGAAGAGAAGAGTCAAAACTCTACGCCAGGATGCCTTACCAGAGCGATGAGGAGACTGGGAAGTAAAAAGAATTCCTAAACTCTCCGATATATAATTCCTAAATGACTCAAAGCATTTTTTTAGACACAACTCGGCCGCTAAAAACGATCAAGCAATGGGGATCCTAAGGTCGGGGAAGGCTCTGATTACCAACTTGTAACACCCTCGATGCGACTATATCTCCCACGTGTTGAGGCACCACTTAGAGGCAAAATCGCATTGAAGGCATATGTCGCAAGTTAGGCAATCTTCACAACAACCCATGTAATATAGATAATAAAAGGGGAGATAACATAGTTGGCTTACACTCGCCACGTCAATCAAGTACATAAATAACAATACATCATCCGAACACTCATGGCCCGACTACGGCGCCAAAATAAAAGATAACCCAACATGCGACACGGTCCCGATCAACCCCAACTGAGGCACCACTACTGATCTTCAGGAAAGGAAACATAGTAACGTTGAGAGTCCTCGTCGAACTCCCACTTGAGCTCAAGCGCGTCTCCTGGAGCGGAATCATCAGGCCCTGCATCTAGTGTAATAGTAATCTGTGAGCCACGGGGACTCAGCAATCTCGCACCCTCGCGATCAAGACTATATAAGCTTATAGGTAAGGCAAGGTAAATATGTGGAGCTGCAGCAAGCAACTAGCAAATATGGTGGCTATCCTGTTCGCAAAAGAGAGCGAGAAGAGGAAGCAAAGCGCGAGCGAGAAACTAGAGAGCAACCTGCGCAAACATTACTCCAACACCGTGTCCACTTCCCGGACTCCGCCGAGAAGAGGCCATCACGGCAACACACTCAGTTGATTCATTTTAGTTAAATTAAGGTTCAAGTTATCTACAACCGGACATTAACAAATTCCCATCTGCCCATAACCGCGGACACGGCTTCCGAAAGTTCAAATCCCTGCAGGGGAGTCCCAACTTAGCCCATGACAAGCTCTCACGGTCAATGAAGGAATAGACCTCCTCCCGAGACGTTCCGATCAGACTCGGTATCTCGGTTCTTCAAGACACTTCGACAGGTTAAAACAAGACCAGCAACACCGCCCAAATGTGCCGACAAATCCCGATAGGAGCTGCACATATCTCTTTCTCAAGGCACAATCGGATAAGTAATCCGTACAACTAAAACCAGCCCTCGAGTTTCCCCGAGGTGGCGCTGCAAGGGGCTCTAGGGTGGACCAACACTCAGCGGAGCACTGGCTCGGGGGGGGGGTTTAAAATAAGATGACCCTCGGGATCCAGAAACCCAAGGGAAAAGAGGCTAGGTGGCAAATGGTAAAACCAAGGTTGGGCATTGCTGGAAAAGCTTTAATCAAGGCGTACTATCAAGGGGTTCCCATTATAACCCAACCGCGTAAGGAACGCAAAATCCGGGAACATAACACCGATATGACGGAAACTAGGGCGGCAAGAGTGGAACAAAACACTAGGCGAGAGGCCGATCCTTCCACCCTTTACCAAGTATATAGATGCATTAAGATAACATGGCAATATAATGATATCCCAACAAGTAAATAATGTTCCAACAAGGAACGGTCTCCAATCTTCACCTGCAACTAGCAACGCTATAAGAGGGGCTGAGCAAAGCGGTATCATAGCCAATCAACGGTTTGCTAGGACAAGGTGGGTTAGAGGTTTTGACATGGCAATTTGGGAGGCTTGAAAGAAAGTGGTAGGCATCGTAGCATTGGCATAGCAAAAGAGCGAGCAATCTAGCATAGCAAAGATAGTAGTGATTTCGAGGGTATGATCATCTTGCCTGCAAAGTTGTCAGAGTTAACTGGATCCTCGAAAGCAAACTCAACGGGCTCCTCGTTAGTGAACTCGTCTCCCGGCTCTAGCCAAACAAGACAAACAAGCAACAAGGACACAATCAACCACGTGCAAGGATCAAACAATATGATGCAAGGATGGTATGCTATGCGGGATGCGATGCGGGATGCATATGCAAGATCTGACAAACGATGCATGAACCTGGCCTCAACTTGGGAATCCAAGCATGCCACTGGAAAGATGAGATGAAATCGCTTGAAAACGATATAAAGAACGCCGGAATCGGAGTTACGGTTTGGAAATGGCAAGCAATTCAAATATGACACCGGTCTACAATTTACAGCAAGTAGCCATCTAAATGCAATGAGATAAGCATGCTACATCACCCAAACATGACAACACAATACATGGCAGGGATGCATTCATGATGCTTAACAAAAGTCTAGCACTGAGCTACGGCCAATTCATCCATTAACAGGTTCAAACAAGCATGGCAAAAATGCATATGGCAAACAGATCTCAGACTTAGTGAAATTAACACTTGTCTGGAATTTCAGATCAGGTAGCACTCTTCGGAGCAACAAAATACATGCTATAGGACCTGAACATGGCAAAGTAAAGCATGGCATGGAGCTACTCAAAGAGCTTAACAAAAGTCCCTTAGTGACCTTGAGCCAAAAGGGATCAGAAAATACAATTGCAAGCATGTGAACATAGCAAAAGCATAATCAGTTTTCAGACTTTGTGAAAACTGGAGCATGCTGAAAACAGATATCAAGTAGGCATGTTTACGAGCTCGATGCACTCACTACGGAGAAAGTCATGATAATCTAAGCATACACCCCTCAAGAATACACAAAATACAAGCTAGACATGGCAAGATCAATAACATAGCATGCATGGATCAACTACAACATCATCGGCAAAATCGCTAACAAGTAGACAATCTGCCCAGATTCACAAAGTAGCAAAAGTATAGCTCGATTGACTCAAGCTAGGGTGCTGCATAATTGCAAACAAAGATATGGATGGATAGAGCACTACAAGACTAATAAAACATCCTTACTGATCATCCTCAAAAAAGGCATGGATCACTAGGAAACAACATGAACATATGGCCATATGAGATAAACAGCTCAAGAACTTAGTGGAAATGCTAAGTCCCTGAAATCAGAATTACTAAGTGCCTCTCTTTGCAAGCTCGTGCTAGTCACCACACACATCACAAAAATACATGGGTTGCACCTCTGGAAAGATGACAAAACCCTTAACAAAACATATGCAGAGCTCATGGGCATAACATGCACACAAAAATCATGGCAAAAATGTCAAATATCTAAATGGAGTAGCAGATCTGGCAAATATCTCAAGTAGCACTCTTCTAACAGCATTTCGGGCATCAAGATGGACTCAAATGAAAATGATGCAATGGAATGAAATGATGTACTCTCTGAGATGAACATTTTGATATGCTATATGCCAAAAATGGAGTTACGGATGCAGAGATACGACACGATGAACAGGAGCATATGGATCAGGGATTTTTGGGACTTAGAAGAAAAACCACCTCCCAGATCTAGGGTTTGCACGTGCCCCAAGGTTCACCGGGGTCTTGCCGGCGTCGATGGCCGTGCGGCGGCCGGAGTAGAGGGAGGAAGAGAAGGCCGAGGGGAGGAGAGGCCGGGGTGGCGCCGGTGGTGGCGGGCGGCGCGGGACCGGAGCGGTGGCCGGGCGGGGCGGCCACGGCGATGGTGGCGGCGGCCGGAGTGGCGGAGCCGCGGCGGAGGCGGCGGAGCGCGGCGCCGGCTCGGGAGGAGAAGCGGAGCGGGCGCGGGCGACGGTCGGCGGCAGTCTGGGCCGGGGAGGGCCTCCCGCGGGCTCGGGCGGGCCTCGGGCGGCGGCGGTGATGTGGGGCTCGCCCGGCCACGTGGTGAGCGCGGGTTGGCGGTGGCGGAAGCGTCCGGCCCGGACGGACGTGTCCGGCCGGCGCGGAGACGATTTTTTTTAGGGTTTTGGACGAGGTGGATCCGGATTTTTCGAGGAGGACCTATTTATAGGCATAGAGGGAGCTAGGAGAGTCCAAATGAGGTGCGGTTTTCGGCCACGCAATCGTGATCGAACGATCTAGGTGATGGAGAAGGCTTAGGTGGGTTTTGGGCCAAATTGGAGGGGTGTTGGGCTGCAACACACACGAGGCCTTTTCGGTCCCTCGGTTAACCGTTGGAGTATCAAACAAAGTCCAAATGATACGAAACTTGACAGGCGGTCTACCGGTAGTAATCCAAGGCCGCTTGGCAAGTCTCGGTCCAATCCGAAAATGTTTAATTCCCACACACGAGAGAAAGGTAGAAATGACCACCGGAGGGGAACGAAGCGCCGGAATGCAAAACGGACAACGGGGAAAATGCTCGAATGCATGAGAAGAACACGTATGCAAATGCAATGCACATGATGACATGATATGAGATGCATGACAACGACCACAACACACGGAGACAAAGACCCGAACCCGAGAAAATATAATAACTTAATGCCGGAAATGACAAGAGTTGGAGTACAAATTGGGAAAGTCATATTCGGGGTGTTACAAAAAGAACTAGTGGTGTGCATCCAACTTGCTTGCTCACGAAGACCTAGGGCACTTGAGGAGGCCCATTGTTGGAATATACAAGCCAAGTTCTATAATGAAAAATTCCCACTAGTATATGAAAGTGACAAAACAAGAGACTCTCTAACATGAAGGTTAAGGTGCTACTTTGAAGCACAAGTGTGGCAAAGGATAGTAACATTGTCCCTTCTCTCTTTTTCTATCATTTTTTTCATTTTTGGGCCTTCTCTTTTTTTATGGCCTTTCTCTCTCTTTTTTTTGGGCCTTCTCTTTTTTACGGCCTTTTTTTATTATTTCTCACTTGGGACAATGCTCTAGAAAATGATGATCATCACACTTCTATTTATTTACAACTCAATGATTACAACTCGATACTAGAACAAAAGATGACTCTATATGAATGCCTCCGGCGGTGTACCGGGATATGCAATGGACCAAGAGTGACATGTATGAAAGAATTATGAACGGTAGCTTTGCCACAAATACTATGTCAACTACATGATCATGCTAAGCAATATGACAATAATGAATGTGTCATGATGAACGGAATGATGGAAAGTTGCATGGCAATATATCTCGGAATGGTTATGGAAATGACATAATAGGTAGGTATGGTGGCTGTTTTGAGGAAGATATAAGGAGGTTTATGTGTGAAAGAGCGTATCATATCACAGGGTTTGGATGCACCGGCGAAGTTTGCGCCAACTCTTAATGTGAGAAAGGGCAATGCACGGTACCGAAGAGGCTAGCAAGGATGGAAGGGTGAGAGTGCGTATAATCCATGGACTCAACATTAGTCATAAAGAACTCACATACTTATTGTGAAAATCTACAAGTCATCAAAAACCTCGGTACTACGCGCATGCTCCTAGGGGGATAGATTGGTAGGAAAAGACCATCGCTCGTCCCCGACCGCCACTCATAAGGAAGACAATCAAATAACACCTCATGTTTCAAATTTGTTGCATAACGTTTACCATACGTGCATGCTGCGGGACTTGCAAACTTCAAAACAAGTATTTCTCAATTTCACAACTACTCAACTAGCATGACTTTGATATTATTACCTCCATATCTCAAAACAATCATCAAGCATCAAACTTCTCTTAGTATTCAAAACACTCTTAAGAAAATTTTACTAACTTTGAATGCCTAGCATATTAGGATTTTAAGCAAATTACCATGCTATTAAGAGGCTCTCAAAATAATTTAAGTGAAGCATGAGAGATCAATAGTTTCTTTTAAAACAAGTTCACCACCGTGCTCTAAAAGATCTAAGTGAAGCACATAGATCAAAACTATAATGCTCAAAAGATATAAGTGAAGCACATAGAGCAAAACTACTTAGCTCAAAAATATATAAGTGAAGCACATAGAGCAAAACTACATAACTCAATAGATATAAGTGAAGCACATAGAGTATTCTATCAAATTTTAATTCATGTATGGCTCTCTCAAAAGGTGTGTACAGCAAGGATGATTGTGGCACACTAAAACACAAAGACACAAATAATACAAGACGCTCCAAGCAAAACACATATCATGTTGGTGAATAAAAATATAGCTCCAAGTAAATTACCGATGAAAGTGGACGAAAGAGGGGATGCCTTCCGGGGCATCCCCAAGCTTTGAATTTTTGGTGTCCTTGGATTATCTTGGGGGTGCCATGGGAATCCCCAAGCTTAGGCTCTTGCCACTCCTTGTTCCATAATCCATCACAAGAATTCACCCAAAACTTGAAAACTTCACAACACAAAACTTAAAATAGAAAACTCGTGAGCTCCGTTAGCGAAAGAAAAAAAAACCACTTCAAGGTACTGTAATGAACTCATTATTTATTTGTATTGGTGTTAAACCTACTGTATTCCAACTTCTCTATGGATTATAAACTATTTTACTAGCCATAGATTCATCAAAATAAGCAAACAACACACGAAAAACAGAATCTGTCAAAAACAGAACAGTCTGTAGTAATCTGTAGCTAGCGCAAGATATGGAACCCCAAAAATTCTAAAATAAATTGCTGGACGTGAGGAATTTATCTATTAATCATCTGCAAAAATAATTAACTAAATAGCACTCTCCAAATAAAATTACTGCAGTTCTCGTGAGCGCTAAAGTTTCTGTTTTTTACAGCAAGTTCAACAAGACTTTCCCCAAGTCTTCCCAACGGTTCTACTTGGCACAAACACTAATTAAACACAAAAAACACAACCAAAACAGAGGCTAAGTAATTATTTATTACTAAACAGGATCAAAAATCAAGGAATAAAAATAAAATTGGGGTGCCTCCCAACAAGCGCTATCGTTTAACGCCCCTAGCTAGGCATAAAAGCGAGGATAGATCTAGGTATTGCCATCTTTAGTAGGAAATCCATAAGTGGATCTCATAAAAGTTTCATATGGCAATTTTATTTTCTTTCTTGGAAAGTGTTCCATCCCTTTTTAATGGAAATTGAAATCTAATATTCCCGTCCTTCATATCAATAATCGCACCAACCGTTCTAAGGAAAGGTCTACCAAGAATAATAGGGCAAGAAGGATTGCAATCTATATCAAGAACAATGAAATCTACGGGCACATAATTCCTATTTCAACAATAATAACATCATTAATCCTTCCCATAGGTTTCTTAATAGTGTAATCCGCAAGATGCAAGTTTAGAGAGCAATCATCAAAATTACGGAAATCTAGCAAATCACACAAAGTCTTGGGAATAGTAGAGACACTAGCACCCAAATCACACAAAGCATAAAACTCATGATCTTTAATTTTAATTTTAATAGTTGGTTCCCACTCATCATAGAGTTTTCTAGGGATAGAAACTTTCAACTCAAGTTTTTCTTCATAAGATTGCATCAAGGCATCAACAATATGTTCGGTGAAGGCTTTATGTTGACTATAAGCATGTGGAGAATTTAGCATGGATTGCAACAAGGAAATACAATCAATTAAAGAGCAACTTTCATAATTAAATTCCTTGAAATCCAATATAGTGGGTTTAGCAACATCTAGATGTTTATTTCTTTCAATCCCACTTTCATCAATTTCATCATAAAGATCTAAATACTCCGAATTTTTAGAACGCCTTCTAGGTAAAGGAAGATCATATTCAGTTTCATCAAGATTCATATTGCAAAACAAAGATTTAATAGGATACACATCAATAACATTTAGATCTTCATCTTGATTTTCATAGGAATTGGAAGAACACGCTTTAATAAAGGCATCTTTGGAAGCACGCATCCTAGCGGTTCTTTCCTTGCACTCATCAATGGAAATTCTCATGGCTTTGAGAGACTCATTGATATCATGCTTAGGAGGAATAGATCTAAGCTTTAAAGAATCAACCTCAAGAGAAATTCTATCAACGTTCCTAGCGAAATCATCAACTTTAAGCAGTTTCTCTTCAAGCAAAGTATTAACATTCTTTTGTGAATTCATAAACTCTTTGACACTATTCTCAAATTCAGAGGGCATCTTATTATAATTTCCATAAGAGTTGTTGTAGGAATCCCATAATTATTAGAAGGATTACTAGGATATGGCCTAGGATTAAAATTCCCTCTATAAGCGTTGTTACCAAAATTATTCCTACCAACAAAATTCACATCCATAGATTCATTGTTATTCTCAATCAAGGTAGACAAAGGCATATCATTAGGATCAGAAGAAACACTCTTAGTAGCAAATAATTTCATAAGTTCATCCATCTTTCCACTCAAAACATTGATTTCTTCTATCGCATGCACTTTTTTATTAGAGGATCTTTCAGTATGCCATTGAGAATAATTAACCATAATATTATCTAGGAGTTTAGTAGCTTCTCCTAAAGTGATTTCCATAAAAGTGCCTCCCGCGGCCGAATCTAAAAGATTTCTAGAAGCAAAATTCAATCCGGCATAAAAATTTGTATAATCATCCACAAATTCAAACCATGAGTAGGGCAATTACGTATCATTAATTTCATTCTCTCCCAAGCTTGTGCAACATGTTCATGATCAAGTTGCTTAAAATTCATAATATCATTTCTAAGAGAGATGATCTTAGCGGGAGGGAAATACTTAGAGATAAAAGCATCTTTGCACTTGTTCCAAGAATCAATACTATTTTTAGGCAAAGACGAAAACCAAGCTTTAGCACGATCTCTAAGCGAAAAAGGAAATAGCTTCAATTTAACAATATCATTATCGACATCTTTCTTCTTTTGCATGTCACACAAATCAACGAAGCTATTCAAATGAGTAGCGGCATCTTCACTAGGAAGGCCGGGAAATTGATCTTTCATAACAAGATTTAACAAAGCAGTATTGATTTCACAAGATTCAGTATTAGCAAGAGTAGCAATTGGAGTGCTAAGGAAATCATTATTATTGGTGTTGGTGAAGTCACACAATTTGGTAGTATCTTGAGCCATCGCGACAAACAAGCAAACTAGCACACGAGCAAGCAAGAGCAAACGGGCAAAAGAGGCAAATAGAGAGGGAGGATAGAGAGAGAGAGAGGGCGAATAAAATGGCAAGGGTGAAGTGGGGGAGAGAAAAACGAGAGGCAAATGGCAAATAATGTAATGCGAGAGATAGGGATTGTGATGGGTACTTGGTATGTTGACTTTTTGCTTAGACTCCCCGGCAACGGCGCCAGAAATCCTTCTTGCTACCTCTTGAGCTTGCGTTGGATTTCGCCGAAGAGGAAGGGATGATGCAGCAGAGTAGCATAAGTATTTCCCTCAGTTTTTGAGAACCAAGGTATCAATCTAGTAGGAGGCCACGCTCAAGTCCCTCGTACCTGCACAAAACTATAGCTACTCACAACCAACGCGATTAGGGGTTGTCAATCCCTTCACGGTCACTTAAGAGAGTAAGATCTGATAGATATAATATTTTTGGTATTTTTGGTATAGAGATGCAAAGTAAAAAGTAACGGCAAAGTAAAAGGCAAAGCAAGATTAAAGTAATGGAGATTAATATGATGAGAATAGACCCGGGGCCATAGGTTTCACTAGTGGCTTCTCTCAAGAGCATAAGTATTCTACGGTGGGTGAACAAATTACTGTTGAGCAATTGACATAATTGAGCATAGTTATGAGAATATCTAGGTATGATCATGTATATAGGCATCACGTCCGTGACAAGTAGACCGAAACGATTCTGCATCTACTACTATTACTCCACTCATCGATCGCTATCCCAGCATGCATCTAGAGTATTAAGTTAAAAACAGAGTAACACCTTAAGCAAGATGACATGATGTAGAGAGATAAATTCATGCAATATGAAATAAACCCCATCTTGTTATCCTCGATGGCAACAATACAATACGTGCCTTGCTGCCCCTACTGTCACTGGGAAAGGACACCGCAAGATTGAACCCAAAGCTAAGCACTTCTCCCATTGCAAGAAATACCAATCTAGTTGGCCAAACCAAACTGATAATTCAAAGAGACTTGCAAAGATAACCAATCATACATAAAAGAATTCAGAGAAGATTCAAATATTATTCATAGATAGACTTGATCATAAACCCACAATTCATCGGTCTCAACAAACACACCGCAAAAAGAAGATTACATAGAATAGATCTCCACGAGAGAGGGGGAGAACATTGTATTGAGATCCAAAAAGAGAGAAGAAGCCATCTAGCTACTAACTATGGACCCGTAGGTCTGAGGTAAACTACTCACACTTCATCGGAGAGGCTATGGTTGATGTAGAAGCCCTCCGTGATCGATGCCCTCTCCGGCGGAGCTCCGGAACAGGCCCCAAGATGGGATCTCGTGGATACAGAAAGTTGCGGCGGTGGAATTAGGGTTTTTGGCTCCGTATTTGTTCGTTTGGGGTACGTAGGTATATATAGGAGGAAGGAGTATGTCGGTGGAGCACCGAGGGGCCCACGAGGCCGGGGGCGCGCCCCCCACCCTCGTGACCGCCTCTCTGATGCCTTGGCGTAGGGTCCGAGTCTCCTGGAATCACGTTTGGTGAGAAAATCACGTTCCGAAGGTTTTATTCTGTATGGACTCCGTTTGATATTCGTTTCTTTGAACACTGAAATAGGCAAAAAAACAACAATTCTGGGCTGGGCCTCCAGTTAATAGGTTAGTCCCAAAAATATTATAAAAGTGGAAAATAAAGCCCATATAGTCAAAACAGTAGATAATATAGCATGGAGCAATCAAAAATTATAGATATGTTGGAGAGGTATCACTAGTCACCGCCAGTACTGAACCAGACGGAGGCACCAGGAACAGGAAAAACTTCATATGAGAATACTCACCAACTACAGCAGAGGTCATGGCATTAATCTGCCGTTTTAAGCCGGTCAGTTCTTCAACCACCGGCTTCAGGTCTTGTTGGGGATATTACTACTGGACGTTAACCGGCCAGGAGTAGCCGGATTAACTTTATGAAGATGTAAAGATGATGACACTTTATGAAGGCCCAAGGCCCAGAAGTGAGTTAAGGCATGTAGATGTAAACCGACTTAATCATGTAACTTGCTTTGTAAGATAGGAAATGTAGAGACCGAACCGGAAACGTTTATGATCCGGCTTCGGGACTCTGTAAATCGACGGGCGCCACCCATGTATATAAGGGGACGACCCGGCAGCAGTTCAGGGGACAGACAACAACTCGAGAGCTAGACAAAGCGGATTCGCTCCCTGGCCTTCGAAACCCTAGCAATACCAATCACAACTAGACGTAGGCTTTTACCTTCCTCGAAGGGGCCGAACTAGTATAAAACTCCCCATGTCCCCTTGTTTGGTTTAACCCCTTTAAGCTAACCCATTGCGATGGCTCCACGACTAAGTCCTTTCACAAGGACATCTGCCGTGACAAACCCACGACAGTTGGCGCCCACCGTGGGGCTATCGCATGATGGTTTCGAGTTCTTGAAGGGCAGCTTTGATGGACTCAAGGGATACGCTGTGAGCCGGATGATGAAGAGTCATCGCGACAAGCTCTACATCGACAACACGGGATGGGGACCCGAGGCCGATTCAATTGAATATGGGTACCAGGTCCCCTTTGGTGGGATTCACGTCTTCATCAGCAAGATTGGCGAACCGGCCCCTGAGCCGGACACCTGCACCGACATCATCGAAACGGCTCAGCATGCAAGTTCTTCGCCGGTTCCACCCGTGATGAAGCGTGTTTTTGTAGGTGTTGTCCATGGAGCAGAATACGAGGACGGACCGGCATCCGATGGAGAAACCGTTGTCTGTTCCGACGACGAGTCTTCCGGAGCGAATCGCTCTATCAGTTGCAGGATGGCCGGATTGGTGGAGGATCTGAGGGCAACAGTATTCCGGACCCCCATGATCTGCCAAACCGGGCCGCTATCTTCATGGCCGGCACACAGTCGGCGCCTCACTCATCAACTGCTACAGCAATGCTCTCCGATTCAGCAATGGCTATGCCGGCAGGAGCAGGAAGCTCTGCGCCGCCTCCGGCTCAAGTCCTGTCTGACCTGTTCGATGCTTTGGCAACATTGATGGCCACAGAGGTGGATACAGCAGCCCGGGATCAGCACAATGCGGAGATTGCGAAGGTGAAGGATCAAATAGCTCAGGCTAAAGCGGACTTAGCGGCAGAGAATGCTAGGATGGCTACAGAACGGGCCGAGTTGGAAGCACAGGCCTACCGGATTAGGCTGGATCAGAACACTTCCGAAGAAGTCATGAGAAGAAGGTACCGATCGCATCTCCCGACGGGTTATAAACCACAAAACCTCTTCAACACACCAGGAGCAGGAGCTAGTAACCAGCCAGTACTGAACCGGACGGAGGCACCAGGAACAAGAGTGTCGGTTCAACCGCGCACAATGGACCTACCTCGCCGGAACAATGTTGTGCCGCAGTATGTACCAACACCTCCTGGGCATTATTCCAACCTGTTGGACAATATCGTAGCCGCCGCTTCACACCTGGCAGCCCTCCCAACCGACGGCGAATCACCAGTTGCGATTGAGGCACGTCAGGCTAGAGACCTCCTTCAAACGGTGCTAAACCAGCAGCAGGCATACTCACACAGTCGTGAGAGGATTCATTCTACTCCCCGTCCGAGCCGGAGCTATAGCAGACACGTGGAGGATGAACCGGCTATGTCAAGCAGCGCACGTCGCGGTAATTTGCCGTGAGGGCACAACCCGGCAGGGGGAGGTGCTAATGCGCAAGATGTTGTGGATCATGGCCGCGTGCGTCGGGAGGCCGAGTTAGCAGCTCGACACGGAGCGCGTCAACATACTCCGGTTCACCCTACCGCTTCAGTAGAACCAGGGGTGGTATTCAGTTCCTTAGGGGTGTCGTGTCTCACCCCCGCTTTGCGTAATGTGAGACTGCTAAGGATTTCAAAGGACCTCGTAAGGTGCCCAATTACACCACCGATTTGCAACCAGAGGCGTGGGTTGAAAGTTACGAGATGGCAATGGAGATGATGGATGTGGATGAAGTTGTATGTGCCAAATACTTCACCATGATGTTGGAGGGAACAGCTTGTACTTGGTTAAAGAGTTTACCAGTTAATTCTGTCGGGTCATGGGCCGATTTGAAGCACCGGTTTATCCAGAACTTCAAGGATACTTGTAAGCAGCCGATGTCAATCGTGGATCTGGCCGCTTGTGTCCAAGACGAAGGGGAGTCCATGACCCATTGGGTCAAGCGGGTCTCAGCAATTTGCACTCATCGGATCATATCAATGCAGATACCGCAGTACTAACGTTGGAGGGCAATTGTCGTTTTCTGCCGCTCAAACAGAAGTTAGGAAGGCTCAAGCGTCATTGCAATGATATGTCAACGCTCATGGCCGCTTTGGTTAAGTACGCCGATTCAGATAATACCAAGGACCCAGATTCAGAGGAGGACAAACCGGGGAAAGGGAAGAAGAATGACAACGCCAAGGGTCAGCAACATAATCCGCCAGGCCATGGGAACAGTGGTAAGCGCAAGGCTGACAGCAGCTTGGACTTTGTAGCTAACACCAATGCTCAGGAGAATGGCCAGCTCCGCAAGGGCAAGCAGCCCCAGAGGGGCGGAGGTTCAGGCCCCAATTTGGAGCGCATGTTAAATCAACCCTGTCCAAAGCATGGATCAAAGGAGAAGCCAGCATCGCATCTTTGGAAGGACTGTTATATCATACGGGATTTCAAGAACTCCAATATGTTCCAGTATGATAATGGCCCGCCCGGCGGTTCAGGAGGTGATTACCACGGGCCGGGTTACGGAGGTGGCGGTTCCGGTTTAGGGTTTCAAGGCAACCAAACTGGACATATCAATCAAGGGCACCAAGGCCACCAGGGAGGTTACAACCATCAGGGGAACCAGCAGTAGCAGTCGGGTTACCAGAGCAATCCCAAGTAGCTAAATAGCGGGCAATATCATGTCTTCACTACTAGTTTGTGTAAGCGTGATCAGAAGCTTCATAAGAGGGCAGTAAACTCTGTTGAACCGGCAGTGCCTCAGTATTTGCGCTGGTCTGAGCAACCCATTTTGTGGAGTAGAGAGGATCACCCACCCCGAGTTGACAATCTGGGTCACTTGTCGGTGGTGGCCCCTCAAGTTGGGGGATACAAGTTTACTAAAGTGCTCATGGATGGGGGAAGTAGTATCAATATTCTATATTATGACACATTCCGCCGTATAGGGTTGACAGATAAGAATCTTAAACCGTCAAACACCGTTTCTCATGGTGTGGTGCCTGGTAAGTCTGCATATCCTGTGGGCAAGATAGCCTTAGAGGTGGATTTTGGAGATGATTACGATTCAAGGTCAGAAACATTGGCTTTTGAGGTGGTAAAAATCAAAAGTCCGTACCATGCCTTGTTTGGGCGGCCGGCTTATGCTAAATTCATGGCGAGGTCGTGTTATGTTTATCTACAGCTTAAAATGCCAGGTCATAAGGGGACTATCACAGTACATGGAAGCAGAAAGATCGCTTTGGAATGTGAGGAAGGTGATGCGGCTTATGCTGAGTCGGTTTGTGCTACGGAGGAGTTGAAATTCTATAAGGAGCAAGTTGATCCGGCAGACATGACTTCTTTGAAAAAGCCAACTATGGAACACGATCCAGCGTTGAAGTTTAAATCGGCCACAGATACTAAGATGGTTGACTTTGTTCCTGGCGATTCATCCAAACAGTTCAGCATCAGCGCTAACCTGGATCCCAAATAGGAAAGCGCGCTCATCGAGTTAATCCGTGAGAACCGGGACATCTTTGCATGGAAACCTTCTGACATGCCAGGTGTACCGAGGGAACTCGCTGAGCACACACTCAACATTGATCCTAAGTTTAAACCGGTCAGGCGGTTCCTCCGCCGCTTCAATGAATAAAGGCGTAAGGCTATCGGTGAAGAGGTAGCTTGGTTGTTGGCCGCAGGGTTTATCATGGAGGTCTTTCATCCAGAGTGGTTGGCTAATCCAGTAATGGTTCTTAAGAAAAACGGCACTTGGCGGATGTGTGTGGATTACACAGATTTGAACAAAGCTTGCCGTGTAGATCCCTTTGCCCTCCCTCGTATTGATCAGATCATTGATGCTACGATGGGTTGTGACCGTTTATGTTTTCTGGATGCTTACTCTGGTTATCATCAAATCAAAATGGCAGTTAAGGACCAGGAGAAGACAGCCTTCATCACTCCTTTTGGAGCCTTCTGTTATGTCTCCATGCCCTTTGGACTGAAGAGCGCCTAGACAACTTATCAGCGATGTGTTCAGAATTGCCTTCATACACAGATTGGGTGTAATGTTCATGCATATGTGGATGATATTGTGATCAAGTCCAGAAAGGAGGAAACATTGATAGATGATTTGAGAGAAACCTTTGACAACCTCCGGGTTTACAAGATGATGCTCAATCCGGAGAAGTGTGTCTTTGGTGTTCCGGCAGGCAAGCTCTTGGGTTTTCTGGTGTCAAACAGAGGCATTGAAGCTAATCCGGAAAAAATTCAGCAATTACATCTTTGGCTAAACCGGCGTGTATCAATGACGTTCAACGCCTGGCTGGCCGGATTACAGCTTTAAGCCGGTTTATCAGTCGCCTTGGAGAGAAGGCCATCCATTTATATCAGATGCTTAAGAAAACAGATAATTTTGTCTGGAGCGAGGCAGCTGATAAAGCGTTTGAGGATCTGAAGAGGCAGTTAGCTAAACCGCATGTGCTTGCAGCGCCAATCGATAAAGAGACGTTATTGCTATATGTGGCTGCTAATGCACGAGCTGTTAGCGTGGCTATTGTGGTAGAGCGCAAAGAAACCGGCAAGGAATGTCCGGTTCAACGGTCGGTTTATTATATCAGTGAGGTGCTCATTGAGTCAAAGCAGAGGTATCCACATTGGCAGAAGCTGGTGTATGGAGTGTTTATGGCAAGCCGGAAGCTTAAACACTATTTTCAGGGCCATCCCATCATAGTGGTCAGTTCAGCCCCTCTAGGAGATATCATTCAAAATAGAGAAGCAACTGGCTGGATTGCCAAGTGGGCCATTGAGCTTGGACCTCATGGGCTCAAATATATACCCCGCACAGCAATCAAATCCCAGGCACTCGTGGACTTCATCAATGATTTGACGGAGTTACAGGCACCTGAAGAAAAACCAGATAATACATATTGGACTATTCATTTTGATGGGTCCAGACAGTTGGAGGGCTCGGGGGCTAGAGTCATACTAACTTCCCCACGAGGTGACAAGTTTTGTTATGTCCTCCGTTCAATGTTCCCTTGTACTAACAATGCAGCTGAATATGAGGCTTTGCTCCACGGTCTTCGGATGGCTAAGGAGATGAACTTAAGCCGGGTTAAGTGCTTCCGGGATTCAGATCTGGTGGCTCAACAGGTGTCTGGCACTTGGGATTCTAAAGACCCACTCATGGCTGCATATCAGCGAGAGGTGGACACAGTGGCTGGTCACTTCAAGGGTTATCAGGTGGACCATATAGACCGGCAAAAGAATGAAGCGGCGGACGCTTTAAGTCGTCTTGGTTCTTGGCGTAAACCGGTTCCGCCAAATGTCTTTCTTGACGTATTGCATAATCCGTCAGTCAAGGTACCAACCGAAGAAGAGTTGGCTATTCCGGATCCGGAGGCTCAATTGGTGGTAGCTCTACACGTCATACCAGATTGGACAATCCCATATCTGGCTTACATGAACCGGAGCGAGTTACCAGACGATGAAACGTTGGCTCGACAGATAATCCGGAGTTCCAAGTCCATGACCATACTCAACGGGGAGTTACATCATTACAGCATTTCAGGAGCAATTCAGCATTGTGTTTCTCCTCAAGAAGGTTGTGAGATTTTGCGAGAAATCCATGAAGGAGATTGCGGTCACCACGCCGGTTCAAAATCTTTGGTTGCTAAAGCTTTTCGCCACGGTTTTTACTGGTTGACAGCGCATGCTGATGCGGAGGATTTAGTCAAGAGATGTGACGGTTGTCAAAAATTTGCCCGCCGTGCGCACATTCCGGCTCAAGAGTTGAGGATGATTCCAATAACTTGGCCGTTTGCGACTTGGGGGCTTGATATGGTTGGACCCTTCAAGCGATCCAAGGACAAAAAGACCCACCTGTTAGTAGCAGTTGATAAATTTACCAAATGGGTGGAGGCAGAACCAGTCAGTAAGTGTGATGTAGCCATGGCGGTTAAGTTCATCAAAAAGGTGAAATTCCGGTTTGGCTTTCCACATAGTATTATAACTGATAATGGTACTAACCTGTCAAAAGGGGAGATGGAGGAATTTTGCCAACGTGAGCACATCCGGCTCGATCTAGCATCAGTGGCTCACCCCCAGTCTAATGGTCAAGCGGAGAGGGCAAATCAAGAAATTCTACGAGGTATCAAACCCAGGCTTATGGTTCCTTTAAAGCGGACACCGGGTTGTTGGGTTGAGGAGCTACCTTCTGTGTTATGGAGCATCAACACCACACCCAATAGGTCTACGGGTTACACACCTTTCTTCATGGTTTATGGAGCGGAGGCAGTTCTTCCTAGTGACATCCGTCACGACTCGCCCCGTGTGACAACCTACGTTGAAGCTGATAATGAGAAGGCACGTCAAGATTCCCTGGACCTGTTGGATGAAGAGCGTGATCTTGCAGCAGCACATTTGGCGATTTATCAACAAGATCTCCGACGTTATCACAGCCACCGGGTTAAGACCAGAACCTTTCAAGAAGATGATTTGGTGCTCCAGCTCATCCAGGATCAGACTGATATGCACAAGTTATCCCCACCTTGGGAAGGACCCTTTGTGGTCAGCAAGAATCTGCACAACGGGTCTTACTACCTCATTGATGTTCCAGAGCACAAAGACTCACGTAAATCGGAGGAGGAGACCAAGCGGCCATGGAACATAGCTCTTCTTCGGCCTTACTATACTTGAAGCCATAGGCTCTTCATATGTACATATTTATGACGATGTATATATTATATAATAAACCGGAGCCTCCGTTACAACGGGGTATCTATTCTTTTTACATCATGTGTGTGCTTACAAGAGTTTACTGACAAAGCGGAGTTTTTTGTTAATCCGGTCTCAGCGGCCGCACGGATATAAAGAAAATCACTAGGGGGCTTGGTCATATCTGAACCATAGCTACACCTCTTGATTGGTTTGAAACCACGAAGGGATGTCACTAGGGGGCTTGGTTGTTGTCACACCATAGCTACACCTCTCGATAGGCGTTTAAGCCACAAAAGAAAAATATGTGGAGCCAAAGAGAGTGTTGCACAAAGCACAAACTCAAATATGGGCACACACTGAGCACAGCTCACAAAGTTACTTGGGGGCTCTTTTTGCAGAGCAAGAAAGAGTTTGAAAGGACCCTTGTAATTGGCTATCAAGCCACGGCTTGGAAGCCTGGTGTATTCACCTAAAACCCTGGGTTAACCTGCCTTCATCAAGTAAGCCACTCCTGTCTAGGTAATCCTGGTATGACCCGCCGAACGTTTGACAAGTCAATCTTCTACAGACCCTGAACTTGTCAAAGTTAAAACGACGATTGGTTAATTGGAGGCACATCTTAAAAGGCTTTGCTAAATGGTTTAACTCAGAGGCCTGGCAGCCCATGAAAAGCCTCGATTTGGAGCCTGGCAGCTCGTAAAAAGCCTTGAATATTTCTTTTTTTGAATTTTCTTTGTTAACTCTTTCGCCCTTATTGCGGTTCATCCTATGTTCTGATAATCCGGTGTCCTTGACCCGGCTTGGTTTTCAACTACAGGTTGTTCATCCATGATCAGTTATAAACCGGCATTTTGTTGCTCCGGTTTGGTTTGACTAAATCACCAGTACTATAAAGGAAACCCGGTGGTTATTATATCCTAGTGCGGTTTATTATCATAATCCGGCACAACACGGACAGGGATTATCAACGTTCCAGATTGGTATTAACACCTTTGCCGTATACGCCGTTGGTCAACCAATGAGGTATGATGTACATATTTCTTTTTATACAAACACTTCGATTATTCATCTAAGTATTGTATACTTGTTGGGCATCATGACCCGTCTAGCGATAAACCGCTAGATACTTTTAAGTTGTTGTACCCAGGAACATAATTCATCATGGGCAATGCATAAATATATCCCAAAAGGTGGAACAAGTTGTCACGAGGTATTACAAAACATGCTCGACGGCATGACAGATAACGGAGTTTTGGCTATCCTATTACAAGAAGCTTTCAAAGCGGCTCCAATTGCATAATTGTTTCTAAAAGTATCGGTACATAATAGCCAGTAAACCGGCGACCGGTTTAAGACGCTTCGTCTGGATGGTTTGATGGTTGAGGGTCAGTTGGTGTGGGCACCTCTTCATCCCTCCCCAGACGCTGGAAATCAACCGTCGACCAATCGATTCCCGTTAAAGCTTGAAATACTGCCTCTTCATGGATAAGACTAGATGGATTAATATCAGGAGCGTAAGTATGCTTACGAATCGGAGGCACACGTTCTTCAACTTCATGGATTTCGGCAGGCCGTCTTTTTCCTTCAGCGTCATAAGCCGGTTGAAAATGGGACAAGTCTGTGTCTTCGGCCAGCTTGATGGCTATTGGCCGCATCTCTTTGGTCAGCCGCCGAAGGTCATCATTGTCGAAGTTTGAACCGTCCTCCTTCATGCCTGGGTATCCTTTAATGATATCCTCCGCTTCAAGGTCTGGAATCCAGGCTTTGGCTCGAATAAGTGCGGTTAAAGCTCCTGCTCTTGCAGCTGCCTTCTTCAATTCGGCAGTCCGGGCTGGTAACATGGCCAGCTTCTCAAGTGTTTCTTTTATCAGGGTTGGTGCCGGTTTGTTGTAAGCTGTTGTGCAAATAGCCCGCCGAGACCCAGAGTATAACTGTTCAATCAAAGTATACGCCGCTTTGAGCTTCATCCGCATGTCTGTACCAAGATGAGCAATCTGAGTGCCTGCCAAGGGTTTAGGTCAATATTCTGGTCAATGATAAGGTTCATTGAATTGCGCAACACACATAAGGAGATACTTACCAAAGATAGCAGAAGTCATAGCGTTGATTTGCCATTTCAAGCCAGCTAGTTCATCTACAATTGGTTTCAGGGCTGCCTCGGTGTTTTCAGCTCTTTTGGTTAAACCGGATTTTTCGGTTTCCCAGTCAGCACGATCTTTGTTGAAAGATTCTTTCAGTTTTTCCATTACGGCCAGGGCTTGGGTCAGCTCCTCTTTGGCTTTTGCAGCTTCTGCCTGTTGTAACTTCACATTCTCTTACAAGTCAGTGTTTCGGGCATCTCTATTCCTCAGTTCAGCCTGCAACATTGAAGATATGTCAAACAATAGGATATATATATGTTCTAAGTACAAAGCGTACAACAAGTTATGCACTTCGTACTTGGGGGCTAATGCCTACTTGATTTAAATTGTTACATTTTCTACAAGTCTCCAGAACAATGCAAGCATTATCCTTGACACTTGGGGGCTAATGTACGTCTGTTTAAAAACAGATGCATGGATTAAAACCCGGATTAACTTGTCAGGTTAAACCGGCCTCTGGGGGCTATGCTGCGGAAAGATGTCTAATTATTAAAGGATGAGTTTTGGTTCTTATTAGTAACCGGACATTTCGAGGATCAGTGAAGAGAAACTTAAAGTGCTACAAAGACCCGGTTTATGATTAACATCATAAAACGGCCCTTGGGGGCTACTTGGGCTAGTATTTCAGCTATGAATCAACAAACAAAGGGAGATGAAAATACCTCATATCGCTCCTTCATCAAGTTCACCAAACCGGCTTCATAGTCCCGGTTTGAGTGTACACGGTTCAAGAAGCCAGAGTGAAGCTCTTCAGCGTTGAGATGAGTATAACTTGATAAATTGCTACTCCATTTGCCTTTTTCCCTAGCAGCCCATTCTTCTTTGGCACTATGTTGAGCCAAGACTACGGGGTGGCCAGGAGAGCTGTGGCCCATTCCAGTAATGATAACATCCTCTCCTTCGCCTTCAATGTTTTTGGCTGGTGATAATGGAGTCTCGGCGTCTTTCACCGGACTAGCCCGATTTGGTTCTGCCGGTTCAGCATCAGGCGCGGCAGGCTCAGTGTCTGTTGGTTCATTAGTGTTTTGGCCTTGAAGGGGCGGTTCATCAGAGGCGGCTTCAGGATGAGGGCCCTCCGGTTCGCAAGTCTGGTCCGGGTCACCTCTTGGTTCTTCTTCAAAAGCGGCTGGGTCTTCGGGCAGATTGTTGACCCGAGCTTTCTTGTTGGGTCTGGCTTTGGCTCTGCAGGCAAAATTAAAAAGAGGGTTAACATTTTATTCCAGATTTACAACACATTGAGAGGAAAGGTTACAAAGCTTACCCAGCCACAGTTTTCAGAGGGGGGAGTTGAGTTGTTGTCGATTCACCAGAGGATGAGGGAGGTGTCACCTGATAATTTGAATCGGGCGGATTAAGAGGTTGTCTGAAATAACCTGCCTTGGGGTAAGAATTGTCAGGAGTAGGAGAGACCTCATACCGGTGCTTCCAAACCGGGGTGTCAGGTAAACCGGTTGAAGTAACCTGTTGGCCACTGTGCAGGGTTGTCCGGCGAGCTTCATGCTGTTGAGTCTTCAAAATAAATGTTGGATCCAAATGAGCAAGAGGATGAGAAAAGCTTACTTTCCGGACTGCTTGACGGGTTTTTTGTGTTGGCTTAGAGTCTGAACCGGAGGAAAGGGTAATTACCTCTACATCATCAGCTTGACTGCCTTCTGCGTCCTCCTGAGGAAGATCATTGTTAATGAGATGCATGAAAAGGGAGCCAAGTGAGTCAAGTTCTACCTCAACTTCCGGATCATCAGCATCATCATCAAGTTCCATGTTGATCCGGTCAGCCGTTTTCCGTTTTGACGTCCGTTTGACGGCTTTGGTTTTGGGGTGAGATGGTTTGACCGCTTTATCCCCAGTTGGCTTTACTGCTTTTTCTATGAATTTCCGTTTCCAGAAGGGATCATCACCCTATACATAAATACACAGAAGAAGGATTACAAGTTGAACAAATTAAAGATATCAAAGATGAAAGGGAAGTATAGTACTTACACCAGGCGGTCTGTTCTTAGTATAGAAGGGGTTCAGGCCGGTTTGACTACAGACTAGTTCCGATTCATTCAAAATTTTCTTTACACCTTCAGTGACTTCTTCATCAGTCACTTGAATGTTGCAATGGTGTTGAGGGTCTTCAACCTCACCGGTGTACTCACACATTGAACCGGGACGCCGACTTAGCGGCAAGATGCTCCAAGATATCCAATAGTGCACGAAATCAACACCTATTAAACCATTGGCCATAAAAGCCCGGAGTTTGGCGAGTTGAGGGGCATATTTCGCCTTTCTGCGGAACTTAAGCATTGCGGCATCGGATGGGTGTTGGAAAGCCGGTGATCACGAAAGCCTGGGAGGGGATTATCATCTTCAGGAGAAGTGTCTCTGCAGTAAAACCAAGTCTGGTTCCATTCCTTTGGGTGGTTGTGCAGTTTGGCATGAGGGAATTCAACTTCTTTCTGCTTCTGAATTGAGACACCACCAAGTTCAGTGTTGGGGCCATTTACAAATTCTGTGCGCCGGTTTAAGTGAAAAAAGTCCCGGAATAGTTCCGCAGTTGGTTCTTCCTGTAGGTACACTTCACAGAAGACCTGGAAGTTGCATAGATTGGATACTGAGTTGGGCCCGATGTCTTGAGGATGGAGTTGGAAATTGGCAAGCACATCTCGGTAAAACTTTGACCCTGGCGGTTTGAAGCCACAGCTTATGTGGTCAACAAAGATCACCACCTCACCCTGCCTTGGGGTCGGAGGATTTTCTGCTCCTGGAACTCGCCATTTAATTTCAGTTTTCTTAGGCAAGGAGTCGATGCTGACCATATCGTTCAATTGTTCCTCGGTGACCCGGGAACGAGCCCAGTTGCAAGCGGTAAATTGTTTGGCCATTGCGAAACAAACAAGCTGGAAACGAAAGGCCGGTTTATAAATCACTCATGATGATATACAAGATGCAATGGAGTAAAAGATATACTGATATGTGAAATTGCATAAACCAGAGACCAATGCAATAATGGATAACAAGGCAATACCAGAACAGGGGTACCCAAACACTGTTAAACCAGAGTATAACTATGGAGGTAAAAGGCTCCTCCGGTTTATCAGAGGGCTAATGGTATAGATTGTTTATACAAAGTTAAACCGCCTATATTGGTGTGAGGAGTACAGATCCAAAAATACCTAAGTAAGGGGAAACAGATTTCATAGAGTTATATGAAAATTTCGGATCTAAGGTATGACAGAAACTGGAATATATTCAGGTTCAAGCTTCAGATATTTAGACGGTTCAGCAGATTTAGATAAGTTGTTCTTCATATAAAGAGAGAGTCTAATGAGGAGAATATGATTATGGCTATGGTCGTGCAAGGATAACAGATCCAACCTAGCCTGGGATGCTACAGAGAAGAAAAGAGAAGAACAGCACTGAGTTTTTCGATGAACTCCAACGAGCAGTGAAGCCCTAAAAACAAGATCTAGGGTGGAAGGAAAAAGGGTTACCAGTATCACAGGAACGGCGGAGAGATGCCGCAGTATTTTGGTGCGTTCAGGGTGATGCAGCGGCCGAGGTCAGAGCAGAGGCGACTGTCGATGGTGGCGGCGGAGCTCTGGAGGATGAGCAGCGCAAGGAAGACGACGTGAAGATGCACGAGGGGGAAAAGGTGAAAATGACCCCTCGGTCTTATTTATAAATGCAAGGGATAGGTGTCAGGCGCGAAAATCGAGGAGCCAAAACATAGAAGTGAGGCGGAGCTGTTCGCCTCGATTGTTGGAGGACCATTAATGAAGATGTGTCATACGCAGTTTTATAGATGACGTCACGATAGTTTACCACGATCTGAGAAGATGACGTCATGGCGGTTTACCAAAGTATGAGAAGATGTAGAAGACGAAGTTTCTACTAAGGATTGACATGAAACCTGTTCAAATCAATCTGGGGCCTAATGTTGGGGATATTACTACTGGACGTAAACCAGCCAGGAGTAGCCGGATTAACTTTATGAAGATGTGAAGATGATGACGCTTTACGAAGGCCCAAGGCCCAGAAGTGAGTTAAGGCCTGTAGATGTAAACCGACTTAATCATGTAACTTGCTTTGTAAGATAGGAAGTGTAGAGACCGAACCGGAAACGTTTATAATCCGGCTTCAGGACTCTGTAAACCGACGGGCGCCACCCATGTATATAAGGGGACAACCCGGCAGCGGTTCAGGGGACAGACAACAACTCGAGAGCCAGACAAAGCGGATTCGCTCCCTGGCCTTCAAAACCCTAGCAATACCAATCACAACTAGACGTAGGCTTTTACCTTCCTCGAAGGGGCCAAACTAGTATAAAACTCCCCGTGTCCCCTTGTCCGGTTTAACCCCTTTAAGCTAACCCGTTGCGATGGTTCCACGACTAAGTCCTTTCACAAGGACATCTGCCGTGACAAACCCATGACAAGGCTACTTCTACGTCTTCGGCCTTCTTTGTTAAACCGGCCTTCTCTGTCTCCCAGTCTGCACGCTCTTTATTAAAATTTTCCTTCAACTTCTCCATGGCTGCTAAGGCTTTAGTCAGTTCCTCCTTGGCTTTGGAAGCCTCCGCTTGTTGAGACTTGATGTTTTCTTGAAGATCAGCGGTTTGGGAGTCCTTTTTGCTCAGCTCAGCCTATAAAGGAATGACATATCATCAGTGGGGTGTATATATTTTAAGTACCAAGCAGATAACAAGTTATGCACTTTGTACTTGGGGGCTAATGCCTATTTGCTCTATTATCAGAAAATTTTCCAAAGTCCCAAGTACAATGCATGAATTATCCTTGACACTTGGGGGCTAATGTACATCTATTCAAAGTTGAAGCATTGATTAAAGACCCAATTTACCTTGGAAAGATAAACCGGCCCTTGGGGACTACACAGATAAAAACTATAGGAATACAACGATAAAGTACTGGTTTATTTCAAAGGATCACCTGACATATGGAGGATAAGTATGCAAGGGTTGAGATATTACAAAGTCCTGATTTATGATTGCTATCATAAACCGGCCCTTGGGGGCTACTAGAGTTGGTATTTGCAATTGGACTTAAGAAAGGAAAAGTTATGTCATTACCTCATAGCGCTCCTTCATCAGATTCACCAAACCGGTTCATAATCATGGTTTGTGTGCAGACGATTCAGAAAGCCAGAATGGAGTTCTTCAGCACTGAAGTGGGCATAGCTTGATAGATCGGTGCTCCACTTGCCTTTCTCCATGGCAGCACGTTCTTCTTTGGCACTATGTTTTGATAATGCAACAGGATGGCCAGGAGAGGTATGACCAACACCAGTGATGACAATATCATCTTCCTTGTTACCAGTAGTCTGTGTTGGAGTTGTTGGGATATCAGTAGCCTTCACTGGACTGGGCGGTCCATCGTCATTATGGATCGGGCTTGTCGGTTTGTTGGCAAGGTCTGCTACTTCAGCTTCTGTTTGCTCATTCAAATCATGATCCGGAGGGGGTGGTTCATGAACAACAGTGTCTACATGAGGACCTTCCGGTTCAGTGGTTTGCTCCGGTTCAACAACCAATTCTTCAGACTGTTTATTCACCCGAGTTTTTTTGCTGGGTCTAGCCTTGGCTCTAAAAAGGAAAAGATGCAAGGATGAAAACAGCATGCAAATACAAAGCATCAACAGATTCAGTTAAAACTTACCCAGCAACAGTCTTAAGGGGAGGGAGTTGTGTCGCTGTTGACTCGCCAAAGGATGAAGGAGGTGTCACCTGATAATTCAAATCGGACGGATTAAGAGGTTGTCGGAAATAGCCGGCCTTGGGATAAGAAGTGTCAGAAGTGGGTGAGACCTCAGATCGGTGTTTCCGGACCGGGGTATTCGGTAAACCGGTCGAAGTGACTGTTTGGCCGCTGTGTCGGGTTGTGCGGCAAGCCTCGTGCTACTGCTTCTTGAAAATAAATGTTGGATCCAAGTGAGCAAGAGGGTGAGAAAAGCTTACTTTTCCGTGCTGCTTGACGAATTTTTTGTGTTGGCAGAGGATCTGAACCGGAGGAAAGGATAATTACGTCTGCATCATCAGCTTGGCTGCCCTCAACGTCCTCCTGATAAATATCATTGTCAATGAGATGCATGAAAAGTGAACCAAGTGAATCAAGTTCTACCTCTGCTTCCAGTTCATCCGGGTCGTCATCAAGCTCTAAACCGATGGGTTCAGGTGCCTTCCTCTTTGTGGTTTTCTTGACGACTTTTGTTTTAGGACGAGAAGGCTTCACCGCTTTCTCTTGAGGTTTCTTTTTCCAAAATGGATCATCACCCTGTTTAAGAATGGGCAGAGGGAATTCAAAGATTGCACAGTCCAAAAATATCAGGTGTAAAGCGGAAGCACAGACAATACTTACAGCGGGCGGTTTGTTTTGCGTCTAAAAGGGACTTAACCCGGTCTTGCTGCAGATAGCTTCCGTTTCGTTCAACATTTTCTTCACAGACTCGGTGACTTCTTCATCTGTTAGCTGAATATTGATATGACGTTGAGAGTCTTGAACGTCACCAGTATACTCACACATTAAGCCGGAGCGGCGACTTAACGGCAAAATGCTCCAGGATATCCAGCAATGGACGAAATCCACGCCTGTTAATTGGCCAGGAAGGCTCTAAGCTTGGCGAGTTGAGGTGCGTACGTGGCCCGTTCCTGGGCACTTAGTCGTTGTGTAAGTGGATGAGTATTGGCGAACCGGTGTGCACGATAACCCGGCAGAGGGTTCTCATCTTCGGGAGAGGTGTCTCTACAATAGAACCAAGTTTGGTTCCACTCCTTTGGGTGACTATGAAGTTTGGCATGAGGAAACTCAACTTCTTTCCTTTTCTGAATAGAGACGCCGCCAAGTTCAGTATTGGGTCCGTCTACGAATTCAGTGTGCCAGTTTAAATGGAAGAAATTCTAGAACAGCTCGACAGTTGGTTCTTCTTGTAGGTACGCTTCACAAAAAAACTTGAAAGTTGCATATATTGGATACCGAGTTGGGTCCAATATATTGAGGGTGGAGCTGAAAGCTAGCAAGTACATCTCGAAAAAACTTCAATCCGGGCAGTTTAAAGCCACGGCCTATGTGATCAACAAACACCACTACTTCACCCTGCTTGGGGGTAGGAGGATTTTCCGGCCCAGAAACTCGCCACCGGATTTCATTTTTCTTTAGTAAAGTACCAATCTTGACCATTCCGTTCAGTTGCTCCTCTGTAACCCGGGAGGGGACCCAGTTGCAGGAATAAAACTGCTTGGCCATTGCAAGTGAAAAGCTGGGAAGAAAATAATGCCGGTTTACTATTCATCCATGGTGATGCATATGGTACAACAGGGAAAAGGAATCCAAGTATGTGAAATTGGTAAACCGGAGGCTGATGCAATTATCAATGATAAAGCGATAAACAGAAACAGAGGTATACACATATTATTAAACCGGAATATGACAACGGAGATAAAGGGATTGGCGGTTTACAAGGGGACTAATGGTATATGATAGATTATTTTCTACGAGGACAAACCGCCTATGCGGATAAGGAAGATACAGATCTAAGGCAAGAATGACTAAGTAAGGTAAAATAGGTTTCACAAGATTGCATTGAAATTTTGGATCTACCGTAAGTCAGGAAAATAAAAAAAATATTGAGACTTAAAAAGTTTGGTCCCGAAGCAGTTCACAAAAGGTCCAAATCAAGTTATTATGTATTTAAGGTTTGGTTTAAATGGCCGAGATAAGGAGTGCCATAGCTACTGTGCGGAACACGTCAAGATCGAGCTCTGCTATCAGTGGACTGATGAAGATCACGAGGAGAGTGACATGAACCCGTATGAACCCTAATGGATCTATAGAGGAAAGAAGGAAAGGCTTACAACAGCTGTTGAGGTAGCGGAGGTGCGTCGCGTCTCTCTGATATGACCAGGTCGATGCAGCGACCGACGGTGATGCAGAGGCGAAGCTCAACGACAACGGTGGCGCTGGGGTGTAGGGGCGTCGCAAGGAAGAAGAAGAAGCGAGGAGGTGAAGGGGGGAAATAAAATGACCCTTGGCCCTATTTATAAGGTAAATGGAGAGGTGATAGGAGCGAGAATCAAGGAGCCCGAAAATTGGATATATAACAGAGCGGTCGCCTCGATTGTCGAAGGATCATTAACTGAAGGTGAGATGTATAATTTTTAAATAACAAGTGACGTCATGGCGATTTATCATGATCCTGGAGGATGACGTCACGGCGATTTAGAAGATCAAGGTGAAGATGCAAAGGAGGAATTTTTCTAAGTGTTGAAGATTGACATGAACAAGTTCAAATCAATCTGGGGCCTAATGTTGGGGATATTACCACCGGGCGGAAACCGGCTAGGAGAGGCCGGATTATCCCAATGATGATTGCTTTATTCAAAGGCCCATGAAGACAAGGATGGTGGTGCTTCAGGAAGGCATAAGGCCCAAAGGCGGGTTAAGGCATGTAGACATAAACCGGCATGAATATGTAACTTGTATTGTAAGTTAGAAGGAATAGAGACCGAGTTGGACACGTTTATGATCCGGCCTCGGGACTCTGTAAACCGGCGGGCGTCAACCTATGTATATAAAGGGACGACCCGGCATCGGTTTAGGGACAGAGAACAACAACTCAAGAGCCAGGCAAAGCGGATTCGCTCCCTGGTCATCGAAACCCCAGCAATCTCATCACAACTAGACGTAGGCTTTTACCTTCATCGTAAGGGGCCGAACTAGTATAAACTCTCGTGTCCCTTGTCCGGTTTAACCCCTTTAAGCTAACCCGTAGCGATGGCTCCACGACTAAGTCCTTTCACGAGGACATCTGCCGTGACAAAACCACGACACATTCTGAAACGCAATATAAACTGGACTATTGCCGCTCCTGCTCCTTATGTGGCTCCTAAGATTGGGCACAATCTGAGGCCCAATGAGCGCGCCACCTACACTCGTGTGTGTTCCTTCACTGCTCGGTTCCGCATGGTAAGGGCAAGAAGGTTGTTTCTGAGGCCAGTTTCATCAAAGAGGAGAAAAAGCCTCTGCTGAAGACCAAGGTAAAATTTGAGGAATTAAACTTTTATGGACCTACTTTTCTCTAAACTTAATCCCTCAAACGATTTTGATCTCATATGAAAGCCTCTCTTCATCTTCTTCTTCGTTTCACGTGGTCAACGGCGATTTCTCGCTACTAGATGATATTCGTGAATTAGGTAGGGCCTAGGGTAGATGAACTGCAAAAGTAATTTGATACATGCTCACTATGCACGACGTACGCGTGCGATAAAGGAGTCGAGAAAGTAGGAGAAATTCGTCCTTCACAGGTCGTTGTTTGGGCACTTCTTCGTTTGAACAGGTTCTTCTCGTCTTTCTTCTCCTAATGGCACGATGACGTGCACCGAAACACAATGATTCATCGAAATTGGCAATGGTGGTCAGCGGTCATGTTTGTCTTTACGTTTTGTCCTTTACATGATGTTTCCTCTATAGGTTCTCCTTTGCATGTGGTTTTGCTTTGCTCATGGCCAGGGTTGACGGGAAGGAGTGTCATTGGACCGGGGCAGCGAGGAGAACTGTAGCATTCGACGTAGAAAATGGGGAAGACCAAAAAAGGAAGAAAAATCATCAGAATCTTGCCGGAGAAGAGAGGGGAGGGTGGCGCCACAAATGGCGGGGTGGGTCGATGGCGAGGCGGACAACAGTGACTGTGCCCAATCGGATCGTTCGCGTCGCTTTATTTTTAACAAGAGTTGCCTATCCCATAGCAAATTTAGTCTAAACGACAAAAAAATTAATGAAGAAAAAACTAGTTTCTCAAGAGTAATGGTTCTATGAAAGGGCTAGGTATAAATCTGATCATTAGTCGGGCCAGGCCAGATTTTTGGCTGGGCTTGCATAAGCCCGACCTTCAAACATCAAGACCGAGCCCGTCATGAAGCCCTAAAATTTGTCCTTTTTTGCAACAAAAATTAGTCCTTTTGAAAGCCGAGCCCTGCCCGATGCAAGCGCAAAGCCCGACCCAAACGGCGCTCTCCGTCACTTGCATGTGCAAGCCCGGCCCGAAGCTTGAGACTGTCCCAGAGTGCATCCTCGGCTGGAAAACGAGTCCCGAACCCGGCCCGGGTCGCCGGGCCAGGCTGTCCAAACCCAGGTCTAGGTAGTTTTTTTTAGTGGAATGAGGTCTAGCTAGGTGGGTGTTAATCCCTGGAACCAAATATATTTTGGGCGATTAATGCCGAAATCACTAATTAAGGAGTACTCGTTGCAAAGAACACTCCACTTTTTCAGGTCGCGACAAGTGGCGCACATGCAATGCGCTACTTATCGCAACCTGCGAGTTTTCCCTTTTTTCGTAGATCCAATTATTCAAAATGTTTTATCTTTTAAACCGTGCGTCCAAATCTCAAACCGTTTTCATCATTGGATTCCTCGCGTCGAGATCGTCAAAACTAGATCCCATGTTGATAGGTTTTGACGAACTTTTTTTTCACAAAAAAATCGGGCGAAAAAACGAACCGGGAACACGGTTTTTTTTTCCTTTCCGAAAGAGGCACGCCCGTGCCTCTCGTGAAATCACACCCGTGCCTCTCATGGAAGCAAAACCGTGACTCTCGTGGAAGGAAAAAACAAACAGAAAACGCGTTTTTTTTTCGTTTCCGAGAGGCACGGCCGTGACTCTCGCGAAAGCACAACCGTGCCTCTCGCAGAAACAAAACCGTGACTCTCACGAAAGAAAAAAACAGAAAACGCGTATTTTTTTCTCTTTCTGAGAGGCACGGCCGTGACTCTCACGAAAGCACAACCGTGCCTCTCGCAGAAGCAAAACCGTGACTCTCGCGAAAGCACAACCGTGCCTCTCGCGGAAGCAAAACCGCGACTCTCGCGAAATAAAAAAACAGAAATCGCGTTTTATTTTTCCCTTTCCGAGAGGCATGACCGTGACTCTCGCGAAAGCACAACCGTGCCTCTCGCGGAAGCAAAACCGTGGCTCTCGCAAAAGAAAAAAACAGAAAACGCATTTTTTTCATTTCCGAAAGGCACGGTTGTGACTCTCGCGAAAAAAACCGTGACTTTCGCGAAAGAAAAAAAAAAGAAAACGCATTTTTTTCACGCAAATTATTTTCCAATTTTTTTGATCGAAAAGATAAGGAAGACCGTGGGAAAACCAAAACGTCGAAAACCCCCGAAAAAAACCATTTAAAAAGTCAAAAACACGTGCGAAAAAATAAAAAAAAAAAACAAAATCCGAAAGGAGCATCCAGAGTACGGCATGTGGCGAATGGCTAAAAGCGCCAAGTGGTACTGATCGTTGCAAGGCTCCCGAAGAAGCGCTCGTTAACTAGTTGCTCCCGATTAATGCCTTCCTTCGAGGGGAAGGAGTAGAGATGCTCTTATGGGCCGAAAAAACGGTGTTCTTGGAATGTGAGAGAACCTCTTTTTTTACGTGAGACCTTTGATGCGAATTAAGCTGCCGCCAAGTGTCACACACACCTATGTGCGCACGTACCTGAGCGCCGTGAGTCGAGTCAAGTCAAGTCGTGTTCCCGTCCCGTCCCGTCTCACACCACACCACGCGGACTCCCTCCCCTCCCCCACTCCTCCTGCACACTTTGCTCTGCTCGACGACGGTGCTCTCTATAGCTTCACTCGTTTCAGCGTCTCCCTCGACACCCTCTCCGCGTCCACAGCCAAGCCAAGCCAAGCCAAACCAAACCATTTTTCTACTAATATTATTTCCCTGTGTAAATTCGCCGGAAACTTCTCACTGATAACTTGGGCCGCTTCTCCTCCCCGCTCGCTCTCAGCATAAAAGGCCGGGGCGCCATTGTGGTAGCATAGCAACTCTGCTGCTTCTTGCTACCTTCTCTCGCCAAAAAATCACATCCAATTCCATCACCGTCGTCGCCGATGATCCTCTCGGCCTTCCTGCTGCTCTGCTGCGCCGTCGCCACCTGGACGGTGTCCCCGGCCAAGGGACGCCAAAGCCAAATCGAAAGCCCGTCATCTGAAGATCATCTAGCGTACGGTACCTTGGACCAGGTAACGAAGATGGCGTCCGTAACCGTGTCTTGCTCAGTCGCAACTTGGTTTTACTCTGCTACAAGTTTCTATTCTACATACATTCAGTCAGAAATCTGATTGCATTTTGGTCGGTGCCGCGCCGCGTCGATCGATCGTATGTTGGCAGGTGAAGGCGGATCTTCAGCGGGTGGGGCTCGAGTCGTCCAACCTCATCATCGGGGTGGATTTCACCAGGAGCAACGAATGGACAGGTGCTCTCTCTCTCTCTCTCTCTCTCTCTCTCTCTCTCTCTCTCTCTCTCTCTCTCTTCAGTTATTATTACCATATAGTAGTAGTTCTGAATTTTTCATGGATGGGCGAATGAACAGGGAAGCGCTGCTTCGGCGGGAGGAGCCTGCACCACCTCGGCGCCGTCCCGAACCCGTACGAGGAGGCCATCAGCATCGTCGGCGAGACGCTGTCGGCCTACGACGAGGACAACGACATCCCCTGCTTCGGCTTCGGGGACAGTAAGTCACTCTGGAATGGTGGTGTCCGGTGGTGAACTAAAATGGCTTATGATCGCCTTATTGGTGGTGATCTCATTCATCTGCCTGCCCAGCCGCCAGTGTCCACGCACGACCAGGGCGTGTTCAGCTTCTACGGGGACGTGCGGCCGTGCGCCGGCATCCCGGAGGCCCTGCTGCGTTACCGGGAGATCACCGCCACCGTTCAGCTCTCCGGTACCATCATCTTGCCACTGAATTCTGCAAGAGAAAGACTGGTCTTGTGAGTTACTGTATGTCTCATGATAGTAAATAAATGGTTCCTGATTCAGGGCCGACATCTCTGGCGCCGATCATCGAGGCTGCAATGGGGGTAGTCCAACGCTCCGGGCATCAGTACCACATCCTGCTGATAATCGCTGATGGGCAGGTGATCAACCGCCAGTTTTGTGTGTCTTCTCTTTTGAGAAAATTCAGACATTGTCTGAATTTTTGTGTGGCTGTGTTTCTGACGTGATCAACACCAGGTTCCGAGAGGTTGCGGTGCTCATCGCGCGAGCTCCCTGGACGAATCAAGATCAGAGAACGACATGGAGGAGAGGACTCTTCAGGCCCTCATTCATGCTAGGTACTAGTAGTTGATACAGCTGAATGCCAAGTATCTGTCTCCAAAACTTGACTGGTTTGCATATGTTCTGGTGACATTATCACATGGTATGTGTTTGCTTGCAGCCATTTCCCTCTCTCCATCGTCCTCGTCGGGGTCGGGGACGGGCCATGGGACGACGATCAGATGCCGTTCCACGACGGCCGACGCCGATTCGACAACTTCCAGGTATGTGGTAGAACCATTTATCACTTTGTTTCTGCAAGAGGGCATGCTCATTCATGTCATGTCCTAAGCTAACTCAGTCCTCACCTCACTCATGTTGCCTACACCAACTGCAGTTTGTGGATTTCACCAAGATCATGTCCACGGAGATGTCCCGCGCCGAGAAGGAGGAGCGGTTCGCGCTTGAGGCGCTGGAGAAGATCCCGAGCCAGTATGCTGCGATCGTCAGCCAGCGTATCAGGTACTAATCAGCAAGTCAGAGAAATGTTGTAGCACTGAAGGTTGATTTATTGGTCTAGAAGTTTACTCTCTTTTCTCAATCATATATGGTCCATTTTCAGTGATCTGGCTGCGAGGGCGCCTGCAAGGAGGCCTCTTCCTCCTCCATCCTGAGCAACCGGTTCGCCGACGGTTTTGCTGCACAGTCAGGTTCATGATATGGTCACATAGTCGGAGGATGAAGTTACCATTTTAGTTCCCATCCCCTGTGTGCTTGTACACTTCAGAGCAACTCATTTTCCAGCCCACATCTCCTGTTTATTTGTACTCTTTTGATTAAACAGCTTCTAGGTAAAACTACATCTTTATTGACAGACTTGGCAAGTCTTCACATGTTACAGAAGAAAATCATATATTTTGCTTGTGTAGTCCACCTGAATCAGCAAAAATGAACTGTGGTGGTCATATAAAGAAACCCAGGGTAAAGTGATATGTTGAAACAAGACGATTTTCCCAAAAGAATGAAACATCTTCACTATATCCCGAGTCCGGTAACTTTCTCTACAATTACACGCCGCCCGTCGAACACCCTCGTGAGTCTGCACACTACAAACAAGCACGGACAAATTTCCCAAACATCTACAGGAAGAACCCAAGCTAAAAAAAAATTCTAATGTTCTCTTTGCCTTTTCTTTTATCGAAACAAAGGAGCAAACGGCCCGTGTTTCGATCTGTATAAACACCACGCCGCTGCTATATCAGGGGTTCAGAGAGCTCCATCTCGTTAGAGGTCTCCTCTGCCTCCGCAGGCGGCAGTCGTACGTAGTTCAGCCCCAGCCACTGCCATGGCCAGCACACGTACCTGTGGCCGCTGCGACTGCTCGGGTCCGCCCTATTGTCGGACTCCTCCACCTGCCTATTGAGCTCTTCCAGCCGCTCGCGCAGCCTCGCGGATCTCGTGTCGGCGAGCTTTAAGGATTTCTCTGCGGCGTCGCGGACCGCCATTGCGGCGGCCGCTGTCTCCTCCTTGAACTTGAGCTTGTTTTCCAGCTCCACCATTGTTTCTCTTGCTTCCTCTAGTTCCTTGTGGAGAGACGATATCTGTGCAATAAAATAAAAAAATAATTCAGTTCAGCTTCTCATGGATCGAGAAGACTGTTCATTGCAACCAGAAAGGACGCTTCGCCCCAATATGAGAACAAGCCATTTCCTTACAACTTATGCTCTTTCGAAAATAAAAAAACATGAAGACACTATGCATCCTTGTATATTCATATATTCTTCACACAGCGGCATTACAAGTTACCAACATCAAGCCTGTTGATTACAACTAGAAAGGATACTTCGCCCTACATAGGAAACAAGCCATTTCCTTGCACTGGTTATCTACAGTTATCATCAACACTCAAGACTGTTGATTACAAGTTATCTACAGAAGTTTTTCATTTACAAAATAAATCAAAATTTATGCCACCTTGCACAATAAAGTATCCTTCATACAGCCACAGTACCAAGTTGTGGGACTCAGCTACATCTGCTGCCAGCCACTACTGATTGCAAAGCCCTTCCTTGCACTTTATTGCGCATCACTTAGACACAACCTATCTATACTGGCGGGCATAGTTGCTTAAGGCTTCAAAATTATTGTTTCTCAACCGAAGAATTTTTCTATGGACAATGTGGCAATGCAATATCTAAAACTGGCAGTAACAACTGAAGGATACTCTAACATTGCTATAACTAACTTCCAAGATGTAACAACAAAGACCACATGGAAACAATTCATTATGGCGAAACTGAATACAACAATGGAACCATAATAAAGCTGATATTGAACCACAAGCTACACCATACAATAACAGAAGTAATATGTTTGTCTCACTATGCTAAATAGGAATAAAACCCCTGCTACCCTCAACACCATGTGTCTGTATCAGTATAGCATAACATATGGTCGATACACAATGATGTTTCAGCTAAACTGCAAAGAACAAGTCATTGTGTGACTTCTGTCAAATGATATTATGATAACACTAACCAAGAATGCTACGTAAATGTTTAAGCATGCCTACTACGATCTTGTACTTTCTTACACTTTCTGTAGTGCCTTGCTGTCAAAACACCAAACATATGTATCAAAAGTGCACATGGTAGTATGCCAGCATGTTCACTGTGTTTAATTCTTAATATTACTCTGTTCTCCCCAAGAAATATTTAATATCAGACGACTGCAATTCTAAGTGATTAATTCAGTCAAGTATTTGCCTGTCTAGTTAACTCATGGAGTCATGGTCGTTTGCTAACATGTTTACTGTGCTTAATATTACTCTGTTCTCGAAAAGAAATATTTAATATTACCTCCGTCCCAAATTACTTGTCATAGAATTGTCTAGATACATTGTCTAGACAAATCTAAAACAAGTAATTTGGGACAGAGGGAGTATCAGATAACTGCAATGCTAAGTGATTAATTCAGTCTAGCATTTGCTTGTCTAAATAATTCATGGAGTCCTAGTTTGCTAACATGCTCACCATGCTTAATATTTACTCGGTTCACCAAAAGAAATATCTAGGCTAGAGGGATTGGCTAAGTAGCAACACTACATGGTTGTAATACCCCTTGTAATCTGGTGACTATGAGAAATATATGTCAGTAGGAACCTTTCCTGCTGTCTTGAATGCTCCAAAAAAAATCTAATATAAGACAACTGCAATACTAAGTGATCAATTGAGTCGAGCCATTGGTTGTCTAATGTAACTCATGAAAACATAAACAAGACACCAAAAACATAAAGGACATGCAGAGTAATGGTGCATGTCTGTATAAAGTACAAACGCACCTGAGTCTGGAACTCTTGCTCAATTGATCTACCAGCATTAGCTTCCTCCTCTGCTGCCGTCTTCCACCTTTGAATCTCCTCTTCAGCAGCTGTTATGTCCACCATCAGATCCTCAACCTGAAGAATGCAACAAACACGGTTATGTGTTGTCTCACTGACTCTGACCATAAGAGTGATATGCATATACTCAAAACATCCGATTAGACATGAGGAGAAAATATTACGCTTTCATTGGCCATCTTTTCCTTCTCTTCAAGATGTTTTATCTGCTTCCGTAGCTGACCAATCTCCTTTTCTTGCCCTTCCATCCTCGTCCTTAGTAGACTAGACTCTGCCCTGAAATCCACAATTTCAGAAGATGGGAAGTAGGAAATGGCAATTTCCAGCCCGAGGTCTGAATCTTTTTGTAGTAGTACTCCTACTGACTTTGGCTTTAGTAATGAATTGCAGCTTTTGTTTATATCAAGATACCAAGAGTGGCAGACTGAAGGATAGTTATAATTTTGAATAGCTTATTGTTGGTTAAAAGAGGTCAAAAAGCGTTTGCTTTAAACCACATGGCCATTCCACATTAAATCCAATGGATAGTAATTTTATTAATGTTGCTCAAGTTCAACCGGCAGTGCGGCAAAAAAATAAAATGACACGTAAACAAAAATGAATCAAGTTAGCTACCTTTGTGCTTCAACAAGATGTTGCAGCTCAATGATCTTAATCTGGGACTCCTTCATGCTGTTCTCCAATGCCCCTGCCTGCAATATTGGTTGATTGTTACAGAAGAAACAATTCAGTATGGCTAGATACATGGGAAGTCAATGAACTTGCAACAGCATGACATCATTCACAGTGCACCTACCAATGTATAGACTTCATCCTTCTCCGTGCTCCCTGGCCTGTGATCCCTGTGGCCGTTGAGTCCTATCTCGATTCCGGCCTCCCTCAGCCCATCCTCAGCCACCTTCAAAACCTCGGTCGTGTTAGCCTGCAGCGCGCTCCGGAGCAGCACCCCAATGTGATCCTTCTCCCGGGTCAGCTCCTCCACCCTCTCCTCAAGCTCCGTCACCTTGCTCTTCCCCTTATCCCGCCACACCCCGACCTTCTGCAGCGCCATTGCGGCGATGTCGTAGGCCATCCTGGTCCCTTCCAGCGAAACCTTGAGGCTCTCCTCCACGTCTGTCTCCTTCCAGACGAAGACGGAGTCGGGCAGCGCTGTGGCAGCGGCGTCGTCCACCAGCATAACTACCTCGCGAAGCTCATCGTAGAGCCTGGAGGCGCAGCCGATCTGCTCGGCGAGGACGGGCCTCTGCGCGTCCATCTTCGCCTCGAGGGATCGGACCTTATCCTGGAGCGCGGAGATCTCCGCCTCCCGATCCGATAGGGACCTGGAGAGGGACTCGGACTCGGCGGCGCGGGAGGCCACGGCCGCCTCGAGCTCGGACACCTCGATGGCGATCTGGTAGTTGCGCTGGTCCATGTCCTGGCGCGCGCGGTCGCGGTCGCGGCCCGCGGCGTCGATCTGCGCGAGCAGGTCGTCGACGATGTCGTTGGCGCGCTTGAGGACCCCGTAGGCGAGGGCGGGGAGGCCGGCGGAGTACTTGCCGGAGGTGGGGAGCGGGGCGGGCGGGGTGGACGGGGACGCCTTGGCGGAGATCCGCTCGAGGCCGGAGGAGAGCATGGAGGAGGCGGTGGCCGCCTCGGCCTGGAGCGCCTGCAGCGCCCGGGACGACGCGGCGGACTCGGCCTTGAGGTCGTCGCGCTTCCGCAGCGCGTCCTGCGCGAACGCCTTGAGGCGGCCGAGGCGGGTCTCGGAGCTCGCGAGGGACTCCTCCGCCGCGCGGCGCAGGCGGCGCTCCTCCTCCAGCTCCGCGGCGAGGTCGAGCAGGCGCTGCTGCTGGGCGGCCGCCGCCGCCGCATCGGCGTGGTGGGGCTGTGATGCGGGCGGGGGTTTG